>NC_133400.1:29744666-30046000 GCF_047511655.1 Castor canadensis
CCAAGAAGGAGGTTGGTTGTTACCTTTTAGTTAATGCAATAACCTGAAATACTAAGGTCCTAATTTTAAACACATGGGGGCTTTTGTAGGAGATAAAGAAAAACTTAGACAGCAAATTGAAATTTCCTCTCTGGTCCCTCCAGCCTGTGTATACATGAGTCCGAGAGCGTGGATCCATAATGCCAACCATGTGGTGTCTTGACCAGGAAAGCAAATGGGCCAGCCCACTATTACTGGAAAAAATGTTCCTGAAGATTACCTCAGTTCTTGGGTCCAGCAGAAGAATTCATGCAAGACGCAAAGATTCAGTGAAAGTAACAGTAAAGTTTATTAGGAAAGGAATATGTTTTCAACAGACTGAAAGCGGGTTGTCTCTAGAGTGAGAACAATGGGATGGGGAGAGGGGAGAAAAGAGAGAGAAGCATTTCCTGTTCCCCATGCAGAAAATGGGGGCAAAGACTCAAAATGATGGTCCCCTCTCCTAATTTTATACTGGAGAGCTGGGGGAACACATGGTCAAAGATAATGGGTCTGGGTGGCTGAGATGACTGACAAACAGGGAAGGGTCACCCTCCCAAATCACACCCAATCCCACCGACATCCAACCCAAGTCACACCAAGTCAACTGGTGTGCTTTAGAACTTCCCTTTCATTACTTTCTACCTATCCAAGGATCATAGTAGCTTCTTAATAATTACAGGGGTGGCCAGTGCTGCAGGGCACAAGTTTGCCATCTGGTCCAGGCAGAGAGGGTGGTCAGAACTGCCCATGAGGCCTTGGGTTCCAGCTGTGGTAGCTGCTGCCTCTTTCCTGTGGCTGCCATGTGTCTGCACCCTTCCTCCTCCTTCTCCCTTCTCTCTGCTCGGTTTCTAATTCCTGGACCCAGGCCTGTGCCCTGAGTATATGGTCCTTCCTATCAGCACCAGCCTGGGAGCATCAGCTTGGAGGCTAGGAGGCTTGAGGCACCTGCACGGGCCCCATCAGCCACAGCAGCAGGATGGACCGAGGTGTGCCCAAGAACCAGCCCTCCCCCTCAGCACAGCTTCAAGAGCCCTGCCTCTCCAGCCTATAAAGCCTAGCCAGCTAGTGGAGTCTGCCTCTGCTGCTGTAAGCTAAAGGCACCAGGAAGCTACAGGCACTGGCTCTGGCAGCCAATGCTAAGATGTCATTATTTTTTACACTAGAATACGAGTTTTAAATATATACTTGAGATAGGAAGAACTTAATGGGACTAATTAATGCTGTCCATCATAATTATTATCTTAAATGCGATATACAATGAAAATTGTTTTGTCAAATTGCTAAGTATGTTAAAAGCATTCTAACAATAATTGTTCTAAGTGTTTGTCATCTACAGTTTGGATCCTTCTCTAAGACATTTACAATCAAACTCCCAGAAAACATTTATAATAAGTATATATTTCTCAAACAGTTGTCTACTTAAATATTTGGTATAACTGGTTTTGTTTTGTATTTTCCTTAGAAAACTTTAACTGTTCTCTGTTGATATTTTGCAAGATGCAACATAAGCAGCATGTTTTTTAAAAATTCCCCATTACCTACAGAGAAAAAACTAGACTTACTTATTGCCAAGAGGCTAAAAAGAATGGGTCTTTAAGTATGGATATTTTGAATAGGCAATTTAATTAGAGGTTTTATTCTTAGCAATTAAATCTATTCCATCATGATACTTTGATTATTAATTATTTTTATCATTATTTTTGTTTTTCTTATTTGTTTTTTGCAAGGGGAAACATTAACTCTAATGCTGGAGATTAATGAAACTTTATTCTCTATAGCTCAGTATAGTATGTCAGATTCTAAACTTGTTTAAGGTCCTTTCCAAACTGTGGATCGGTAAATGGCTGAGTTCTGTAAGATTTGGGTTCCTGGCTTTCTAGATAACAAAGTCCCTTTATGAGGCATCCCAGGGTCTGATTATAAATACTTGGAATAAACTGGACAACAAAAAGCCCCACAAAGTTTAAAGTTTTACTGGTTTTTGCTCTAGCCCTAGAAATCCTACATTTAGATAAGCCTTTAAAAAAGACAGGACATTATATTCAAAGAGGGAAAAGTTTTGCAGACTGTGACTAATTCTCCAAAACTATCAAATGATGCCACATCCACGAAAACTAACAAAACCTTTTAAATCTGACCTCAGTTTGCTTCAGTTGTTTGGTCTTTTCATTAGACTGACTAGCTCATATGGACACCATTCTCTTAGGGGGAGATGTCTTTTATTCCTATAACAGATTGCTATTTTCAGCCTGTAAATTGCCTGTAACATGTTTTTGTGTTCCATTTGAAAGCCACTTTGGAGAGACCAGGTGGTCACAGAAAATGCAGCCATCATGATGAAGCCATCGTGTGTACAGTACCATCTTGTCACTCCCTAGGGACAGGAAATTCATGGGTGATGCCATCTTGTTAACCTGTAGGAAAATTATAACTCACTTGTGGTTAAAATTCTCTAAGTTAATGTAGTTTTTACACATGTTGTTTTTAATACATTAATCTGTTAAAGATTGGAAAAAATAGGGTATCTGTGTTAAAGATCTGTTAAAAACTACTTAGGAATCTAGCTGACTAATCTACTAAAGATAATAACAAAAATGTATTTGTTTAAGAGTGCACTCTGAATTAATGTGATTGTTTTGTGCATCATTATGTCTTTTCTGTGTATGTATTTCTC
This sequence comes from Castor canadensis, assembly GCF_047511655.1. Classification (NCBI taxonomy): domain Eukaryota; kingdom Metazoa; phylum Chordata; class Mammalia; order Rodentia; family Castoridae; genus Castor; species Castor canadensis. Next base: position 29,747,362 of record NC_133400.1, read on the forward strand.
TGTCTCCTACATATGTACTTATGGCCACTGAATTTTTGAGCTCAGATGCGTGCTTATATTTTATATTCTTTGGCATTCCTAGGTAAAAATAATATCTCTGTGTGCGTGTTTGTGTGTTTAGATGTCTTTAGGATGGTTTTTAAGCTACTTCAACAAAGTTAATGTACACACTGTCACAAAAGTTATTTAAAGTTCTAATCCCAACTAGGCCTAAATATCCTCTGCTTTAGGACTAAAAGAAAATGTATGGACAATAATCTGTTTCATTGTATCATGAGTATAATTTACATTTAACTCTCTTATAATGAGGTTTATTAAACCATGTGTTCTAATAGATTGCTATTATGAAAAAAAGAGAGACAGTTCAATTTAATTTTCTTCCTAAGTCTTTTAAGGTAGAAGGTTGCCAAGAGTTTTATTAAAAACTGTTATCTAAACGTGGGTCTTTACAAAAGTTGTTTCAAGATACAAATTAAGGTCTTAAAAATTTTAAGTTTGCTTAGAGAGTTTTCTAAAGTCAAAATTTAAGGTACTAATGTGTATTTAAAAATGGGTTTCTATTTTATCAAAATAACTGCCAGGACCTTTTGGTGCTATAGGCCGATAGCAAATATTACCAAAACTAAACAAAAGTTCACCCTCCAGATGGGATAATAAAACCTTAAGTTTTTAGGAGTCTACTAAAAGGTGATCAATCCCACAACACTAAATTATGTGCATCCTTAACTCTCAATGACCATGCCTGTTATTTTTGGGCTCTAAGGGCTATGTGTAGGTAATGACAACCCTGCTGTGTGCCCCAAGCTATTTTGTCAGTTAACATCAGCAGTCTAGGATGTGATTTCTTATGCTTACTCCCTTATCTCTGTTTCTGTATCTAATTATTCGAGACATTAATCTTGTTGGTTTATACTTGTTCTTGCATTCTTCTCAAGTTTGCAAGCTGACTACCACCCCATGGCCTGCTGTGAAAACTGACTATGAGTGATGGGTTTATATCAGCCAAGCTTACCTTGGTGCAAATTGGATTCGGTGGTTAATTCTGTACTGTTTACAGAAGTTCATATTAAGGTGTTTCCCTTTTAACACTCATCAGGTTGTTTTCCTTTATAGGGAAACTTTTCATTTTACATGTTGATTTTGGTATCAGCCTCGTTGTCCAGTATATAATAGTACTGATGTTTTAATAGTTGGGTTGGCATTCAAGATCAGCATCCCATTTAGGAACCCTCATGCAGGGGTAGAAGAGATTAGCTCTTTGGAACAGTAGGAGGTCAGGGACCCTGCGGCTTATTTCACAGAGATGTCTGCCAAGGGCCTTTCAGCTTATTTCACAAAGATGTCTGCCAAGGGCCTTTAAGACAAGCCTGGACTAGAGGACCTGCAATCAAGACTTTGAAGACATAAGAGGGATGCCTTGAGGATCTTGGAATTGATTTCACTCTCTACCAAAGGGCAACATTCCTTCTTCCCTCCCCTCCATCTCTCTCAATGTCTCTGTTTTTCCACCAGCCAGCATAGGAAATTCCATTCAGGAGCCCTCAGGCAGGAGTGGAGAGACTGACTGTTGGAAGAATGGTTCTCTCTTAAAGGGTTAAAATTCCTCTTCCCTCTCTCTCTGCACAGGACCACATGGGGAAAGATACTTTGGTCCTGCTAACCAAAATTTAGATGACAAACTCTCTACATACCCCATTTAAGATTGTTGACTATTCTTTGCATCCTGCCCAAATTAGCCTCTTGCCAGATGCAAAAACCCTAAGGCATTTTTCTAGTAATACTGAGGAAACTAAGTTTAAGTAAAAATTCTTTTAAATGGTCCTAATACTGCTAGTGCCTTATATGTGTATCTAAGTGTTATAAATCATTTATAGAGTTAAAAATGTATACATGTAAACAGCTCTAGTCCTTTTATCTAAGGTAAATTCTATCTAATAAGGTCATTGACATTTCTGCTGTTTATGACAAATGCAAAAATTTCTGCCATTTAGGCTTGACACCTGTTTGTCAGATAAACATTTGTTTACCTGACATTGGCTAGATAAACATTGTTTTATATCTATATCTATCTATATATATAGATAGATATATATATGAGGTTTATACAACTAAACATTAAAACAGGAGCTATTTGAACTTACTGACACTGCCTTCTTCTAACCATTGGAAAATTTAGGGTTTTTAATTGTCAGTACTTTATTGACAGTACTGATGATCACTACACTGTGATGCTGCTACTTAGTCCTTTATATATTAGGTGTCTTTGTGTTTTTCAAGTATATAAGCCTTTTAAAATAGAATTATAAAAAGACACTCTATCATGTTGCTGTCTTAGCTCTTTTTACAAGTTTTTGCATATGTTCCAAATTGTAATAAGAGAGGTTTAGTAGTGCTATACTATTATATTGATTGCTAAACTATTAACCATGGTTACTTTAAATTTTGTCATTACAGTTCTGATCTTTCCGGAGCATTTACAGGTAGGCCCATGAAAAATGATTCTGACAAGTGTTTATCTATTGATCAGAACAGGTATTTTTAAGTACTGGGATTGTCTTATATGTTCCTTGTAAAAACTTTATAACTGTTGTCTGCTGACACTTTACAGCAATTTAAAGATGTTGGTATATCTCCTACAGGACAGTAAATTAGATTTAATTAAGCCTAGCCTAAGATCTATTTTTTTTTTTAGTGAGAATATGTTCATTTTTTTGTTGTTTTTTTTTTTTTTATTGTTTTATTATTCATATGTGCATACAACGCTTAGGTCATTTCTCCCCCATGCCCCCACTCCCTCCCTTACCACCCACTCTGCCCCCTCCCTCTCCCCCCCACCCCCTCGATACCCAGCAGAAACTATTTTGCCCTTATCTCTAATTTTGTTGAAGAGAGAGTATAAGCAATAATAGGAAGGAACAAGGGTTTTTGCTAGTTGAGCTAAGGATAGTTATACAGGGAGTTGACTCACATTAATTTCCTGTGTGTGTGTGTTACCTTCTAGGTTAATTCTTTTTGATCTCACCTTTTCTCTAGTTCCTAGTCCCCTTTTCCTATTGGCCTCAGTTGCTTTTAAGATCTATTTTTAAATAGTCTTTGTTGCTTAATTTGGCCAGAAAGGTCACATTGGCACTGACTTCTGATCTGTCTGATGGGTTACTCCCCCTCTTTTGTGGGACAAAATCTGACTTTTTTGGAAGAAGCTATGACTTTCTGGAGAAGCTACTCCTGCTCCAACAGACAAAACTGCCAAACTGGCAGAATCTTTAGAGACAACTGTTCAGAGAAATAGTTTAAATGTCTGCTACCCTTGAGTGGTCAGAGTCCCCCAACTTCTTAGTGGCATTCAGTCACTTTTTTGTGTAGTTCCATAGGTCTACACAAATGAAGGGACTGCTCCAGATCCTGATGAAGTCAATTATGGCAGTCCTCTAAAAGTAACCAAAGCCAAGAGAATTTTTTTTAAAAGGGCCTCTTATGCATGTGCTCTAATAGTTATAACTTCTAGTCTTCTGGCAGAAGGAAAACTCATGACTTTTGCCAAGGCCTTCTGTTTGAGCAAAGGCATAACTTTCTTTTTTTTTTATTTTTTATTTTTTTTCATTTTTCTTTTATTATTCATATGTGCATACAAGGCTTGGTTCATTTCTCCCCCTTGCCCCCACCCCCTCCCTTACCACCCACTCTGCCCCCTCCCTCTCCCCCCCTCAATACCCAGCAGAAACTATTTTGCCCTTATTTCTAATTTTGTTGTAGAGAGAGTATAAGCAATAATAGGAAGGAACAAGGGTTTTTTCTGGTTGAGATAAGGATAGCTATACAGGGCATTGACTCACATTGATTTCCTGTGTGTGGGTGTTACCTTTCAATGGCATCTACTTCTGCTTAGGGACACTGTGAGTCTTCTTTCTGTACAGAACTGACACATTGATGTTTACCCTCTAATTGGACTGGCACCTGCCCCTTGGTACACATGGATTCTAATGTAGATAAACAATCAGTCCTTAACTGCCCACTAAAGTGGTAGCCCAAACAGAGGGCCATCTAAGAATTATCCTTTATCCTTCCTGCTACACCTGGCAGAGCTCCTTCTGATGCTCCTATGATTGTAAATGTTTAGGTCATGCCTTCTAAATCAGATTTATCTCTACCAGGATAAAAAAGTCTTTAGAACCCAAATCATTAAGCAACAGGGCTATCAATTTTTACAGATGAATGAGATCTCCATGAGCAATCCATATTTCCATGAGGAACCTTGACTGTGTGTGTGTACTGGACAATAATTCAGGCACATTTTTCCAAATGAGCCCTAAGGGAAGGAAATAGGAGAGACAATTTCCCCCTGTATGTAGGGTCTGATGCCCCTTGTCAGCTCAAAGCAGGTACTGAGGATGGCCTGTCCCCTTTGAGCATTCCCAAATAAAGAATTATTGGAATATTGTCTCTCAGGGGGAATTTGAGGTAGGATAAAATTAGAGAAAGTTCAGGACCCATAAAAAAATATTACATGTTAGATGAACCATGCTTTGACACAGGAACCACCCTCTTCTGGCCAGGAACCACCCATGCCCTTCTCTACTCATTGATTATTGGATGGGAATCACTTTGTTCTACACTTACCATAGGTTATCATAGGTTTTAAAAGTACCTGAAGAGCAGAAACATGTTCTCTCAGCTTCTGGCTTCTACCTGGGTCCTATCATTCTTCCCTTTGTATTTCTCTTCCCTAACTTTTAATAAACTCCATTTACACCCACATGTCTTTCCATGGATTCTTCCTGGTGGGATACAGAGAATTTGAAAGTTTTCTGATCACAGACTGCACCAGTACCATTAACATAGCTACCTATCACCATAGTTGCTGCTTACAGTGACCTGGACATGACCTGTTTCCTCTCTGGGTCTTGACATGTCTGTGATGGGACAAGAATCCCATCACTCAAAACCAAGACATAAGAGAGTGAACTATTAGTAAAGTTTAGACAGATTTTGAGACTTAGAATTAGGTAGGAAAAACCAGAAGAGAAGCAGCCTCAAACCTTGGCCACATTTCATTTAGATTCCCAACTAATTTTATGTTTTTAACCCCTGGACTCCATGAGTCATTTGGGAGGCTGAGAAAACTAACAGGACTTCTCTCCCTTTCCCTTGTTCCTCATCCATCTTTGCTTCTGTTGTCCTCACCTGGGTGGCCAGTCTGGAAGAGGAGACAAGAACAGACTATGCAGTAGGAGAGATAAAAGAAACCTTCCCCATGATATAGAAAAAGTGGAAGGGTGCAGAGTGAGACAAAATATTTCCTGCCTTCATACAGGAAATGGGATCAAAAACTCAAAAGGGTGGTACCCAACTCCTAGCTTTAAATTGGAGAGCTTGGGAAATAAACGTGGTAAAAAATAATGGGTCTGGAGACTGAGATGGCTGCTAAAACAGAGAGAAGTCCATCTTGGCCCACCCAAATCACAGACAATAGGTGTGTGTTAGAATTTCCTTTTGCTAGACATGATTATTCTCCAACCATCCAAATATCCTTGCAGCTTATTAACATCTCAAAGAGGAGAGCAGATACACGTAGCTCCTCTGTGTGTCCCAGTTCTTGTAACTCAGTATCTACAAGGAGATGGGAGGGGGCCAGCTGCTCTGGCTCTCTTTGTTCCAGTGTCAGAGTCTGGCCCTATAAATATTATGAACATATAGTTTCCCTGCCTCCTAATATGTCTATCCTGCCTCAACAGGGCTCCAATTTCTAATCACCTTCTCCCTCTCTGAATAGTCTCACCAGAAGCCAGTGTCCATCCATCCTGTGAGCCTGAAGGACCTAAGAGAGGTCAGTAGAAATGCTTAGGTGGGCACTTGGATAGGCCAGAGATGGAGGAAATCCCAAAAAAGAGAGGTTATAGATCTCCTTCAAGTTAATCAAGTGCTTAGCACACCCACAAAGTGGCTTTGTCAAAAACATTTCAATGTTTTTCAATGCTTTATGGTTGCATAGGTTTTGTCTGCTCCTCAGATTTTCTTCTTATATGGTGCATGAGCCTAGGCCAGGGCATCTACCACACTGAACCTGGGGACCTACTACTATGAATTACAGAGTTATTCTAAGCAATGATGTTATGTGCACAAAACACTGTGCACAGAGTTTGCCACAAAGTAAGCTCCTGAGAAACATTTGGCAAATGAATGTATGTGTGGATGTAGGCAGAAAATGCAAATAAATAAAAACACAATGGTATAGTCACGACATGAGTGTTGTAATACTTATTAGATATAAACCTTCTAGAATTTTTCCTGTTCAAATGAAAATATAAATATATTATTAAATTGGATCATATTATGTATAACTACTTAAAATCTTTACTTTATTAAGCTTTATATAATCATAACTTCAGTGTACAATTCTTTAGTTTTTAGTACGTAAAAATATGTATAGAAGTCTTTTTAATGTACTAAAAACATTATGACTGTATAATTCACTCCCTAAAGAAATGTCACTAATCATTTCCCCTTATTTGCTTTTCCCATGGCCATAGCAACCAAAAATCTATATTTTATTTCTATAGATTTGCCAGTTCTGGAAATTTTATATAAATACAATCATACAGCCCATGACTTTTGTGCCTGTCTTCTTCCATTTATCATGTTTTCAAGTTTCATCTACACTGTGGCATGTTGTTCACATGGCTTCATAGTACTCCATAGTGTGGATATACAAACTCATATTTATTCATTCATTAGTTGGAGGACATTCTGTTTCCACTTTTGCTTTTATGAATAACACTGGTATTTGTGTATAAGTATTTGTATGGCCCATGTTTGCATTCTTCTTGGGAATATTCCTAGGACCAGAATTGCTGGGTTATCTGGGAACTCCATGTTTACCTTTTAAAGAAACTATCAAACTGTCTCTAAAAGCAGACATAACAGTTTGATAATGTGTATTTCCCCCCCTTGCAATAGATGGTGTCTGTATTCTCAGTTAATACATAGAGATGCTCATCACTACCTTGAGTGAATATGCAATACTTGCTTAGGCAGTTGTTCCAGAGTGTATTTAAATAATTCCCTACAGTAGGACATTCAATGATCCTATGAAAGAAAATTTTAGCATCTTCCTTTTGTCCCCAGCACTTTCCCAGGTGCGCCCCATTCACTATATTCCCCTAATTTGGTCTTTTTCAAGCATTGCAACCCCCTTTCTATCTGCCTTGTCTTCTGCATGGAGTGTTCCTTGAGAAGAAGCCACATCTTGAGTTCATCTTTGTGTTTGTAATACCTAGCTAGGGCCAGACATTTCTAATGAACATCTGAAAAATGAATGGATAAATAAATGAATGAATGGATAGATGGACAGATGAATGGATGATTAGAGTCAGGATTTTGGAGAGATGGAGTTCATTTACTGCAAGAATGTTCTATCTCCAAATTCTTGCTTTGAAAGGTAGGAAGTTCCCTGGCAGAAGTCTGAGCCAGTTGGCAGGAATACTGCACAGCTAATTTAGGTATTAGAAAGGAGAAAGGGATGAAATTTAAGATTGCTTCCAAATGTGCAAGCCAGAAAGTCTAGGAAATACCAGCTATGAAAGCTAAGAGATGTGTCCTAATCCACCAGCTGAGCAGCTTTGGGGATGTGAGTTGCTCTAAAATTTTCCAACAAGTTGTGAGGACCCCAGATCAAAGTTGTGCCCTATCTAAAGGTGTCTACTTGCTCTGCCTGCCTTTGATAAGCTCATGCTGCAGATGTTGGAGACTTATAGGGGGAAACCTGTAAGAAGTTCTTGGACCAGTTTGCAGCCATCTGCAATCCAAGTGCAGAGTCCAGGATTGTCAGACAAAAAAGGACAAACTTTGCGTAAGTGAGTGTTCAGATAAAACAGGGTAAACTCTGTGTGGGCATGGCTTGGCTATCTCATGGGAAAGCCTTTGGAGGAGGGAGAGGTTTTCTTTCATTTTGGACTATGCAATAAGGCTGGGTAGGTGGATTCATGAGTAGGTCTCATGCACTAGGGTGGGACCAGTGCATCCCTTTTGTTACAAACCCAGACCAGAGACCACATTGGTCCCAAGCCTCTGTCCTTCTATGATGTGGTTCTGTGCTCTCATCCTGGTGTCTCTCACAGTTTGCACAGCTTGGGGTGAGTCCTTCTATCAGGGGGCACATTTTGAAATACTTGTCCTGGGTGGAGTTGTGTACAGGGCAAAACCATGACAGGTTCAGATCTGTTGTGGTGCCAACTCTCTAAACTTGGATTTGGCTTTAAAGGAGCTCAGCCAAGCCAGCCCTGGGAGTGGACATGCCAAGACTAGGGAAGGATAAATACTTTGAGCCCCAGCAGCACATAACAGCCAGGGGAGGGGAAGGAGCTTAACACAGGATTTACACATGAGCAATCAAGGGAGCTTTTCTCCTTATGATTAGTTCATATCTGGCCAGATCATGGAAAGCAGCTTACCAGAATATGGAAAGAACAGTTGAGGACCCCATAGTGTGGTTCTAACTGCCAGATCAGCACTTCCAAATTGTGTGTCCTCAGACAATGTATTTGACTTTGCTGTGCCTTGGTTAACCTATCTCAAAAACAGGAATTACAGTCATACCTACTTCATTAAGTAGTGAGGATGAAATGGGCTGTTTCTAAAGTGCTTAACATGGTGGTTGGCTTAAAGGAGGCGTGAGAAATGGGTGGGTTAATAAATGGTGTTGTTTTAAAATTCAAGCTATTAATAGAAAATTTGAGGTACTGTTGGGCCAAAATATTTGGAGCCCTTGCGTGCTGAAGAGATAGTTTGTTATTCATGGTTCTGATTGAATCAACACTTGGGGCGTGGTATTGAAATATCAGGATCAGTCAGGAGGCACAGGGGCAAAGGGGTAGAGAGACTGTGATAAAGAAGCTCTGTTTGGGGTTTCTTCTGGAGGAAGAGGTGAAACCATAAGCATATGTAAGAATGTTTGGAATAATTTCAAAGGACTTTTGGTACAATGCTGTGGTAGTTGTCTGGTGTCTGCATTGAGGTGATTAATGCAGGAGAATATTGGCCCAAGGTATGGATAAAAGCTGTGAATTCTGGATTTTTTGGACTACTGAAAACGACAGTTGCCCCATGGCCTCACATGTCAAATCATCAGATGCAGAAATTTAGTTCTTTGTTAAACAGGGCTATAGCATTGGGACTCCATGTATAACTGTACCATTTTATCAGTTTAGAAATTGAGATTCAAAAAGACATGTACTCTCCCAAGGTCACCTGGAAAGTCATTCTCTGGTTTATGACACCTTAATCCATAGTCAGTGCCCAGCCATCAGTGCCTTGACAGCTAAGGTCCCTTCTGGCTTTTGTTTTCTCTCAGGCCATGTGACAGTGTGAGAGATCTGGAACTGAATGTAAGGCAGAGTAAGAAAATACGCAAAGTTGGAGTGGAACCTTACTTTAATCTTCTTTACCCCAGTAATGCCATCTTAAGAGTCTATACAGGTTGCTCCAAATCCTGTTTGTTAAATAGGCATATTAATGCTATCTAGCAAGGCTTATTGGAGTAATAATTTAAAGGAATTGGAGTTCACATCTGGCAAGTTCTGTTTTTTGAGAATTCATTAGTGAACCAAACTAAGATTTTCCTGCCTTCTTGAAGCTGCTATTTTAAAAGAAGGAGAGATAATAAGAACACATGCAAACTAATACATGAATTATATAATATGTCAGTATATTTTAAGTGCATATAAGTATGCTCATGTGAGGGAAATGAGAAGTATGATGCTATCTGTTCTCCTGTCTTGAACCTTGGGGTGACTGAGGAGAGAGGTGAGGGAGGATGTGTATAGGAGAGAAGTACAATAGGGTGTTGATTTTCTAAGTTCTTCCCCCACCAAGTGTATCTAGCTACCTAGTTACAAGCTGGTGTGTCCCAGTCTCCATGGCCCTCTAGGTTCAAAAGTCCAAAGTCTCCACAAGGTCTCACGTCCACCTCCAGGGCATTTTAGATACCTACAAATGATAGCTCAAACAGTATTCACCTCCTTAGCAAGGCACTTCTGAGATTTCCAGGATTCTACTTCAAGTTTCCTTAAAAAAATAATATTCATTGTTTTCACTTCATGACTCCAGGTGTAAAACATACATATTACCAAAAAGTTAGGGAGTAGAGAAAAACAAAAATAAGAAAATTAAAATAGTGTACAATGCAAGTGTAGCAAGGAGGAGGGGATGGTATAGTAGAGAGATAAAGCCTAAAGAATCTGAACGTTAGGAAGATTGTAAAACACTGAGGATGAAGGTAGGCAATGAAATTACAGGTAACCATATATGGGTGAAATTTTGCTTCTTGCTTCCGTAACCTGCTTGCAAAGGTAGGTAAGGCAAGACCCCTTTGTTCTCAGGGCTCAGACTTTGGATGTGAATTCACTGAGCCACTGCTGGCATACTAATAAATACTCCTTCCTGAAAAGATTTGGTGTCCATTTCCTTGATTAAATATCTTAGAACATTTTTGGGCACTCGTCCTGGATTTGGAGAAGGTGTTTTCACCTCCTTGTCACAGGGACTCAGCATCCCTAGCTTATTGGGAAAGTACCCCAAAAGCACCCCACCAGGCACCAGTGGACCTGTTGGTCTGATGGAGGAACTTGCTTCTTCCAGTACACTGGAGAGGAAGTCTTGATTACACAAAGGAAACTGGAGAAGGCTCAGGAACCAGTTGGGAGCACTGCCCTTCAGACTGTTAAGAACCTGGGTTCAAATAATAGGCTTGTATTTAGGAGGCAGAAGGGGAGACTGATCACCTCTAAGAGACACCTGCATAGCCCTAGTTGGGGATAAAACCATGTCTTTCAGTTTCAGGGAGTGGGGCAGAAATGTATGTGAATGTGTGTGTGTGAGTCTGACACATGGCCTGGCTACTAAGCAAGTGTGGAGTCCCAATCCATGGGTCCATGGGAACTCCTATGGTATAGGGTGAGCCCTAACAGGGCCTTCAGTCTGGGGTTTATACAGACTCACTATGGCTAAGAGGCACTTAAATCTCCCACAAGGGACACTGCCAGAGATGGACAAAGCAAATTAGGACCTCGTGTAGTTGCAGTTCCTGGCCGGGCAATGGCATCCAGGTCACCAATAAGGTTCGCAGATTACCCCTACCTCTCCGTGTCTGTCTTGACATCAGGTAATGGGAGGAAATGGATAAAAAACATCAGAGTAATGGCACCCACTTGGAGTGTATGCTTAAAAACTTTAGAAAAGGATTTAATGGAGACTACAGAGTCAAGTTAACTCCTAACAAGCTTAAGGGCATCTGTGAATTAGATTGGCTTATTTTGGTGTTGGGTGGCTCCTGGTAGGGTCACTAGACAAGACTATAGTCAATTACATTTATAGGGTAATTGTCGAAAAGCCAGATCAGTTTCCCTACATTGATTGCTGGCAGGATACAGTTCTCAGCTGGCCTGCATTGCTGAGGCCCTGTCTAAAAGGATTATGGTGGCTACAACTTCTAAGAGTAGGGAGAAACCAAAGGAGCCTGTCCATGGCAAGAAACCTGAGGAAACATCCCACCTATGTGCCGCTTTACCCACCTCTGCCACTGGCACCCAGTTCCACACCTTCACCTTCAACATTGGATGGGGAAGCTTGGGAGATGGCCACACCTGTAAAATCTAGCCTGAAAGCCTCCATGGTCTCAACTATCCTGACTTCCCCAAGTCCTGTGGACTTCATGCCCACCCTAAGGGCTGCCTTGTTCCCATGTCCCTTTGTGAGGGCTGTTTGTTTAACCTCTCTGTCAGCTTTCTGTTTTCCTCAAGCAATTATTATATTTTCTTTTTGGTGTCCTTGACAATGTATAATTGTCACCCATTTAGGGGCCTGTACAGTGTCTGGCAGTTAGAGAAATTTTTTTTCCATATTTGATACTTTCTTCTCCCAAGTTAATGATGCCCCTCTCCTTATGTACAGCCCATGAACATGAATGGTTGGTTGTAAAGGCATATTTAGATGTTTACCCTCACTCCTGTAGTGAGGTGGAGTGCCAGGGTAAGGGCAATGAGTTTAGCCTTTTGTGTAGAAATTTCAACCAGCAACAGGTGGGGAAGAAAGGATTTAGATATACAGCAGAGTCAGAGGGTAGGGACATTTGGAAGCAGCACTTAGGGGATGTGTGTGCTTCTTAAGGTAAACACTCAAACACTGAGAATTAAAATTCACCACTGAAGAGTTCACTGAAATATAAGGGATATGTTCAACCAGCTTATATTCAGATGGTTGAATGGTCTAGGAATGAAGATGGTGAGTGTTGAGTAGTACATGACATTCGTGGGTTTTGCTTTTCTGATGATGATATTAGCTTGAAGAACCCCAAGGGCACATGGCACTTGAGTGTGGAGAGAAAAGCAGGGAATGTTGACTGGATGACATGCTGGGACCAGCTGGAAGAGCTAGCGCAGAAAGAAGCTGCTATTTGTAACCATGCTAGGCACTGGTGGCCTCCCTGAGTCAGTGCCGGAATGAGGTCCACACTCGCTAACTTCTGAGGTCCTTCCCAATCCAACTTTCTGTAACATTTTTGTTGTGTCCTCCTTGTCAGGTACTGGTGTGGATCCATGGAAGTGGGTGGGGCATCAACCTACAATCGACTGGCCCTCTCTGCCCATTGAATCATGGCAGTGGTGACCACTCAGTACCACCTGGGCATCTGTGAATTCTTCAGGTAAGCTGTTGGACTCTCCTCTCTTTTAGCCCCTCTAGCCATCTTTTTTTCTGCTGATATAACAAAAGACCAAATGGTGGACAATTATAAGGAAATAAACTTATTTAACTCAGTCTTTGGGAGGCTGAAAGTACAAAAGTATGTATTTTCATGAGATTGGAATCTGGTAATGTTCCTTTACTTGAATACAATGAACATAAATGGAATCTGTGCATACTAAGCACATTACCTGGTAAGACAATAAGTCATATGTGGGGATAAGGAAGGAGTTAGTCTTGCTTTTTATATAACAACTTTCTCTTGGGAACTAGCAGGGTCCCATGAGCAATAAGTCAAGTCCTTCTGAGGACAGCAATGACATAATTACCCTTCTACTTCACCTTACTTTTCATATATTCTATCACTATCCTGCCACATTAGGGAGCAAGGTTACAGTACATGAACACTTGGGGTCAAACCACATCCAAACCTTAGTATCTGCCAAATTAAAGATGCTGGGCTTGGGTCTAGTGACAGATTCCCTCATGGGCACCTCTGCTAAGTTCCTTCATAATGCATCCAATCCCTTCATCATTGAACCCCATCTACCTCCTCACATCACAACTATACTTGTCCACTTCTTCAGCACTTTTGCATGTGCTGTTCCCTCTATCTGGAATGTCTACTCGACCTGTGATATTCCTATTTATCCTGCAAAGTCCAGCCCTCTTGTCTTGTCTCTGAAACCGTTGTCTCCTTTTTACCTGTGCTGCCTAGCACACTGCATTCTACTATAATGGCAGCCACCATGCAGCACATCTCCTCATGGGAAAGGAAGGAAGGGCAGTGCCATGTGGGGAGCTCAGCAAGCACTTTCACAGGCTTGCTTTCAGCTGACCATGCCATCAGGTTGTTCTCATAGAGACCATCAGTAACCTCTACCACCCTAGCCCAACCTCCTGTGACCTCACTGCAACAGCCCCTCTGGTTTCCTTCTCCGATCCCTGGCCATCTCTCCCCTCACTGCTGCTCCTTCTCACCCCTTCCCTATTCCTTCTCCTCCCCATCCTCATGGCTCTGCATGTTTACCTCTCCTTCTCCACTAGTGCCCTGAGTGACTCCAGCAGCATATACATAGCAATTTGTTTGTAGTGTCATCTGTCCTTTGACCACCATGCACCCCCATCAAGTTGCATCTTAAGCTACACCCTTTTGTCTCCGTGGTTGTCTGCAGTGCACCTTTCACTTTACAGGAACAGACTTACCCCTCGGTGCAGGTAATCCACCCTAAGAACACCATCCTCTTTTCCCCATAATGCCCTCTGGGCAACTGCTGGCAGCTCCATTCTACTGGTTATTCAGGGCAAAGGCCTTGTAGCACCTGTTTTTCTCACAGCCCACATCCAGTCAAGGAATAAATCCTTATGGCTTCACCTTTAAAATATGCTCAGGAACCAAGTTCTTCACATCTTCTCTTCCCATCCACCTAATCAAAGCCCTGAGTCTCTTAACTGGATTATAGTTATGACCACTTACTTTTCTAAACTTGCTATTGTAATACTGTAGCTGCTCCACAAAGAAGCCACTGTGCTCTCTGAGACATAGACATGTGTCCTCTCCAGAGGATCCCATGTTAAGTACAATGACATAAAAGTCTTCATTAAGGCTCTTAGCACTGTTCTTCCTGTATCTTCACACTCGCTGCACTCACAGTGTGGGTTCTATGGCTTTTACACCTGCTGCTTCTCCTCACCTGGATTCCCTTCTTAGGATATTTACAAGACATATGTGCTTATGTTTTTTCATGCTTCTGCCCAATGCCCTTGCCTCAAAGGTCTTCCCTGGTCATGAGATCTGAAACAATACTGCATAGTCCTTGCTCTTTCTTCAGCTGATTGGGGTTCTCCCCTAGATGACACTATAGATCTTTCTGTTTATGGTCAGCAATGTGAGCTTAGTGCAGTAAAAGATTTTGCCTGTTTTGTTCTCAGATATGCTCTAACTCTTCTTCAACAAGGGTAGGATACACAGTAGTTCCTTAATACACAGTTCTGGAAGAATGAAAGTAGAGCCCTACATAGAATGAGAGGCAGGGGGAGAGCCCTTTTTCAGGATGCAGTGCCCACCCTTATTCTGGAAGGCTCAGCCAGAGCCCCCAGCCCACCTGTGATCCCGAGAGTCTTGCTATGACAGCTCTGTCCCAATCCCACCCTTATTCTCTTGCAGCACAGGGCATGAACACAGCTGGGAGAACCAGGGTCAATTGGCACAGGTGGCTGTACTGCATTGGGTTCAGGACCACATTGCCAACTTTGGGGGGGAACCCAGGCTCTGTGACCATCTTTACAGAGTCAGCAGTAAGTGAAAGCATCTGTATTATTGTAAGTTTTCTTACACCAGGCCCCACCTGGTTGTTGACGGGACCTCTTTGAAACCAGCCAATCCAATTAGATGTGAGCTGTGAGAAAAAGAGGAGTCCAGGCTGTTCACAGGGCTTTTGTCCTGAGCATCAGGGAGTATGGAGCTAAGAGCAGCTGTTCAGAAGGTTTTCTGCTGGCTAGTGGTCTTCAAGGACTCCTGTCCATATAAACAGTTTTCCTAAAGGGTTTGGATTCAGGGTTGACTCTACTCACTGCACAGCCTCAGATGATGGAGAGCTAATACCCAAACTCTCTTTTGCCCCTAGGATGCTCAGAGCTCAGCTTTATGTCCTGGGGAAGAAGTGACAATCCTCTTCTCCTTACTTGGATGAATTCTCTTCCTCTTTCCTAATCATTTTAATATTAGGACTCAACTTATATCTCATGAGACTGAGTGTTGGGTATAGACTACACAATAGGGAAGACACAAAGATATAAGGGAGAATAGGTGTCATAATTTGGCTCCAAGGGAGATCTACATGTTGAGGAGATGCAAGCACTGAGAGTAGGATGGGCTTCCTCTGAGGTAGCCTATGGCTGTCCATGGCAAAGAGGGAGGGCAGTAGTCTCTGAAACTGAAGGAAGAGGTGGGGTGGGGGGTTGGTGAGAATGGGAAATGAAAACTGGAATGGGGTGGAATGGGACAGGGGAGGTGGGCTACAGACACAGCCTGGAGGCATAAATCATCTTGCTGGTGTGGAGTTGGGACTGGTAGTGGAGAGGAGAAACTGAGGGTTTTTATGAGAGGCTCAAGTGCAATACAGTTGAGCTGAGAATTAGCTCTATTACTGTATTTTTCATTGAAATTTCAGAGGAAAATATTTGTAGTTTGTTTGAAGTACAGAAAATGATAAATATAGGTAAACCCACAGGAAATCCACTATCCAGATATAGTCACTGTGTAGATTTTGGTATGTATTTCTCTAGTCTTTGCCCACAGTTTCAGCCATCACTCATCTGTGAATGTATCTGTCACCTATCTACCTTTATCTCTCCATTCTCATTCTCTCTCTCTCTCTCTCTCTTTCTCTCTCTCTCTCATCTATTTCTGTGGAGTTTTGGTACAAAGAGTACTGTGTAGTATGGCATAAGTATTTCCCTAAACATGAAAGTACTCCATGGTAAGAATGAAAAAAAATTGTCTAATCTCCTGATATTAGAACTTTTGGTTATTTCCAATTTTTATTATTCTAAATAGCCTGGTAATTTTAGGTATCTTTATGTTACTTTTTTTGTGCTGGTGAGTATTGAAATCTGGGTCTTGGGGTTGCCTGCAAACTCTCTACCACTAAGCTATAGCACCAAGTGGTTTCTTTTTTTCATGATAATTTTTCATAACATAAATTGTGAGTAATGGAAATGCTGAAACTGAATTTGTAGCTAGGAATTGCCAAGCTTTCCTCCTTTTGGGGAGGAGGGGGGTAAATGTTCTAAAATGTATTTATTCATTTTATATATTATCCATTTTAGATATGCATGGCATTTGAATAGTTTTCATTTTTCAACTGTTACAAAAATGATGCTATGCATCATTATGCATGTCTTGTGGTAGATATTCTCAGGTTCAAAGTCTTACTAATTTATCAAAATTCTCAGCATGTATGAGAATTCTAGTTGTTCCATGTTCTCCCTAATATTTTTTTCTGTCTTTTTTTTTATGAGGGGGTTTGAACTCATGGCCTTGACCTTGCTAGGCAGATGATCTACCACTTGAGCTACACCTAAGTCCTTTTTTGCCAAGTTCTTCACAGACCCCAGCATGTTCTTCAGCTTGCCCATACCATTCCAAACCAAGATGGCCATGATCCAGCCAAAGACATTGAAAATATCCATACCCCTTCCCCCGGGCCTCCAACTTTCCCTTCCTTTTGGCCTTCTTGGTCATGGATATCCCTCCTGATCTATAGTGACTCACCCCTGACTCTACTGGTTAACAACTAATGCCCAACTAGTGTTGGGCACTTTCCATTCCCTGCTTGTTCTGTCCCTGCTTCTGAGCTATGGCTCCATCTTCCTGACATTTTTTGAGGAGGCCTGGCCCAGGTGGAGCCTGGGATGTAGACAGGGATGGATGAGAATCTGTCATGTCCACAGATCACCAGAATCCCATAGAAGACCAGATGGAGAGACTTAATGATCGAGTGAGTCACTGACCCCTCCTGTGAGCATCATCTCTCCTCCTCTTCTTTGCCCTGCCAGGTGTTATCTCCTCTGGCCAAGAACCTCTTCCACAGGACCATTTCTGAGAGTGGTGTAGCCCTGATCTCTTTTTGAAGTACATCAGACCCTTGGCTGAGGTAGGTCTCACCCTGGATGGATCTGTTACACTTTACTCTGCTCTCCTGGAATCCTCAGGGTCTTTCTTCCTGTGGGATTCAGCTGAGGTGCTCAAGGAATCCCTGAGGTGAGAATGGCTGAGCAGAAAGGGCATTTTCAGAGCTCACATTCAATTCACATTCCACACTTCCTGAACTTTTTTATGCATCATGTTTTTCAGGCTTCTTGAAATTCAGTGCAGGTTAGTCTGTGGGGAGACATGGTAGCCTCCTACGCACATCACATGTATTAATCTCCTATATCCATGTCTGTTGATGAGGAAATAGAGGCTAAATGGCCAGTTGTGGAGGCAGTGGTTTTTAAACCAGATAGTGAGGTTCCACATTCTTTTCTTTTTACTCTCACTCTGCAGGGACTCTCTTGAGACAGTCCACTTTGACAATATTGTGCTCATTTCCAACATTACAAGAAATAACCACAAGAAATTATGTAGCTAGTTCATATTGCAATACCAACTAGTAACAGAGGCTCAGACACTATGCTTGCTAGTCTAGGTTTTTTTTGTTTTTTTGTGGCTTTCCCCTATTCCCTTTAGAAACTAAGCTTGGAAGAGAACCTCCTCTCCCCTATCTACACTGAAGGAGGGAATAGGCACTGCTCCTGACCTTTGCTGTTGCCTGTGTCTCTGTAGCACATCGCAATTACTTCTGGGTATAATGGTTTGGCAGCCATGGTTCACTGCCTGCACCAGAAGACAGATCAAGAGCTCTTGGAGACCACACTGCAGTTGGTAGGTGTGCTCATTCTTATGGACCAAACCTTGCCTTGTGTAGTTGGCTCCATACTTTATTCATTCAGCTGTCCTCTGGCCCCAGGCCAACTATCTGGGATAGTTTCTCATTTCTCAGGGAAGTGTCAGTCTCCCAGTCTCTATTTGAAATTCTATTCTTGCTTTTTTATTGTCAAATAGCTCAATATCAACATTCAACAATATGATTAAAAACTGAATAACAATCCTTCAGCTCTTTCAAAACTTAATATTTTAACATTGTTGTTTTCAAATGTATTTTAAGGAATTAAACAGTCCATAGTCCAAGTATTTGGAGGATGGGGATATTAAGCAAAAAGTTTTAAAGAAAGGTATCACAAGTTACATTAGTTGATTTAAATACTAAGTTAAAACACAGTAGTTTTTGAATTTTCTAGACTTTCTGAGACTGCTTCAGTTGGAATTTATCCATTCATTCATCAACAATCCATCTATCCATCCACCAGTCATCCAATTCATTGAAATACTTTCATCACCCTCGTACCAAACCATCCATAAAATTTCGCTCACCTGTTCACAATCCATTGCACATACTCAAGTCATCCAGACTATATCTATCTTCAATCTTTCGCCCAGTACTCCAAAACAATGATTCATTTACTGTCTGTTTGCTAGATTTATACTTTTATGCATGTATTTATCCAACTCAACAATGGTAAATGTTTTGATCAACTCCATCCTTCCATTCATCCATTCTGTCTTCTCATGCATCTATTCCTATATCTATTTCTGCATCCATCCTTGCTAAGTATATGGAGGAGAGGTGACACAGACATAAATTGAATATTGTCCCTGCTCAAAAAGAACTATCCAAGGAGAAGCATAACCACATACTTAAGCAGTTAAATGTGGAGGGAGTACGGAGCAGAAACATATTCATTACAACCAGCAGGGGTCTGCTTCTCAGGAAAGGTGAACTTGGAGGATTATGGATGGTCATGACAGTCTGCCATCACAAAGAAACTCAGCAGGACAAATAACCAGTGAAAAGAGAATCCAGGGTCACTGGCTTTGAGGAAGCAAGTGTTAATGTAAGCTCATGAGTTGCCTGAGTCCCTGGCATCTCAGTATGGGTTTTGGATACTGGCACATACTCTGGACTCCAAGGGCAGACTCCTAGCACTATATTCTGCCTGTACATCCACAGGTTGATTCAATGTGGCCTTTGGTTTGGGGTTGGTCATCCATCCATTCTCTATGTCAGAGAATTAAGACGTAGATGTTTCCCCACCTCCTTTGGTTTTTTGAACTTTTTAAAATTTGTGATCCTCCTAACTCAGCCATCCTTTGTCCTGGTGATGGATGGGTCAGAGGTGCTTGGCCACTATGGGTTCTTATTCTCTTAAACTTTTAAAAGAATTAAAAGTGAGGTACACTGGCAGAGTTATGAAGTTTTTATTTGCACAAACCAAAAGTAAAGGCTGCTTGGAGAGTCAAGCAGTGGGACCCAGAAGCTGGTAGTCGGCTGAAATGCATTGGGTCTCTCCTTTTATTGCTCTTTCAGTGCTCCCTTTGTTCCCCCTCCCTCCAAAGTTCACTGGTCCCTAGAGTACATATTCAGAGATTCTGCTTCTTGGTTGGTTTTGTCACTTTCATTCTCAGTGTGTTTTGCTGTAGGTAGGGACTTTTGAGAAAACCCACCAGCTCTCTCTTACCGCCAGCTTGTAGGCTGGTGCTCTGTGGTTTCTCCTGCTGCAGCTCTAGCTACACAGAAGTTCAGCTAATCAGGCTGTCAGCAAGGCTGTTAGCTCAACCTTGCAGCAATGTCTTTACAGGGTGGATGGTATTATTGACCCTGGGCCAGGGTCTGCAAAACCAGCAGTACTATTCTCTTTCACTGGGATTACAGGTTTGTGCGCCACCATGCTCAGCTCACAGTAATATTCTAATATCAGAGAAAAGCAAATATTTCAGCCATTTTCCATGTGTTCCACAAGGACCCAGTTTATGTAGGAGTACTTGTGGATTTTGAGAAAACTCATAGAACTTAAGATCACTGGACATCCTTCTGTAATTTTCTGAGATCTTATGAAAGTGCTGTCTTTTTACACACACACACACACACACACACACACACACACACAAATACAGCTGTGGCTGCTGAGTCCACAGCACACAAAGGAGGGATCACTAGTGGTAGCTTCTAGCATTTTCCTTTTAGAAGCACACATTCCTTATTGCTCCTTTTGTACTTATAAAGTGTAATTGAAAGAACTGTGCAGCTGATGTTCTAAAAGAATCTTGGTAACAAGGTTTAGAATGTGAGACAATGTTCCATTCTAAGAAAGAACTCTGGGTAGTAGATTTTGAGAGTACTTTCAAGCATTTTCATTAGAGAAACACATATACCTTACTATTTGTTGTACACCTATCAAGGTCAGACCTATTAGCTATAATGTAGCATTGCAATCACTGCAATCTTGCAGAACTCACTGCAAAGAAAAGTGGGGATTTCAATAGCGTATAAAAGTTAGGTTTTTCTCATGCAAGATGAGAAAACTCATTTCAAGTTTCCTTAAATAGAAAAATGAAAGAGTTGTAACAGAATCTCCAGGAAATTGAAAAGTTCAGGATCAGATGCCTTAGGGTGTGACTAGATCCAGGTGCTCTGATATATTATTGAGAATTTCCCTTTGCCTATCCCTCATATTTCAACTCTTTGTTATTGACTTCCCTCTGAAGCTGGTTGGTCCCTATGGAAGTAAAACAAAACAGTGCTTTTACACTTATATCCTATCTGCTTATACAATGTTTGTCCCAGAACTTTCAGCAATAGTTTTGGGGTAAACTCTGTTGGACTGAACTGGCATGTATCCATCCTTGAACTAATTTCTATGTTCAGGGACATGGAGACCCCATGTTCATATAGATGCTTGAACTCATGAAGTGGGTGTGAAGAAGAGAGGGAGGGGAGGTGCCTTTCTGATGGTGCATCCCACCTGCAGTCCCATCTCCTGAAGTTGCCACAAGAGTCACCTTGTTTTCACCATTCTTCCAGAGGAAAATTGAGGTACTGCTGCCAGGGTTAACAAGTAGGGAGAAAGGATTAATTGGAGGGAGGCACAAAAAGAAGACGTGCTCTCCAGAGGTCCAGTGTCTTGATTCTGGGTCTATGGTCTCTCCCCTTGCTGGTACTTGTCTTTCCTTCATCCCACTCCACCCTATGCTCATTTCCAGTAGACACATGACATGGACAAGCATGTCCATGGACCCAGCCAAAGAGAAATCAAATTGGAGAATCTAATATCTCAGGGGCACAACTAAGGATCTGCTTTTATACCAGGGAATTTTTTTTTACACATGTTTTTGTGTTTGTCTTCACAGGAACTTTTAAAGTTTGATTTGTGTGAAGACTCTGGAAAGGTAAGTACCTTTGCTTTCTGGACTACAGGTATTGAGTCTTAACAGTGTAAAACTTCAATTTACTATGAATGAAGGAATTCTCTTTTGTGGAATCAAAGTCATCCTTTGTGTGTATATTGCTGAGAACCAGAGAGGGGAAGTAACTTTCAAGGTAACACAGTCAAGAAAACCACTTCTAACTCCCAGTCACCAACTTGGCATTCCTTGGAACCAGCTATCCCCTTCTTTCATACATTTCTTCCTCCTTAAATGACTCTGTGGGAGGAGACTGAAATAGAATCTTCCACTCTCATGACACAGAAATAACTGACTAAGGGGCTCAGGAGCCTTCACTGAGGAGGATAGATCTCCCTGGGAGGCCCCAGGATTAGTTATCTGTGCTGACACAGAGCCTTAGTCTCAGTCCTGAGAAATTCATCCTTCCAAGTGCACAGAGGAAACTCCCAATGCACCCACTCAACAGTTCCCAGGGTCTGGTGACACGAGCTGTGCAGCATCTTACAGTCCTGTCCTCTCTGCTCCCTCCCATTGAATTCTAGCACTTCCCTTAAATGTCTCATGAGTTTAAAATGGAACACTTTCAGCCTTTCAGGAAAGTTTAAAGAAGCACTGACCATGTGCGAAGATGTGAATAGGGAGTGAAATAGATGAGATTCCCTGCCCTCCTGGAGACTTCCATTCCCATGGGGTGGGGGGTACGGTAGTGCAGCAGAAAATAAATTAGTGTATCATCATGGTCAGAATTTAGGTAAAAGGGCAAGTGAGAGATAGTGGCAAAGTTGGCCAATAGTGTGAATATAACCCTCAGGGTCAGAGTGTAACCAATCAACTAGGCTGGAATCCCTTCACTCTACTAGGATAGGAATTATGGGTAAAGAGGGAGAAATTTTCCAGTGCTGGCAGTATGAGGCCCTTAAGTGTTTAAGTATTTGACACCTAGGAGCTAGGCTGGCAGACTCTGAATCTAGAACAACAAAACTTGAGAAGACAGGGCCTATTCTTCCAGACCTTAGAAGCCAGTGGCTTATGGCTCTGGGCAATCACTTTGGAGACTTAGTCTCTGATGGCTACACCAGCAATCCTAGCACTTGACAGCTTTTTTGTTGTAATCTTTGGCTTCTACAGAAGCCAGTAGTGGCAGCAGACAATGAAAAACAGCAGTAGGTGGTACCTTCTAGTCTTACAGTTCTCGTGTAGGTCTTGGGTATTGGGACCCTAGTCCTATAGCGAAAAGTGTTACAGGATGGGCCTGTTGGGCTCTGCAGCCCTTGACAGCAGCAACTGCTATACTTCTTAGGCTTAGACAGTCTGAGACCCTTGGTTCTTTAAACTTTGCTGCTTTCAAACTCATGCAGTGACCAGGGCCCATAGTTTCTCCTCTCTGGCTCTTAACAGCCTTTTATCTTTCTTTGGCCTCAGTTCTCTGCCCTCTCTCATCTTTTTTCTACTTCTCCTGTCCCTGATTATCTCTGCTGCTTCTGTTCCCCATTGTTTTTGTACTGACCACTCTTTGAAAGTCTTCAGCTGCCTCTTATTGCTACTTTCACTGTGGCTTCCATTGATGTTCCCATCTCTGCCTCTACCACTGCCTTCACTCTGCTATTGCTTAGCTGCTGCTTCCACTGCCCGCATCTCCCCTCTTAATGTGACCAGCTTAGCCTGATTTACTAATGATGAAGATTAAAAGCAGGCAAGGAAAGACCAGCACAGGATAGTGCTTATTTAAAAGGCAGCCTGCTTATTTAAACAGAAAGGGGGTATGGGAAGGGTGTCTTTACTGATCATGGCGGACCTTCATGAAAATGAAGGACTGTGTTTGCTCCAAACACAGATGTTCCTCAAGCAAATGAAGGACTGTTTTTGCGCCAATCATAAGCCTTCCTTCTGAGTCACCAGAGGGAAGTGCTCTCCCTCTGGCCTGAATGGAAATAACTGCAGAGTCATCTAGAATTTAGTGAGGTGTGTAAAGGCAAAAGGTCCAGTGCAAGCTGTTTGAACAGACATATGGGGGCCAGTACTTTCAAGAGTCCAAGTTATGCTTTAACAGCAAGTAACTGTGGCTGCTGTGTACTTTCCTCAAGGTGTTTGTGGAGTGTTCAACATAGCCAGTGCTGGCATGAGGGCATTCTGACTGGCTCCTGGGCTCATAGTCCTATTTTCAAGGCAGTCAGGCACCAAGTAAAGGCCTAAAAGCTATCAATTATATTCAAATCACTCCATCCCCCAATATCTTGGCTTCATTAAAGGATAAATAAACATTGAAAGTGATACCAGAAAGACCAATTGTGATGTCACACAGGTTAAGTTTGTCAGGTTCTTGTCCAGGGTTGGTTGAAGAATGACAAGCCTGGCCAACAAGTGAGTAGCAAGCAAGAGAAAGTTTATAAAGGTACAGAAAGACAGAGGACCTTCCCAGATATGGTCAGAAAGATTGAGCCATTGCAACTGCGACATCTAGGGATTCTTATCTAGTTCTTTGGGTAAAGTTTACCAGTTCTGGGGAACAGCTTTTTGATAGGTTAGTCCTAGTTTTGTTTCTTACAAGGTCTTGACTCATTTTTCCCTCTCCCTCTGAGGATGTTTGTCAAACATTAACTGCTCTTACTCCCCTCTTGCCTCAGGGCCCATAACCTGGTATTATACTTAGGGGGAGTGCTGTCTGGGACCACATCCTGCTGTCTTTGCTCTCTTTCCCTACTTCTGTTTTCTGTTGACTTCAGCCATTTGCTTCTTTCTAGCCTCCAGCCCTGACTGCCTAAGGTCAAGTTATCTTACAATAGCAAGAGAGGTACTTATAATAAAGGCTTATCATTAATGTTAACAGTATTTAGAAATGCTTTATCATTGTAGCTCGAGAGGTGGAAAACCTGCCTAGCAAATGTGAAACCGTGAGTTTAAGCCCAAGTACCACCAATAAATAAATAAATAAATAAATAAATCCTACCCCAGTGCCTTATGGAAATTCGGGTCTCTGTAATCTGTCAAGGGATGGCTTGATGAGTAGATGTCATCTGAGTTAAGCTTTGGTAGGAGGAAAAATTGGGTTAATGCTGTTCCTGGCTATTTGAAGTGGAGGCAGTGAGGAAGGACCAGGGTTATGGCTGAAGTGGTAGTTCAGGTGGGAGGAGTGTTGATCACTTGAAAAGACTTGAATTGTGATTAAATGGAAGGTTTTGAGGAGAATTTGAACCAAGAAGTGACATGATGAATTTATAATTATCTCTGCAATGAGGAAATAGATTCCAGGGAAGGGTCAGGGAAGGTGCAGAGATAACAGCCTGGAGACCACTGTGTGTCATTAATATGGGCAATGGATCCTGGTGTTGTGGAAATATTGTCAGATAAGAAGCCAGGTGACACTTGGAGAAGTGGAGAACTCAGATTTTATTTTATGCCAGTGGTTCCAGAGGAGTTCATGCTCATAACCTGGGCCTGGAACAAAGAGTTCACAGGATACTTAAGGGGCAGTACAGGGCATCAGGTTATAAGGAATGTGTTGGGTTAATAAGTGAGCTAGTGATAAGCTGGAGACCTAAGGTTGTTTAGATAAGAACAGAAGGGGAGATTGCTTTGGAAAGTTTATTTACAAGAGGAGCCAAAGGAAGGTGGGAATGGGTGATTATCTCTCATGGTGTCCTTTGTCTCGCCACTGAACTTTTTTTAATAGCTTTAATTGGCAATTTCCCATGTCCTGTGGCCTTGGCTGATATAATCTTCTTGTTCATTTCCCCCTCTTCATGCTTTTCCTACTTGTGGATAAGCATCGATACTAAATTTCAGGAATTCCATACAGCTCCTCCTGTCCCAAAGGCCTATATTGCGTTACCAAGAGCTGCAACTTTATTGCCTCCATTCACAAGCTAATGAAGTGAGTTATAGTGTTAAGAATGCAAGGAC
The DNA here is from genome assembly GCF_047511655.1 of Castor canadensis. NCBI lineage: Eukaryota > Metazoa > Chordata > Mammalia > Rodentia > Castoridae > Castor > Castor canadensis. Next base: position 29,772,821 of record NC_133400.1, read on the forward strand.
CATTTATATTTTATTTTTATTATTATTATTTTTTATTTATTTACTTTATTTTTTTAATTTTCAATCCTCTCTCTGTCTCTCTAATGCCTTTTCAGCTTACGGTTGATTAGTACACTGTCTCTCCCTGTTTATATCTTTGAAACTTTTTTTGTTTTTCTTTGTTTTGTTTTTTCCTACTTGTTTATATGTCTTTCCCTTTTCCTTTAACTTCTTTGCTTTCCATCTCCTCTCACTCTTCCATTCTAAATATCACCAGTGCTATTATTACAAGCCAGAAAATACTCAATTGTACACAGTACAGGGACAATAACAACACCAAGGGCAATGATGGGAAAACAGAAAAAACAGGGAAACCAGTTTCCCCAAAGCAAAAAATTAGTACAGGAACCAGAGGGAAATGGAGAAAACAGACATTCAGATCCAGACTCCAACAAAATGAAGATAAACTATGCCAAAGAACCCAATGAAGCCCACAAGAATAATATAAAAGAAGAAATACTACAGGTACTCAATGAGAATTTTATAGAGATGATATTGGATATGGTCAACCAAAATGTACAGGAGACACTCAAGAAATTCCAAGACAACAAAAATAGAGAATTTGAAAAAAAGAAGAAGAAATAAAGGAAACCAAAAAAGCACTGTATAAACACCAAAGTGAAACAAAGAACATGATTAATAATGAGATAAATGAAAAGTGGATCAAGAAATTGTGGTATCTATACACAATGGAATTTTATGCAGCCATAAAGAAGAACGAAATGTTATCATTCGCTGGTAAATGGATGGAATTGGAGAACATCATTCTGAGTGAGGTTAGCCTGGCCCAAAAGACCAAAAATCGTATGTTCTCCCTCATATGTGGACATTAGATCAAGGGCAAACACGACAAGGGGATTGGACTTTGATCACAAGATTAAAGCGAGAGCACACAAGGGAGATATGAGGATAGGTAAGACACCTAAAAAAATAGATAGCATTTGTTGCCTCAATGCAGAGAAACTAAAGCAGATATCTTAAAAGCAAAGGTTAGATCAAGAAGAATTAACCTAGAAGGTAACACACATGCACAGGAAATTGTGAGTCAACTCCCTGTATAGCTATCCTTATCTCAACTAGCAAAAATCCTTGTTCCTTCCTATTATTGCTTATACTCTCTCTACAACAAAATTAGAGATAAGGGCAAAATAACTTCTGCCAGGTATTGAGGGTGTGGAGGGGAGAGGGAGGGGGTGGGGTGGGTGGTAATGGAGGGGTTGGGGGCATGGGGGAGAAATGACCCAAGCGTTGTATGCACATATGAATAATAAAAAAAAAAGAATGCAAGGACCAAATACCAGTGCCAGTAGGAGCATGAAAAGAGGGCTAGACAAGGGGAGTAGCATGAGGTCCAATTCCAGATGCTGCTCCATCAGTTCCAGGAATTCGCTAATTCCTGCCTCCTATGTGTGACTTGGTCTTGCAGTTCTGAGGCATATCTCTGACTATTCCAAAATGATTCACACAAAAACAACATTCTTCATTTAGGAAAAGGCAGAGCCCTCCCTTCTCAGCAGTGAGTAAGTCCAAACCTGTCCAATTCTGGAGGACCACTGATAGTGTCATGCACATTCTGGTTGAGGAGGCTCACTAGGGTCACTATATAATGGAGGGGGCCTAAGGACAGGCAGAGCCAACAATCACCTGCCAATGGTGGGTTCACAAGATTAAGGAGGCGGTGAGTTGCATTGAGTTTGGATTCCAAGTTAAGGTTCCCTGTCCTGGAAGGAAGCCTTAATGGGGGTCATGGTGGTGGCAGATCAATGTCTTTAATAGGCTCATATCCACCTCGGTAATCACCTCTGGATGACCTTTCTAGATCTGTGGCTCTCCCCTTAGTAAACCAATATGGGGATGGGGTGGACAGGTAGGATGCCCAGACATAACAAGGTTTATTTCCTCCTCCTGTCACTTTGTTGTTCCATGCCTTTAAGGGGTCTCCATCTTTCTGCCAGCAAACCATCTGCCCTATAGTGCCTTTGTTCTTGCAGGACCCTGCCAAGCATCCCAGTTTTCTCTTATAGTAAATTGTCTCTCTTTAGGTGCATTCAGAAATTGATATGCTGCATGTGGGTGACAGGTATTGATAACAAGTGAAGGCATATCACAGTTTTCCCTGTTAGGAAAGCAGTTTTTATGCAAGCTGAGCAGTCATCCAAGCCTCTAGATAGAACAACCTTAAAAAGTAGTAGAGTCAGAAGGCAAAAACACATCAGAGACCTCATGCCTGAGACTGGGGTCTGGGCTACATATAGCACCAAACAGCAGTAAGGCCGCCTACTATGAGGAGATAACAGAAGGCCAGCAGTAATTTCTGGCCTACATTCTAATCCTGGGAAGCAGTGACAGCCAGTCCTAGTGCAAACAGTATTGCAACAATGCTATTCAGCAGGATAGGGTATGGGTGGCAGAAAAGGGGATACATTTATGTCCTGGTGGGCAAATACTCAGGCTTCTACCATGCACTCACCAACCAGCTTCTGGGAGGTGGCTGGATCAGGGTTGGAGCTCTCTGGCAATGGCGTGCATGCTGGAATCTTAATGTGAGGGGGTTAGTTGAATCACGGACAGCCTGCCAGTCACTGGACTCTGTGAGGGTGGCTGCCTTTTTTATCCAGGAGTGATGAATCCAGGGAGTGATACCTCAACTTTAACAGCCATGGGAGTTGCTAGTATTACTAGATGGGGACCCATTCAACTGGGATGGAGTGGTTCCTTTTTCCAATCTTTTACCCATACCATATTCCCGGGTTGGTAGCCCAGTTACCCATGGGAATTGGGCTCCTTTCTAAGACTTACTGGGAAATGTGGTGTAGGGTTTTTCCTAAGGCCTGGAGATGTTGGGACATGTCTAGATTCCCAATTTGCCTGAGGTCCCCTCTGAGCCTGTTTATTATGGGAGGGGGTCTGCCATAGAGAATCTCAAAAAGTGACTAGCCAGAGGGTCTAAGGGTACAGCGTGCCCTAAGCAGGGCTAATAGTAGCATGTCTGTCTAGGGAGATTGTGATTCTTGGCAGAGTTTAGCTAAGGCAATTTTGAGGGTTTGATTCGTATGCTCTACTTTCCCCTAACTCTGAGGCTTGTACTCTGTATGGAGCTTCCATTATATTTTTTTAAATTTAACCAAGCCCTGGACTATTTCTGCCATGAAGGCTGGTCCATTATCTGATCTGATAGAAAGGGGAAGCCCATATCTGGGGATAGTTTCTCTTAAATGGGCCTTTACTACCTCTTATGCTTTCTGTGTGTGTGAGGGATAAGCCTCAACCCACCCTGAGTAAGTGCAGACAAGAACCAAGAGGTACCAGTATCCTTGACAGGGCTTGACCTCTGAAGTCCACTCCCAGGTCTTCAAAAGGCATGGTGCTTATTATTTGTATCCCAGGGCTTGGCTTAGGCCTTTGACTGACATTGTTTTGTGCACATGTGATGCATCTAGCACTTACTTGGGCACATAGGGTGGGGACCTTGGGAATGAAATAGTATCTGTTCAATAGTTTTTCCAGGGCCATTTTCCCCAAGTGTGTAAGCTTGTGTTGTTGTTTTACCAGAGGGGCTGCCATAGCACTGGGGACAAAGTGTCTCTGGTCAGGCAACTTCTACCAGCCATGGTTGACCTCTTAGAATTCATATTCCAGACCCACCAACCCACTTGGGATGACTGCTGACAGATCCTCCTGACATTTTTCAACACAGAAGAGCAGCGATGAATTCTGACAGAAGCTTGTCACTGGCTCCAATGGCAGGGCCCATTAGGAACCCCAGATGCAGAAGCCTGGACAAGAGAGGCAGCCCTTGATGTGCAGCCTACCTGGGACTTCAATACAGCAGAAGGACTCAATATCGCACCGCCCTCCTTTGCAGCTCAGATCTGGAGCTAAGAGACCTACCAACATGTCCAAAATTGCAGCAGTTATCCAGAAGCCAAAGGAAACCCTGACTGATCTTTATGAGAGACTCTATGAGGCTTTCCAGGTATACGCTCCCTTCAACCCAGAAGCACCAGAAAACCAGTGAATGGTCAATACAGTGTCTGTGGCCCAGTCATATGCCGACATTCACAGGAAACTTCAGAAACTTGAAGGTTTCATTGGAATGAATGCCACTCAGCTGTTAGAAGTGGCAAATAGTCTTTGTAAATTGGGAGCATGAAGAAAAATGGGAAGCCAGTAAAAGAATGAAAGCCAACTCCTTTTGGCTGAAGCTCAGGGGTACTGGTTAATAATCTCTTTATTTCCTGGAAAGACTTTTCTTGGTCTCATCCCCAGTTTAGAGGGTCCTTTCTGGAGCCTGCTGGGGCTTCATAAAGTGGTTTGGCCAGGCTTGAATATCTAGGTATCCAGATGTGACAGAATCCTGTTGCTCCTAAAAATTCTCAGACCTTCTTTTTGATCTTTGGTTGAAGGATGGAGCGGACAACCTGTTTCCTCTCCAGACCCAGGACGCGTTGTCCCTCTGAGATGATGAATCCAGGGTATTGGACCTCTTGCTGGAAAACTTGGGCCTTTTTCCAGGAAACTTTGTAGCCTGCCTTGGAGAGTTGGGCTAGCAATGCCTTTGTCCCCTCCCAGCATTTCTCCCTGTCATGGCTGCCAGGAGCATATCAGCCACGTATTGGAGCAAAGTGCTGCTTCCTTGTCCAGGAAATTGACAAATTCACTGCTAGGGTTTCCCCAAGCAAGGTGGGTGAGTTTTTGAGTCCCTAAGTCAACCTAGTCCAGGTCATTTGTGTTTTTCTTCCAGTATGGGTGTCTTCCCATTCAAAGGCAAACAGAGGCTGGCTAACTGCAGCCAGATGGAGGCAGAAGAAAGTGTCCTTTAGGTCCAGGCAGGTGAACCAGCTTGCTTGTGGTGGTAGAAGGCTCAGCAGAGTGCAGGGATTAGGGACTACTGGGTGCAGTGTGGTAATGGCATTGTTGACTGCCCGCAGGTCCTGGACAGGCTGGTAATCATCTTCCCCTGCCTTCTTAACAGGCAACAGTGGGGAGTTCCATTGGCAGTTAATTAACATTTCTACATCCTTCAGTCACTGTAGGTGGGTCTGAATTCCTAGGCATGCTTCCCTTGGTACTGGATATTGCCTCTGTCTGACAGGGAGAGCCCCAGGTTTGAGATCTACCATTATGGGCACATGGTTGCCTGGGAGGTCCTTTTTCAGCCAGTTTTTTTCCTAGTTCATCAGGAAACTACACCAACAGGCAGATGGGCTTTTTCAGGTCCCACTTTTCTTGGTGATAAAGTTGCCATTCATTTTCTGTAAGCATGGTTACTGCCATGATGAAGGCATTTGGTCCTCTTACTGTAAGGCTTGTAAGCCCTCCCTTGTTGAAAATGATTTGGGCTCTGAGCTTTCTTAGTAAGTCCCTTTCCAGCAGAGGAATTGGGCGTACTGGTAAATGCAGGAATTTGTGAGTCATCTTGTGCCCTCCTAGTTGGCATGTCCATGTTCAGCAGACCTGCCAGAGAGTTTGGGTGCCGGTGGCTCCAAATATTGTGGCCCTGTATTGAATGAGTAGGGCCATAGGCTTAGTGACGACAGAACGCTCGGCACCTGAGTCCACCATGAAGATCATTGGTTGGCCTCCCACTTTTATTTCGACTATGGGCTCTCAGGGGCCTAGTAGTAAGAAGCCCAGTCTTCCCTAGTCTGACTCAATTCCTGCTAGGCCAATGAGGTCTTGGGCCTCTGGTTTGGGTTGCCATCCTGTCTTCTTTCCTGGAGTAATTTTGTTAGGCTCTGATGCTGTTCCCTTGTGGCAGGAGCATTCATTCTTCCAGAGGCCAGTCTTCTTGCAATAGGCACATTAGTCTCATCAGAGTGGGGTCCTCCCACTGGTCTCCGCTTCCATGGTGGAGCTGACTGCTGGATTGGGTCTGGCTTCCCCAGTGCTGCAGCCAAAAGGACTTGGCTTTCATTCTTTTATTGGCTTCCCATTTTCCTTCATGCTCCCAGTTTACAAAGACTTTATTTGCCACTTCTAACAGCTGAGTGGCATTCATTCCAATGAAACCTTCAAGTTTCTGAAGTTTCCTGTGAATGTCGGCATATGACTGGGCCACAGACACTGTATTGACCATTCACTGGTTTTCTGGTGCTTCTGGGTTGAAGGGAGTGTATACCTGGAAAGCCTCATAGAGTCTCTCATAAAGATCAGTCAGGGTTTCCTTTGGCTTCTGGATAACTGCTGCAATTTTGGACATGTTGGTAGGTCTCTTAGCTCCAGATCTGAGCTGCAAAGGAGGGCGGTGCAATATTGAGTCCTTCTGCTGTATTGAAGTCCCAGGTAGGCTGCACATCAAGGGCTGCCTCTCTTGTCCAGGCTTCTGCATCTGGGGTTCCTAATGGGCCCTGCCATTGGAGCCAGTGACAAGCTTCTGTCAGAATTCATCGCTGCTCTTCTGTGTTGAAAAATGTCAGGAGGATCTGTCAGCAGTCATCCCAAGTGGGTTGGTGGGTCTGGAATATGAATTCTAAGAGGTCAACCATGGCCTGAGGTTTTTCTGAATATGGTGGTGTACGGTTCCTCCAATTTAAAAGGTCAGTTGTACTGAGAGTCTGGTAATAGAGGATAGAGCATCTGGGCTGGACCATGCCATCAGCACCAATCTGCTGGGGGCCTTGCGTCTCATGGAGTGGCATTTGCAGGGCCCTGGCTTGAGGGACTGGTGCCTGGGACAAGAGAAGGCAGTGGTTCAAGGTCTTTGGACTCAGACTCCAAGCCCGTGATGGGTGTGGGACATCACTGGGACTGGGAGGCTACTGATGGGACTGAGGCAGACTCACTGAGGGTAGAGGGCTATCTGGGGAAGGTGGCACTGGATGCTGTCATAGTGGGGGTGCTCTGGGAATGTACAGTGGGAGCACTGGTTTTTCATCTTCTGGATCCCCCTGCAGAACAGGCTTGGTCAGCTCTGGTCTTTAAGCTTCATTGCCTGGGCCACTGCTCTGTTCCTTTTCATTGGCACAAAATCGCACCCACCTGATCTGAGCCACCTGAAGCCAGGAGTCTATATATGGGAACTGGTTGGGGGTACCCATGGATTCCTATTATGAGCTGATAAATGGCCCTGACAGTGGGCAAATCTAGGGTGCTTTCAGGGGCCAGTTGACTACAAAAGTGGTCCATTCTAACTCACATAGTGTGCACAGCCTTCCAGGAGACATTTTGAACCCATAATCTCCTGAGAAATATTTAAGCATACAATCTAGGACCGTGGGTTTTGAGGAACTTACAACCATGGCAATTAGAAGTAACCCCTATTTCTACCCTATGTATTTCCCCTCTGCAAGACAAACAAAGTTAGGTGCCCCTTCAAGAGAAGATACCAATCAGATGTCTGTCTGACCACATCCTGAAAGAACTTCGGTGCCTCTTAGCATCAATAGCAGGGTCAGCCTTGTGACTCTAGATCAGATTTTTCCCAACACTGCCTGAAGCCATATGAGGATCACCACAGAACCGCAGGACAGACCAACTTGGATTCCATAGCTTTTCAACTGTGGAGCCACAAACTCGAGCCTGAAGCAAGGATGAATCAGGCTGCTTATTCACACACACATTCACACCAAAGTTATTACAGTTATCCTTCCCCCATCTTGGGGAAGTCCCTGACCTGTGGAACTACTCTTGGAAGTTCCCAGGAGTATATAAAACTCCCCTTCTGCCCAGTGAGATGGGACCTGACTGAGGGCTGATTTTCCCAGGGTGGGGAGAGAGCTTACTGAGTCCAGATGAAACTACCAGGCTAGTTGATCCACTTCTCTTTGGAGTCAGAGTTGGGTCAAGACTGCTCAGAAGGTTGGAACCGTGGGGCGAAGGAGGACCTGGAATACCATGTGGATGCACATTGCCTTGTTCAGTCCTGAGTCCCTCCCTACTCCAGTGCAGCCCAGCCACTGACCAGTGGTTCAAGGGGCCAGAATAATTAGAATCTCACTGGAGCCTCCAGAAATGTTGTGGAAATACTGTCAGATGAGAACCAAGTGACACTTGGAGAAGTGGAGAACTCAGATTTTATTTTATGCTGGTGGTCCCAGAGGAGTTCATACTCACCATCTGGCTGCTGAGCAAAGGATTCACAGGATACTTAAAGGGCAGTGTAGGGCATCAAGTTACAAGGAATGTGTTGGGGTTAATAAGTGAGCCAGTGGTGGGTTAGAGACCTAAGGTTGTTGAGATAAGAATAGCAGGGGAGCTCTGCTTTGGAAAGTTTATTTACAGGTGGAGACAAAGGAAGGTGGGAATGGGTGTTTATCTCTGCATGGTGCCCTTTATCTTGGCCCTGAACTTCCTTTTATAGCTTTAACTGGCAATTTCTCATGTCCTATGGCCTTGCCTGAGGTAATGTCTTTGTTTACTGGCAGATTATACCAGGGTTGAAGCAGGGGATGGTGAGAAGTGTTTGGAGTTTGGATATTTTTGAAGGAATAGCTGTCAGGACTTGAGGATGGGCATCATGTGAGATATGAAAAAAAGAGAGGGGAGAAGGATACATTTAACTTGTCTGACTCAAGCAAGTGGTGCACGTAGCCCTCATGGTGCATCTTTAGCACCCACTCAGTGGACAGCAGCAGTCACTGTGAATTGTATGGTCGCCCATGTCAGTGTTCCTCTGTGGGTGCTACACCATGTTAACTCTAACTATCTGTTTCTTGAATTTACTAATTTTGCCCCCACTGTACCTTCCCCATTCCAGCATGTGGTACATGGTGTTGTACAAAAATTAGAATACGTTATTTATCCTCTTCTTAAAAGCCTAATGTGGTTTATAAGGCAAATTCCCTATCTTCCTCTGTAAGTCAGTTTTCTGTTACTGAAATAAATACCAGAGTCTAGCAGTGACACATCATTGCAGGAGCTTGTACCAGAGAGGAATGACAGGGAGAGGCAGGGACAGGAGAACCTTCTGCTTTAAAGACATGTCTCTAATGACTTGCACCAGACTTTGTTTCTTATAGGTTCCACAGCCTCTTAATACATCACAGATTGGAGACCAAGTCTCCAACACATGGGCCTTTGGAGACATTTAATATCCAAACTACAGCACTTCCACTGAGTTAGATCTTCAAAACGTACCCAAGAAATTGGAGAGAAAATGTGATCCAACACATGACCATATCTCCTACCTGCCCTGGGGTACCTCTCCATGCCTAGTAACACCTCTTTTTGATGTTCGTAAGATAAAACCATAGTGACATCTGTCACTAGCTCAAGCCCCTTCTGACCACTTGGAAATTTCTACCTCTTTCTATTGAAATACCTTTGTCCCGAGAGAGGGAAAAAGCACTTACTCCATGTGGCTAGATGAACTGCTCCTTTGCCAGATGGTAGGACAGACCTCTTTGCCTGCACAGCCTTTCTATCACACCCAGGTCTTGTTCTCCATTGTCAGCCTGTTGGAGTAACATTGCCTTTGTTTTTTAACCCTCTTAGGTAGGGATTATGTCTCAGTTTAGGCACCCTGGTCATGACTGATGAGTTCAATACCCCTCAAAACTCACTGTGAATCAAAAAGACCTCAAGTTTAACTATTGATAGATACATGAAGCGATTCTAATAAATAATTAATTCTGTATTTGTGAATTCATTTCTGTGCTAAAATATATTTGTGACCCCTAATCAATATTTGTGATATTTTTGTGGTCATGTGTATCTTATGTGCAGAGTGTTAAGAAGCATGAATTCCATAATACACATGATCCTCTCTGAGGTCTGAGAGGAAATACTCTGTCTTGCTGCTTCATTGCTGAAATTCAAAGTGTCACATTTTGTCAGTTATTGATGTTTAAAGTGAGTTCTCTGTTTCAGACAGCTGTTATGCATAGTGAGGAAGAGCTGTACAGGGTTCCCAAACACAGGGGGCTAGTATGTACATTGTGGAGAAAATTCATGGAATAGATGAGTCTCCTTCAGGTTTGAGTTCTGATTCCTCTGGCTGTGAACTCAGTGTTGTATGTACTACACAGCACATATAAAGATGAAGAAAGGGTTTGCCTATTTGTTGATGAAGACATTCTGTAGAGTGGTAATGTTATTCCTACAGTGTGTGAGAAAGCTATGGAAAACATGGAAAGGCAATTGAATTTGTGGATTCATGAATTGTTGAATTTTCAAAAGCATGGTGGGAAGCATGGTTTGAGACAGAAGCCAAAGAAGTGTATAGTCCTGTTACCCAGGCCAAGAAAATATGAAGCTCTTCCCATTAAGCTTTATTATAAATAAATTAAGCTTATTGTAAATAAATTCTACATTGAACTAATTCTTTTTTTTTTTGGCATGGCAGGAACTTTCTTTTCTTTTTTTTTATTTTATTATTCATATGTGCATACAAGGCTTGGTTCATTTCTCCCCCCTGCCCCCACCCCCTCCCTTACCACCCACCCCACCCCCTCCCTCTCCCCTCCACCCCCTCAATACTCAGCAGAAACTATTTTGCCCTTATTTCTAATTTTGTTGTAGAGAGAGTATAAGCAATAATAGGAAGGAACAAGGTTTTTACTGGTTGAGATAAGGATAGCTATAAGGGAGTTGACTCACATTAATTTCCTGTGCGTGTGTGTTACCTTCTAGGTTAATTCTTTTTGATCTAACCTTTTCTCTAGTTCCTGCTCCCCTTTTCCTATTGGCCTCAGTTGCTTTTAAGGTATCTGCTTTAGTTTCTCTGTGTTAAGGGCAACAAATGCTAGCTAGCTTTTTAGGTGTCTTACCTATCCTCACCCCTCCCTTGTGTGTTCTCGCTTTTATCATGTGCTCAAAGTCCAATCCCATTGTTGTGTTTGCCCTTGATCTAATGTCCACATATGAGGGAGAACATACGATTTTTGGTCTTTTGGGCCAGGCTAACCTCACTCAGAATGATGTTCTCCAATTCCATCCATTTACCAGTGAATGATAACATTTCGTTCTTCTTCATGGCTGCATAAAATTCCATTGTGTATAGATACCACATTTTCTTAATCCATTTGTCGGTGGTGGGGCATCTTGGCTGTTTCCATAACTTGGCTATTGTGAATACTGCCGCAATAAACATGGGTGTGCAGGTGCCTCTGGAGTAACCTGTGTCACAGTGTTTTGGGTATATCCCCAAGAGTGGTATTGCTGGATCAAATGGAAGATCAATGTCTAGCTTTTTAAGTTGCCTCCAAATTTTTTTCCAGAGTGGTTGTACTAGTTTACATTCCCACCAACAGTGTAAGAGGGTTTGTTTTTCCCCACATCCTTGCCAACACCTGTTGTTGGTGGTGTTGCTAATGATGGCTATTCTAAGAGGGGTGAGGTGGAATCTTAGTGTGGTTTTAATTTGCATTTCCTTTATTGCTAGAGATGGTGAGCATTTTTTCATGTGTTTTTTGGCCATTTGAATTTCTTCTTTTGAGAAAGTTCTGTTTAGTTCACTTGCCCATTTCTTTATTGGTTTTGGGAGAATTTAGTTGTTTAGGTTCCCTATATATTCTGATTATCAATCCTTTGTCTGATGGATAGCTGGCAAATATTTTCTCACACTCTGTGGGTGTTCTCTTCAGTTTAGAGACCATTTCTTTTGATGAACAGAAGCTTTTTAGCTTTATGAGGTCCCATTTATCTATGCTATCTCTTAGTTGCTGTGCTGCTGGGGTTTCGTTGAGGAAGTCCTTACCTATACCTACTAACTCCAGAGTATTTCCTACTCTTTCCTGTATCAACTTTAGAGTTTGGGGTCTGACATTAATATCGTTGATCCATTTTGAGTTAATATTGGTATAGGGTGATATACACGGATCTAGTTTCAGTTTTTTGCAGACTGCTAACCAGTTTTCCCAGCAGTTTTTGTTAAAGAGGCTGCTATTTCTCCATCATATATTTTTAGCTCCTTTGTCAAAGACGGGTTGGTTATAGTTGTGTGGCTTCATATCTGGGTCCTCTATTCTGTTCCACTGGTCTTCATGTCTGTTTTTGTGTCAGTACCATGCTGTTTTTATTGTTATTGCTTTGTAATATAGTTTGAAGTCAGGTATTGTGATACCTCCTGCATTGTTCTTTTGACTGAGTATTGCCTTGGCTATTCGTGGCCTCTTGTGTTTCCATATAAATTTCACGGTAGATTTTTCAATCTCTTTAATGAATGTCATGGGAATTTTGATGGGAATTGCATTAAACATGTAGATTACTTTGGGGAGTATAGACATTTTTACTATGTTGATTCTACCAATCCATGAGCATGGGAGATCTCTCCACTTCTATAGTCTTCCTCAATCTCTTTCTTCAGAAGTGTATAGTTTTCCTTGTAGAGGTCATTCACATCTTTTGTTAGGTTTACACCTAGGTATTTGATTTTGTTTGAGGCTATTGTAAATGGAATTGTTTTCATACATTCTTTTTCAGTTTGCTCATTGTTAGTGTATAGAAATGCTAATGATTTTTCTATGTTGATTTTATATCCTGCTACCTTGCTATAGCTATTGATGATGTCTAGAAGCTTCTGAGTAGAGTTTTTTGGGTCTTTAAGGTATAGGATCATGTCATCTGCAAATAGGGATATTTTGACAGTGTCTTTACCTATTTGTATTCCTTTTATTCCTTCTTCTTGCCTAATTGCTCTGGCTAGGAATTCCAGTACTATGTTGAATAGGAGTGGAGATAGTGGGCATCCTTGTCTGGTTCCTGATTTTAGAGGGAATGGTTTCAGTTTTTCTCCATTAAGTATAATGCTGGCTGTAGGTTTGTCATATATAGCTTTTATAATGTTGAGGTACTTTCCTTCTATTCCTAGTTTTCTTAGAGCCTTTATCATGAAATGGTGTTGAATCTTATCAAAGGCTTTTTCTGTATCTATTGAGACGATCAAGTGGTTTTTGTCTTTGCTTCTGTTAATGTGGTTTATTACGTTTATTGATTTTCATATGTTGAACCACCCCTGCATCCCTGGGATGAAGACTACTTGGTCGTGATGAATAATCTTTTTGATGTGTTGTTGAATTTGGTTTGCCATTATTTTGTTGAGGATTTTTGTGTCAATGTTCATTAAGGAGTTTGGCCTATAGTTCTCCTTTTTGGAGGTGTCTTTGTCTGGTTTTGGGATAAGTGTAATACTGGCTTCATAAAATGTGTTAGGCAGTTTTCCTTCCCTTTCTATTTCAAGAAACAGTTTAAGGAGAGTTGGTATCAATTCTTCTTTAAAGGTCTGATAGAATTCAGCAGAGAATCCATCCGATCCTGGACTTTTCTTTTTGGGGAGAATCTTGATTACTGCTTCAATTTCATTTTGTGTTATAGGTCTGTTCGGGTGATTAATTTCCTCTTGGTTCAGTTTTGGATGATCATATGTATCTAGAAATCTGTCCATTTCTTTAAGATTTTCAAATTTATTTGAATATAGGTTCTCAAAGTAGTCTCTGATGATTTCCTGGACTTCCATGGTGTTTGTTGTTATCTCCCCTTTTGCATTATTGATTCTACTAATTTGGGTTTTTTCTCTCCTCATTTTAGTCAGGTTTGCCAGGGGTCTATAGATCTTGTTTATTTTTTCAAAGAACCAACTTTTTGTTTCATTAATTCTTTGTATGGATTTTCTGGTTTCTATTTCGTTGATTTCAGCTCTTATTTTTATTATTTCTCTCATTCTATTTGTTTTGGGATTTTGCTTGTTCTTGAGATGTATCATTAGGTCATTGAATTGGGATCTTTCAGTCTTTTTAATATATGCACTCATAGCTATAAACGTTCCTCTCAGGACTGCCTTAGTTGTGTCCCATAGGTTCTGGTAGGTTGTATTTTCATTTTCATTGACTTCCAGGAACTTTTTAATTTCCTCTTTTATTTCATCGATGATCCATTCTTCATTAAGTAATGAGTTATTTAGTTTCCAGCTGTTTGCATGTTTTTTGTCTTTACTTTTGTTGTTGAGTTCTACTTTTACTGCATTGTGATCAGATAGTATGCACGGTATAATTTCTATTTTCTTATATTTGCTGAGACTTGCTTTGTGCCCTAGGATATGATCTATTTTGGAGAAGGTTCCATGGGCTGCTGAGAAGAATGTATATTGTGTAGAGGTTGGATGAAATGTTCTGTAGACATCAACTAGGTCCATTTGATCTATTGCATATTTTAGATCTTGGATTTCTTTATTGATTTTTTGTTTGGATGACCTATCTATTGATGATAATTGGGTGTTAAAGTCTCCCACAACCACTGTGTTGGCAGTAATATATGCTTTTAGGTCTTTCAGGGTATGTTTGATGAAATTGGGTGCGTTGACATTGGGTGCATACAGATTGATGATTATTATTTCCTTTTGGTCTATTTCCCCTTTTATTAGTATGGAATGTCCTTCTTTACCTCATTTGATCAATGTAGGTTTGAAGTCTACTTTGTCAGAGATAAGTATTGCTACTCCTGCCTGTTTTCAGGGGCCATTGGCTTGGTAAATCTTCCAGCCTTTCATCCTAAGCCTATGCTTATTTCTGTTGGTGAGATGGGTGTCCTGTAAGCAACAAATTGTTGGATCTTCCTTTTTAATCCATTTCATCAAGCGGTGCCTTTTGATGGGTGAATTAAGCCTGTTAACATTAAGTATTAGTACTGATAGGTATGTGGTGATTCCTGTCATTTAGTTGTCTTAGTTGTTTAAGGGTTTGATTGTGTGTACCTAAGTTGAGGTTACTCTCTACTTTTTTGCTTTTTCTTTTCCTGTGGTTTGGTGCTGCCTGTCTTTTCATGGTTAGGTTGTGTTTCACTTTCTGTGTGCAGAATCTCTTGCAGAATCTTTTGTAGTGGTGGCTTTGTGGTCACATATTGTTTTAGTTTCTGCTTCTCATGGACGACTTTTATTGCTTCATCTATTTTGAATGATAATTTTTCTGGGTAGAGTATCCTGGGGTTGAAGTTATTTTCATTCAGTGCCCGGAAGATCTCACCCCACGCTCTTCTTGCTTTTACTGTTTCTGTTGAGAAGTCTGCTGTGATTTTGATGGGTTTACCTTTGTATGTTACTTGTTTTTTCTCTCTTACAGCTTTTACTGTTTCTGTTGAGAAGTCTGCTGTGATTTTGATGGGTTTACCTTTGTATGTTACTTGTTTTTTCTCTCTTACAGCCTTCAATATTCTTTCCTTAGTTTCTGAACTTGTTGTTTTAATGACGATATGTCGTGGGGTAGTTCTATTTTGATCTGGTCTGTTTGGTGTCCTGGAGGCCTCTTGCATCTGTATGGGAAAGTCTTTCTCTAGATTTGGGAAATTTTCCATTATTATTTTGTTGAATATATTACACATTGCCTCGCTTGCACCTCTTCTCCTTCTCTGATGCCCATGATTCTCAAGTTTGGTCTTTTGATGGAGTTGGTGAGTTCTTGCATTTCTTTTCACAGGTCTTGAGTTGTTTAATTAATAGTTCTTCAGTTTTTCCTTTAATTACCATTTCATCTTCAAGTTCTGAGATTCTGTCTTCTGTTTGTTCTATTCTGCTGGATTGGCCTTCCATTTTGTTTTGCAGTTCTGTTTTGTTCTTTTTTCGGAGGTTTTCCATTTCCTGGGTGGTTTCCTCTTTAATGTTGTCTCTTTTTGTCCTGAGTTCATTTATCCATTCATTCATCGTGTTCTCTCTTTCACTTTGGTGTTTATACAGTGCTTCTATGGTTTCCTTTATTTCTTCTTTTTTTTTTCAAATTCTCTATTTTTGTTCTCTTGAAATTTCTTGAGTGCATCCTGTACATTTTGGTTGACCCTATCCAGTATCATCTCTATAAAATTCTCATTGAGTACCTATAGTATGTCTTCTTTTAAATTATTCTTGTAGGCTTCATTGGGTCCTTTGGCATAGTTTATCTTCATTTTGTTGGAGTCTGGATGTGAGTATCTGTTGTCTTCATTCCCCTCTGGTTCCTGTACTAATTTTTTGCTGTGGGGAAACTGGTTTCCCTGTTTTTTCTGTCTTCCCATCATTGTCTTTGTTGTTGTTACTGTCCCTGTACTGTGTGCAATTAAGTATTTTCTAGCTTGTAATAATAACAATGGTAATATTTAGAATGAAAGGGTGAGCTGAGATTTCAAAGAGGTTAAAATTCAAAGAGGTTAAAATTTCAAAGAGGTTAAAATTCAAAGAGGTTAAAATTTCAAAGAGGTTAAAAATTGTTTCAAATTTTCTCTCAGGACTTTGAGGAAAAAGTTTTGAGTAGAGAAAGGACTGATATCACAAGCTTTCTAAAGTAACTGCTCTAGGAGAGGGTTCAAGGGCCAGGCGGCCCTCCACCAGGTTTTGGCTGGAGAAAATAGTAATTTACCTGAAAGTACTGAGCTTTCTCAGGCAGGCATTTTAGGGGGTTGGGATTAACCTAGGGCATGACGTTAATCCACTGGAACCATGATGGAGTTGAGTCAGGTCTTTTAGTACAAAGGTTTGGACAGGATTGGTACAAATTGAGAGCTCTGTAACTCTAAATCAGAAGGATTTCAGAGGGAAGAAAAGGAATGCAGTCATGTTGAGACTTTGGCTTCCTTGGTTACTGGGTTACTGGAATCTGTGGGATGTGGCTTGGGCTCTCAGTTTCAACACTGCCCTGGACGAATGTTCTTAAATGTTCTCTTGAGCCTGGAGAACAATTTTGCTCCATACCCTGGCAAATACATGTCTTTAAGCTATCCTCTTGTACTCCTTAGTTTATGTAAGTAAATATATCTCTTTCAGATTTATTCAAATTAATGAAAAGCATACATCCATCACTCCCCCAAAAGAACTTTATTTCTTGTTGGTTTGGCTGGTTTTCCTGTTTGGTTCTTCCTGTTAATTCCTGAAGTTTTATAAATGCTTAACCGTTGTTTAAACAGATGATGGGGTTTCCACCCCCTGATGTAAAATTTTACCAGAAGTTGGCTACATTTCTTCTGCAGAAGTCTGACTTCATTTTCATAAGCATCTAGGAGATCATGGGAATTGATTGAGAAACACAAGGGATGAGGGCTTACCCCAAATCACTAACAAATTCAATGACAGAAAAGAGACTCGGGACCATTTTCTGCCTTTCCCACTTCACCACCTCAGGAGGGATTTGCACAGGACTGAATCAATCACCATCAATGAAACCTTCAACTGGCTGGGGAAATCATATTGCTCTCTTTCTTCATTCATTTCAGAGCTTCTCCAAGAATCTGATTCCAGTGGTCATTGAGAAGTATTTAGAGGGACAGATGATCCCAGCAAAAGTAGAGCCATGTTCCTGGACTTGGATGGAGACATATCATTTGTTATCCCATCTGTGATTGTGTCCCGTGGCCACAGGTAAGTCCCAGGGATTGTACAGGAGAGCGATACTCACCAGCTCCCAGAATAGGCAGGTGTTAAAACTGCTGAGAGTTAGACTTTAAAACTGATTCCATATGGCATATGGAAGAGTGCTTTCCTGTTTATTTTCTGTCAGTTCTGGACCATGTGGCTAGGATCCAAATGCGAGATGTTAATTTAGAAGGTGATTCCAGAAAGCAGCAGTAGGAGATGATGGCGTACCACAGGAAACAGATGGAGGCCAATCAATGGTGAGCTGCCAAGCATGTGTCTACCATGGACAGCCAGACCTGGGGAACTATGGGAAACAAGCAAAAAACACAACTCAGGGTTGTCCTGTCTGAGAGACAGGGGAACCTTGATTTTTATCCTCCAATGCCCACTTGTTCTTGGTTGAAGGCTTTTCCAAGGGATTGTTATGAATTATGAATATGATGTAGAATAATTACATAAAACAGGTTGACATATTCATCTTCTCAAATAATTAACATTTTTGTGGAACACTTGTATTTTTCCCTCAGCAATATTTAAATGAACAATACTTACTAAGCACATTTTCTACACTATGAAAGAGAGCTCAAAAAAAAAAAAAAAAAGAAAGAAAGAGACAAGAAATTTTCCCCCTTTCTGTATGGTATTTTTATCCTTTTACCATCATCCCCCTTTTCTCCTCACCTACAGCCTCTGTAGCTACCTTTTTACTTTAGCTTTGCTGAATTCTATTGTTTTAGATACCGTGTTTAAAGTAATATATGGTATTTTATTTCTACACCTAACTTCTTTCACTTAGCATAATATCCTCCATTTCCATGCAGGTGGTCATAAAAGACAAAATTCTTCTTTTTTAAAAGGATAAGTGGCATTCCATCACATTTTAAATACCACATTTTCTTCATGTACTTTTCTGTTGATGGATACAGGATGATTCCATAACTTGACTTTTTGAATAATGCTACAGTGAACATAGGAGTGCAGACATCTGCTCAGTTTCATATTTTATTTTGTTTATTTTTATCATTTTTACATTTATTCATATGTGTATACATTGTTTGGGCCACCTCTCCCCCTTCCCCCCCACTGTCGCTTCCAGGCAGGACCTGTTCTGACCTCTTGTTCTCCAATTTTGTTGAAGAGAAAACATAAGAGATAATGAGAAAGACAGCATTTTTGCTGGTTAGAGATAAAGATAGCTATAAAGAGATTTCTAGCTTTGCTTTCATGCACATGTGTATTACAAACCACACTGGTTCTTCTCTACCAGACCTCTTCACTACTTCCTGGTCATCTTCCCATAGTGGCCTCTGCCAGTTTAAGATTACTATATTAGCTTGCCTACATGGGTTCATCAGCCACATTCAAGTTTTAGACTTCCTCCCTTTTCCCTATTCCTCTCATGTGTGTGCTCCCCTTAGTGTGTGACCCACATCCAATAATATTACTGCTTTTGTTTTAGGGCTATCATCTGCATATGAGGGATAACATACAACATTTTTGGAATAAATACTCAGCAATGAGATTGTTGGATCACATGGTAATGTTTTTTTAATTTATTGGAATAACGATCATGTTTTATATTCATGGCAACAATATAAAAGGATCCTTTTCTCCTCATTATTGCCAACACTTGTCACTTTTCATCTTTTGTTGCTATTCTTTCATCTGCTCATTTAGTGAATATATTTATTGAGCACCTGTAACGTGTCACTCACAGCACTGTTCTCAGTTTTTCAATGTTTAATAAATATCATTTGAACGGAGAGAGTAATATTTTACTGTGATTTTAATTTGATTTCTCCTAGTCATCAGTGATGTTTAGCATTTTGTTATGTATCTTGTTGATTTGTATGTCTTCTTTGTGAACTGTCTGTCCAGGTCCCTTGCCCATGTTTTGGCATTTTTATTGTTGTTCTGAGAGTACATGGACACATTTTAAAAAGTTCTTACAATATACCACAGTTGAATTCACCCACTCCATAATTATCTTTTATCCTCCCTCTCCCCATTCCTAAAACAATTTCAACAGGTCTTATTTTTCCATTTACATACATGAGTACCTAATATTTCCACCATATTCACCGTCCTACACCCTTTCCTTATATCTTCTCCCCTTCCACTGGTACCCCCACCCCCAACAGGGCCTGTTTTGCCTTCCTGTTTTCTGTTTTTAGAAAAAAGACATTTTTGTTTGTTTAAGATAGCTAGCTATACAGCGTGTTTCATTGTGACATTTCCATGTATACATGTATTATAACCAAAATTGATTCATCCCCTCTATTTTCCTCCTTGTCTACCTTAGTTCTCTTCTTATGGTAATTTCAACACGTTATTTTTCCTTATAGGGGCTTGTTTTTTTCCACAGGCTGGTCTTGGACCACAGTCCTCCTACCTATGTATCTTGAATAGCTGGGGCATACAGGTGTGTGCCAGATGTTAGATAGACCTTTGCAGGTCTAATATTTTTCAGCTTCTATGTAAGTGTGGGTGTTTAGAAGTTTGAGAAAAGACCCAAGACACAGCAGTCCTGTGAGGCAGAGGAAACACTGGGTAGTGGCACTTCTACTCTGAGTGGTGAGACATTGGCAGGAGTGCATGGAAAACAAAGGCGGTCAGCTCATGGATGGGCTGCATACCCATTTGCAAGTTCTGGATCGGCCATTCTCGTGAGGATCTTCTTCAAATACAGATTTTGATTCAGTAGGTGTGGAGAAAGGGCCAAGACTACATTTCTAACAGCTCCCAAGTGATGCTGCTGTTGCTGGATCATGAACCACACTTTGTACCCCAAAGATTTTCTTCTTCCCATGAACTCACATGAACATGTGGGTATTTTCAGCAGAGACATAGACACTATAAGAATGAAGAAGTATGTGAGATCACTGCTCTGGAAGTCAAAGATCCCGCCATTTTCCTAACTCTGTGAACCCATTGCAAATATTTAATCACGGACACGGTATAAGTCAGCCCTGCCTATGTCAAAAGTCTATGAAACAAAAGTACTGAGCGCTTTATCTGGTAGGACACCAGTCTGTGACATGTAAGGAAGCAGAGGTTGCTTTCACTTTAACACCAGCAGCTGGGTGAAGCAAGTGGTCTCATATTGTTAAGCTGGAAGCTAATTAGTGGTATTGGGTGCAGTGCACATGTGACCTGCACCTGTTTGTCCCTTAGGTGCTGACAGTTGTGACCCCATAGCATCTCTCAGAGCCCCCTCCACCAGAAGGCAAAACAGAAGGTTAGAAACTCTGATGCACTGCAGCCACCAGTGACCAGCCTCAGCTCTGCCCTAGGCCTGTGCAATGACAACTCCTGGGGTAGTCACTACCCTCCCCAACTCTCACTGGCTGGCAGGGTCCCTGAGAGGAAATGCTCTGGCTCCACTCACAAGCTGCTCCTGCTGTCCTGTGGGAAGCAACACCAAGAAAGAAAGAAGGAAGGGAGGGAGGGAGGGAAGGAAGGAAGGAAGGAAGGAAGGAAAGAAAGAAAGAAAGAAAGAAAGAAGGAAGGAAGGAAGGAAGGAGGGAGGGAGAGAGGGAGGGAGGGAGGGAAGGAGGGAAGGAGGGAAGGAAGGAAGGAGGGAGGGAGGGAGGAAGGGAGGGAGGGAAGGAGGGAGGGAGGGAGGGAGGGAGGGAAGGAAGGAAGGAGGGAGGGAGGGAAGGAAGGAAAGAAAGAAAGAAGGAAGGAAGGAAGGAAGGAGGGAGGGAGGGAGGGAGGGAGGGAAGGAGGGAAGGAGGGAGGGAGGGAGGGAAGGAGGGAAGGAGGGAGGGAGGGAGGGAGGGAGGGAAGGAGGGAAGGAAGGAAGGAGGGAGGGAGGGAGGGAGGGAGGGAAGGAAGGAAGGAAAGAAAGAAAGAAAGAAGGAAGGAAGGAAGGAGGGAGGGAGGGAGGGAGGGAGGGAAGGAGGGAAGGAGGGAAGGAAGGAAGGAAGGAGGGAGGGAGGGAAGGAAGGAAGGAAGGAAGGAAGGAAGGAGGGAGGGAGGGAGGGAGGGAGGGAAGGAGGGAAGGAAGGAAGGAAGGAAGGAAGGAAAGAAAGAAAGAAAGAAGGAAGGAAGGAGGGAGGGAGGGAGGGAGGGAGGGAAGGAGGGAAGGAAGGAAGGAGGGAGGGAGGGAGGGAGGGAAGGAAGGAAGGAAGGAAGGAAGGAAAGAAAGAAAGAAAGAAAGAAGGAGGGAGGGAGGGAGGGAGGGAAGGAAGGAAGGAAGGAAGGAAAGAAAAAGAAAGAAAGAAAGAAAGAGGAAAAACTTAAGCTTAGCAGTGCTTAGCTTAATGGTCATTGAAAGCAGATGTGCATGACACAGGTTGAGAACATCTATTCCTTTTTGTATTGAAAGCAACACTTTTAATTGAGTTAAAATTTTTTAAAAAAACTTTCCTTCTTTTTTTCTTTTTGTTCTATTACCCTCTTTATGTCTGCTTTTAATTTTAATTTTATTTTTTCCCACTCCCCTTTTTCATTTTATTCTTTGATTGGATAATTTCTCTCTATTTTTATATTTTAACCTTTTAAAATATTTGCCTTAGTATAATAATTATTTTTACCTTTATTAATTATCAGATTATTAGTGTATCCTGTATTATCTTGCCTTTTTATTTTCTATTGCTATATTGTTGACTCTTTTCTTATTGTCTTTAATTGGTTATTACTGCAATTCCATACCTCATTTGTTTTTATGTTGTGGTTGTTTCTCCTGATTGTTTCTTCTTTCTGAGTAGTGTTATGGATACTGCTTGATTCCTTAAACATATTTTGTGGGTTCTTTGATGTTCAATTATGTTTCCAGTCCAGTTAAGAAAAATTGTATCTCAATCCAGCTTTAACTTACATCAAGTTAAACTTTAGCAGATACTTCAACATAAAGAATATGAAAGACAAATCCCCAATTTGGCAATGTGGTTCTACATACATGTGTCTGGGTCAGGGCTAAAGTCCCTTTTCTTTTCTTTCACCCCAATATCAACAGCAGAGAGAAAAAACTGTTCACATAACACATCTTATGAGCGGCTCAGCATAAATCATTCCCATACCCTTTCAGACCACAGGTTGCTGACAATTCAGGAAGAGAAACCATGGAAAGTGAATCCTCTATACTCTGCATTTTGCAGCACACCTGTCAGAACTTTCAGAAGGTCCCCACTCTTATAACATTTATAAAGAAAGTGGGTCATTCAAGTTGCAAAATAGCATGCATAGCACCAAAACCCAGTATCAAAGCCAATTAGGCTATAAGTAGACCTACACTAAAAATTCCATTTGGAATTAAACTCAACATTATACAACAAACTAATCTCTCAGAACACGTCATCAAAAGAAGACTCCTAGCTGGGCACTGATGGCTCATTCCTGTAATCCTAGCTAGTCAGGAGGCAGAGATTAGGAAGATCATGGTTTGAAGTCATCCTGGGCAAATCATTTGCAAGACCCTATCTTGAAAAAAATTCATCACAAAAAAGGGCTGGTGTAGTGGCTCAAGGCATAGCCCCTGAGTTCCAAACCCAGCACTGAAAAAAAGAAAAAAGAAGTCTCCTTCCCAAGTAGGGTCTCATATATATGGGAGAGATTTTTGTCTGAGCAAATGAATACATCTCAACATAGAAACCCAAGAAAATATGAAAAGACAAGGTAAAATGAATCTTCTAAAAGTTAATAACCATAGTAATTGATTTCAAAGTCACTTTGGTAGATGAAATTGTGGACAAAGGATTCAAATTAATTATTTATAAAATTACCGGTGAATTCAAAGAGGATACAAATAAACAGTTAAGTGAATTAAGGAAGACAATGAAGGATGTTAAAAAGCAACTTGCTAACAAGATAGATATTCATAGAAAGAACCAAACAGAAATCATGAAATAAAAGCTAAATAAATAAATAAATAATTCAATTGAAATTGTTAACAATAGACTAAATCAAGTGGAAGAAAGACTATGAGGGGTTAAAGACAAATTTGATGATTTATCACATTCAGACAACAATAAGGAAAAATAAGAATGAAAAGAACTATGTCTATGGGACACCATTAAAAGACCAAACTTATGTATAATTAGCTGTAGGTTGAAGGTATAGAAAAATCTTTTCAGGGAAACAGTAGTAGAAAATTTTCCAAATCTTGGGAAAGAGATGAACATCCAAGTCCAGGATGCCTTTAGAACCCCAAACAGACATGACCAGAAAAGAACCTCTCCATGGCACATAATAGCTAAACTGTCAGAAGTACAAAATAAAGAAAGAATATTAAAAGATGGAAGAGGAGGGTGCCAAGTCACATATAAATGAAAACTCATAAAAATAATAGACTTCTCAGCAGAAACTCTAAGGGCCGTTAGTCATGGAATGAAGAATTTCATGTCAAGCAAGAAAATAACTGCCAACCTAGATTACTATATGCAGAAGGCATTCATTCAAAATTGAAGAAGAAATAAAGACCTTCTAGAATAAGCATAAGCTAAAGGAATTCATAACCAGTTACCTAGCATTACAGGAGATACTCAAGGGATTCCCACATCCATAAGAGGAAGCAATGCAAATACAATCATGAGAACAAAAGAAAGAATAAATCTTACTAGAAGAGTAGGTAAGCAAATGAGAACTGTGAAAGATTTAAACATTATTAAATCAGTGAATCATCAAACTTCTGAGATAAATAAACAACAAACAAACATGTCATTAAAAACAACCATAGTAAAAACAAAAATGTAATGGGAGCTAGTACATAGTTTTCAATAACAACCCTGAATGTTCTTAAGTCTCCAATTAAAAGATGCAGACTGATTGACTGGAAAAAAATCAGACCCAACAATTTTCTGCTTGTAAGAATCTCACCTCGCCCTCAAAGACATCACAGACTGAAAGAATAGAAAATGATATCACATGTATATGTAATCCTAAAACAAGTAAGAGTTAGTTATATTTACATCTGACCCATCAGATTTAACGCCAAAATCGGTCAGAATATACAAAGAAGGTCAGTCAGTAGATATTCATAAAGGGAACAATGAATCAAAAACATATATTGATGGTAACTATATAGAGATTGTATTTATATCCTTATTATATTTATATAGTGATTATAAATATATGCACTGAACAATGGCACACCCGGTTTTATAACAAATTGCTACTGGGTGTAGAGGGAGACATAGGTCCCAATACAAAGAAGTAAGTGACTTCAATACTCTATTCTCACTAACAGATAGATTACACAGAAAAGGTATCAGCAATGTAGTATCAGAGTTAAATTAAACTAATTACCAATGGACTTAATAGAAACCCATAGAATATCCCATTCACCAACTTCAGCATAGTCATTCATTTAATCAGCTCATGAAACTTTTTTTCCAAAATAGATCATATTTTAGATTATAAAACAAGTCTTAGAAAAATCAAGCAATTGAAATAATTTCTTCTACCTTTTCAGGTCATAATGGAAGAAAACTAAAAATCTAGGAGAAACAACAGAAGCTCTACAAAAATGGTGGTTGAACAATTTGCTTTTGGTTGAAGACTGGGTCATTGAAGAAATCAGGGGATACTTAAAAATTCTTAGAATCAAGTAAAACTCAAAGCACAAAAAATAAGAATCTGTGAGGTGTACCAAAATCAGTACTAAGAAGGAACTCTTTAGCTATGAGTGCTTATATTTTTAAAAAATTATAAGTAATAATAATTACTTATAATTACATTATAAGTAATGTGATAGATCTCAAAATCTTTGAAGGAATAATAATAAACCAGACCTCAAATCACAAGAAGAAATAACATAAAATAATCAGAGCAAAAATAAAGAAAATAAGGACTACAATAACAATACAAAAAATCAAGTAAACAAAGAGTTGGCTTCTTGAAAAATTAAACAAAATTGACAAAAATTTACTAACAAAGAAATGAACTAAAAGAAAGAGAAATAAAACACCAGTATATAAAATTAGAGGTGAAAAATGTGACATTTACAGAAATTTGTTCATTTAGGGAAATTTTTGAGAAATTATATTCCAATAAACTGGAAAATCTACAAGAAATGAACAAACTTCTATACATACTGAAATTGAACCAAGAGGTATAAGAAACCTAAACAGATCAATAACAAGCAATATGATCAAAATGATAGTAGAAAGTCTCACAAGAAAACAAAGCCCAGAAACACAGTTATTCACAGCAGAATTTTACCAGACTTTAAAAGAACTAATACCAATGCTCCTCAAACTATCCCACAAAATAAAAATGAAAGGAACATTTCCAAGCTCATTCTATAAGGCTATTATTACTCTACTAACAAAACCAGATATAGACAAAACAACAAAAAATCTGTAGACCAATATTATTGATGAACATACATGCAAAATTCCTGGGAAAAATACTTGCAAATCAAATTCAACAACACATAAAAAATCATTTCAGGTATGTAAGGATGGTTCAACATATGAAGATCTATAAGTGTACATAAATATAATCAAGGATAAAAATCCCATGATTCAACACCTCTTTGTGGCAAAAATCCAGTAGAAATTAGGTTAGAAGGATCATACTTCTGCATAAGAAAGGCTATATACAACATCATATTGAATGGAAAAACTGACAGTATTTCTCTAAAGTCATGAGTGAGATAAACATGTTCACTCTCCCCACTCTTATTCATTATAGTACTCAAAATTTTAGCAAGAGCAATCAGGCAAGAGAAAGAAATGAAAGGGATACAAGTAGGGAAAGAAGAAATTAAATTATACCTGTTTTCAAATTATGTGATTCTATAAATTGAAGACCTTAAAGAATCCACCAAAAGACTTAGAGAACTGATAAATTCAGTAAAGTGGCAGGATATGAAATAAATGCACGAATATTATTAGCTTTTCTACCCACCAATAACAAACTTGCTGAGAATGAAATCAGAAAACAATCTCATTCACAGTAGCATAAAAAGATATTGAGGAATAAACATAACCAAGGAGGTATAAAACACTATAGTGAAAATTTAGAAACACTGAATAAAAAAATTGAGGAAGACACTAAAGGTGCTAAGACCTCTTAATGCTCATGGATTGGGAGAATCAATATTATTTAAATGGCCAATGACATTCTTGACTGAGCTAAAAAAAAGTCTTAAAATTCACATGAAAGCACAAAAAACTCCAAATAGCCAACACAATCCTGAGCGTAAAGAGCAATGCCAAGAGGCATCACAATACTTGATTTCAAAATGTAATGTGAGCCATGTAACAAAATGGTATGGTATTGGCATACAAACAGACACACACACGCCAGTGGAATAGGACAGAAAACCCCATACAGCCACACTTCTGCAGCCACCTGCTTCTTGACAAAGATGTCAAAAGCATACATTGGAGAAAAGACAGCCTCTTCAACAAGTGGTGTGGAGACAATTGAATATCTATATGGAGAATACCAAAACTAGACGCCTACCTCACCCTGTATAAAAATCAATTCAAGTGGATTAAATACCTTAGGGTAGTGTGTGAAATTCTGAAATTACTAGAGAAAAATATAATGGATACTGTTCAAGATACTGGCAAATAGATTTCCTGAATGAAACTGAAACAACTCAGGAATTAAAGGCAAGGATTGTCAAATGGAGCTACCTCAAATTAAAACCTTCTGCACAGCAAAGTTAACAATCAGAAGAATGAAGAGACTATCTACAAATGGGAGAAAGAGTGCCAGCTCTTTGTCTGACAGGAGATTAACATCCAGAATATATGGAGAACTCAAAAAAGTTAACTGCAGAAGAAAGAGTAGCACAGAAAATAGATGGCTAAAGACCTCAAGAGACAATTCCTTGAAGTACAAATGATCAATACACATACATGGAAAATTCTCAACATTATTGGCCATCAGGGAAATGAAAATCAGAACTATGAGACTGTATCATTCCAGTCAGAATGGCTATTATCCAAAACACAAAACTAAATGCCAGCAAGAATGTGGAGGGAAGAATCTGTATCCAAAATTGGTGGAAATGTAAACTAGTACAGACACTTTGGAAATAGTGTGGAGTTTCCTCAAAAACAAAAAGGGTATATACCACATGTTCCACCTATACCCCTCCATGGTACATACCCAATAGATCTTTATTATACATTGTTTCTTTCCTTCTACTAATAGTGGGTTTAATTTGTTATTTTCCTAGTTTCTCCAATTGCAGACTGTTGATTTGAGATCTTTCTACTTTTTGATGTGGACATCAATTGTTATTAACGTTCCTTGTCACTGCTGCTTTTGCACCATCCCACTATTTTTGAAAGAAGTTTCACTAGTTTGAAAGAAGTTTTCAATTTCCTCTTTGATTTCTTCCTTCATTCATTAGTTGTCCAAAAGTAAGTTAATTTCCATGAATTTGTATAGTTCCTAAGGTTTTTCTTGTTAACTACTTCTAGCTTTACTGTGATTGGAAAAGATACTCAACTCTTTTTTTCTGGCTCTGGGGTTTAAACTCAGGGCTTTGTGATTGCTAGGAAGGACTCTACTGCTTGAGCCACATCTTCAGCCCTTTTTCCTCTGGTTATTTTGGAGATAGGGTCTCACTTTTTGCTCTGGCTGGTCTGGAACCACAGTTCTCCTAATCTCAGCCTCTCATAGCTGGGATGATGGGATCGTGCCATCACACCCAGCTATTGGTTGAGATGGGAGTCTCACAAACTTTTTGCCTGGGGTTGGCCTCAAATTGTGATCCTCCTGATTCTTGCCTCTTATGTGATTAGGATGACTGGTGTGAGCCACTGGCACCTAGCCCAATTTTCACTTTAAAAAATTTATTGAAGGCTGGGATTGCAGCTCAGTGGTAGAGTGCTTACTTAGCATGTGCAAGGCCCTGGGTTAAATCCCAGAACCAGAAAAAAAAAGATTGTTGTTGTTGTAACTAATTTTTGGTCTCTCATATTGTCTACCCTGGTGAACGTTCCATGCACTGATAAGAAAAATTTATAATTGGCATTTGTTGAATGGAATGTTCTGTAGATGACTGTAATATCCATTTGGTCTGGCATGCAATGTAACTCTGTTGCTTTTTTGTTGATTTTTTGTTTAGATGATAGGTCCATTTTCTGGTGTCAAAGTTTTCCTACCATTATTGCTTTGGAGTCCATCTCTCCCTCTAAGTCAATTAATAAATGCTTCATCTCTTTGAGGGTTCCAATATTAGGTATACATTTTGAGAAATATTATTTCCTCTTTCTGAATTAATCACTTCATTACTATATTATAACATTTGTCTCTTATTGCTTTTGATATAAAGTCTATTTTATCTGGTGCTAATAAGGCTACTCCTTTTGGATTCCATTCACATGTAATATCTTACCTATCCCTTCAATTTCTCTCTCTGTGTCCTTAGAAGTGAAGTGGGTTTCTTGTAAGATACATGTTGTTGGGTCTTGCTTTTTAACCTTTGCAGTCACTCTATGTCTTTTAATTGGAAGATTCAATTCATTTATAGTGGCAGTAATTATTGATAGATAAGATCTTACAAAAGCTATTATGTAACTTATTTTTCAGTTTTGTTGTAGTGCCTTTCTTTCTCCCTTTCTTATAGTCTTCCTTGGTGGTCAAGTAAATTATTAAGAGTATGTTTTGTTTTCTTACTTATTATTTTTGGTATATCTATTATTGGTTTTTGGTTTTGTGGTTACCATGAGACTTACAAAAATGTCTTCTGATTATAACAAGCTATTTTGAAATGATACCAAATTTATATGACAATAAAGAACATAAACAAGCAAAGAAAAGGAGAAAATATACAGTAAGAAAACTCTCTAGTTTTATTCCATTCCTCTCCACATTTTGAATTTCTGATTTCCCATTTTCATCTTTCTATGTTGGCTATTGATTGCAATATTGACATAGTTACTATTTTTACTTACTTGGTTTTTTTTGTTTTCAAACTAAAACTATGAATGGTTAATACACAATATTTATAATATTAGAGCATTGTTAGTTTCTTGGTATAATTACTCTGAGCCATAGTTTTTTTAATGAATCCCATTGTTTCTTATGACCTATCATGTTCCTTTCTTTCAGTTTGAAGGACTCCCTTTAACCCTTCTTGTAGGGCAGGTCTAATAGAGATTTATTCTCCCAGCTTTTGTGTGTCTGGGAAAATCATTATCACTCATTCACTTCTAATGGAGAAATGAGTACAGTACCATAGTCTTGAGTGACAGATTTTTTCCTTCAGTACTGTGAAAATCTCATACCACTCTCTCCTGGCCTATAAGAATTCTACTGAGAAATCTGGAGTTAGCAGAACTGAGTTCCTCTGTAGATAGTTCCATTTCTCTTGCCTCCCTGAAAGCAATAGCTAATACAGAAAGACATAAATGGAATATCTGAAATTCAAACTGAAGAGAGGAATGAGACAAAACTGGAGCATTTTTTTGCTGGCATATTTTCTTCTTTATCATTCACCTGTGAAATCTTGATTGTAAGATGTCTTTGGATCTACTAGTTTCTGTGGTGACCTTTGATCTTACTGGAACTAGATATTTGTATCCTTCCATAAGTTTTAGAAGTATTCTATTATTTCTTTTAATAAGCTTTGTAAAATTTTGATATTATCCTTGGGCTAAAACTACCTAAGTACTCTCTTTTTTAATACTGTCCCAACATTTCTTTAAACTTTCTTCATCCTTCATTCCTTTTTTGTGGGGTAGAAGGTTTGAACTCAGGGCTTCATACTTGCTAGGCAGGCACTTATGGCTCAAACTTGAGCCATACCTCACTCCTCTTTTTTTTTCTTTTTACTCTTCCAAATTATATATTTCTAAAGAGCTTGTCTTTGAACTCATTTATTCTTTCTTCTTTTGGATTTGTCTTGCTATCAATGACTTTTTTCACATTAAATTTCACCAAGTGTGCTTTTTAGTTGAAGGAATTCTGCTTGATTTTAAAAAATTGCTTCCAACTCTATGTTAAGCTTCTCATTAGAGTAGTGAACCATATTTCTGTATTTTCTTCAGTCTTATTGAGTCTCCTCAAAATATATGTTCTAAATTATCTCTCTGAGAGTTCTCCTATACTTACTGCTTGGTTACTTTCTGTCACCTTATTTTGAATACTAGGTGAGGTCATGGTACCCTGAAAGCTCTTGATGCTTGTTGCTAAGTGATGTTACCTGAGATTTGAAGGAATCAGATATTTTCTCCAGTCTTCCTAACCTGACTTGTTTGTTTCTGACTTTGCAGAAGTTTGAAGCAGGCTGCCTGTTTTTTAATGATACTGCATTTGCTTCAAAGACTTTAGTACTAGATGATGACCTGCTCCAGATTTGCCAGGAATCTACCATTTTTCAGTACTAGAGGTAATCTAAGTTCTGGTTTGTTCCAACGTTGAACAATGTTGGTAAGTTCATAAAGAAATAATATAGTATTTAGAAAGATTAGTCTATCCCCACAGGCCTCATCCGGGGCCAGTATAGGCCTAGATGTGTTGTCCACAGTTATTAACCTGTGGTTAGACATTGCAGGATTCTTCTGGCTCTAAGCAAAGTCACCATTGGTGTGTTTCTGAGGAAAAACCTAAATAAATGCTCTAGCTTCCCCTGCTTTAGTTGACTTAACAGTTACTAATTTTGGAGGTCACATTTCTGGGAAATATATTATTAGACTCTCTCTCACTATGATGTTGATACAACACCTCTGATGTGTGGAATGTGATGATAACATTTGTCTAGGTGCCTTTTCAATGACTTTACAGCTATTCTTGCTGAAAACTCTGTATCTTCACTTGGCCTTGAAGATGTCTAATGGATGACTGGAATTGAATGAAAAGCTTTGTTATTTCTGCTTTCATTTTATATCTGACTCCTTTTCTGCCTTCTATGTTGGGTCAGATTATCTTCAGCTCTGCATGTGATGTGTTAGTCATTTGAGAAAAGCTTTGTTTTGAATACAATATAGAGTCAAGGCTGAAGACAATGATCAACTGCCAGGAGAAGAAATGCCAGACCATGAAAGGAGCAAAAAGAGGTGGCACCCAAATCCC
This sequence comes from Castor canadensis, assembly GCF_047511655.1. Classification (NCBI taxonomy): domain Eukaryota; kingdom Metazoa; phylum Chordata; class Mammalia; order Rodentia; family Castoridae; genus Castor; species Castor canadensis. The sequence goes on from NC_133400.1 coordinate 29,804,094, forward strand.
TGGAGATCTCTACCTATTCCCAGAAAAGGCATGAATATTTTCCCCATATACTAGCCTATCTTCCTCATTACTCCTTTCCTATATATGTGACTCCTCAACCCCCTGGAGTTGAAAAATTGATTTATAAGCAAAACTCCATTTCTCCATTCTTTGGCCACCAAATGGAGCCTTCCTTTCCCTATACTATGGCATTGATTTTGGTAGCAGATGAACCATCTCCAGACTACTACTAGCCACCAATGTCAACAAAGTGTGTTGTACCATGAGCCTTGATCCTCCAATACCACAACACTGAGTTATAACCAAGGTCTACTGCTGAGCTGAACTCATGGCCCAAATCTCATGGCCAACCAGCCACAAGTGACACTGTAATAGATGTAACAGATGTTCCATACACTGGATTGTCTATGTCCACAAATATGCCTGGGGAATGGGGCTGTTAGGATCTGCCCAGTGTTAGGTTTTACCAGCCAAGCACTGAGTTTAGGTCCAAATTCTCATGTTTATTACCCTATCCGATCCCCTAGGAAATAGGGTCTCACGTAATACTATGCTGCCTATGGATGATGTAGTGTTGGTAAAGGGAGTCCCTTGGCCACCTAGGCTGATACTGAGCTCCTAAATCTCTCACACAAGGACCTACACAATCTTAGGGGAGCTTTTGAGCCCATGATTCAGTTGGCAGTGATGCAGGTCAAAACACAACTCTGTCCCAGTTGGACAAAGAACTTCTGTATAGTATTAGGGTAGTTCTAGAGCCCTGATATGTAAGCCCTGGTCTGGAAGTGGCTGTTGGGGCATGAGTGGTAGATACCATGCCTCCACTACCAAGGCTGGTCCTAACCTGGGTGGCACCTGAGTCTTATAGCAGAAGGGGTCTGCAGTGTCCAGAAAATGATGGATGTGCCTTGGGCTCACTCCAAGGCTGGAACTGATGGGGCCAAAAAGGAGGTCCATCATAGTGCATAGATGGCTGCCTGATTATAGAGCCATTCCAGAAACTCTGACATCTGTATTATGAGTGAGGCCTTCAATTTCTATTACCAGGTGCGTGGTCTCATGGTGGTAAGCCTGACACTGAGTTCCAAGACAATGTCCTGTGCTAGAATTTGTGTCCTGCTCCTTGCTTTCCACAGTGGTAGGAGGAAAGATCACCACTCTTTGCTGCTTGTTTAGCTCATCTGGTGGTTCAGTGTGAAGGTATTGGCCTGGTGGTGGTAAGGGGTCATGGGGCTTTGTCCAGCACTGAATGTCACTGATGCATGTCTGGGTTTCAAGACCAAAGTCTGTACTTAATTTTCTCTCCTTCACCAAACAGGAAGCTATTTCTGCAAACTGAACTGCTTGGAGTTGTGGGAGACGTGGTACAGGTAACTTTCTTTCCTACCTTCTTCAATGCATCTTTTCATTTTCTTATACTAAAACAGGCACTCTGGTCTCTCTCACCTGATTTCCTTAGCTCTTGGGAGGGTAGTTTGGTATATGAATTGCTGCTCAACTTGATGTATTTGTGGGTAGAGATCGATAGATGATCTTAAATACCATCTTGCTCTGTCATTTTTAATGTAATTAAAAATTAACACCATTTAAAAACTGTCATTTATGACATTAAGATTTCAGAAGAATATGTATTGGATCAAAGGCCAGGACTTGTTCAAAAAATTATTTGCCTTATGTTCTACAAGTTCACTTTCCTTAAGGCCTTGTGTTCCGCAAGTCCACTTTTTTGTTCTGAACAAACTATTTTTTAATACCATATACTATTTACTTTTGAACATAGCCACATCACTACAACCCATCAGTTATGGAAATAACAGACTTTACAGTTACCACTCTTTTTCCATCATTGTATAAGAATAAAATAGGAGATTCCAAGATGGCGGCTAGAGTGAGGAGCAGAAAGTGAGCCTCCTATAGTGAAATCTTGGAGAGACGCTGGAGACACACTATGCAGGCATAATCACTGAGGAGAGGCATAACTTTGACCCCTCCACACCTCCAACCAGCACAGAGAAATCCACTTCACGTTAAACAGAGAAATGAGGAGGGTCCCCGGGTCACCAGTCGCCAGGGCCCAGATGGCTTGGGAAGACGCGGACCAGCTTACTGTCAATTAGTACACAAACGCTCCCTGTTTATACCTTTGAAACTTTCTTCTCTGAAACCTTGTTCTGCTTTCTCCCTCTTGTCTGTGTATTTGTTTTCCCCTTTTCTTTAACTTCTTGCTTTCCATCTCAGCTCACCCTTCCATTCTAAATATTACCATTATTACTATTACAAGCTAGAAAATACTTAATTGCACACAGTACAGGGACAGTAACAACACAAAAGACAATGATGGGGAGACAGAAAAAACAGGGAAACCAGTTTCCCCACAGCAAAAAATTAGTACAGGAACCAGAGGGGAATGAAGAGAACAGAAACTCAGATCCAGACTCCAACAAAATGAAGATAAACTATGCCAAAGGACCCAATGAAGCCCACAAGAATAATTTAAAAGAAGACATACTACAGGTACTCAATGACAATTTTATAGAGATGATACTGGATAGGGTCAACCAAAATGTACAGGAGACACTCAAGAAATTCCAAGACAACAAAAATAGAGAATTTGAAAAAGAAAAAGAAGAAATAAAGGAAACCATAGAATCACTGTATAAACACCAAAGTGAAAGAGAGAACACGATGAATAAACAGATAAATGAACTCAGGACAAAAATAGACAATATTAAAGAAGAAAACAGCCAGGACATGGAAAACCTCAGAAAAAAGAACACAACAGAACTGCAAAACAAAATGGAAGGCCAATCCAGCAGAATAGAAGAAACAGAAGACAGAATCTCAGAACTTGAAGATGAAATGGTAATTAAAGGAAAAACTGAAGAACTATTAATTAAACAACTCAAGACCTGTAAAAAGAAAATGCAAGAACTCACCGACTCCATCAAAAGACCAAACTTGAGAATCATGGGCCTCAAAGAAGGAGAAGAGGTGCAAGTGAAGGGAATGCATAATCTATTCAACAAAATAATAATGGAAAATTTCCCAAATCTAGAGAAAGATATTCCCATACAGATGCAAGAGGCCTCCAGGACACCAAACAGACCAGATCAAAATAGAACTACCCCACGACATATCATCATTAAAACAACAAGTTCAGAAACTAAGGAAAGAATGTTGAAGACTGTAAGAGAGAAAAAACAAGTAACATACAAAGGTAAACCCATCAAAATCACAGCAGACTTCTCAACAGAAACATTAAAAGCAAGAAGAGATCTTCCGGGCACTAAATGAAAATAACTTCAACCCCAGGATACTCTACCCAGCAAAACTATCATTCAAAATAGATGGAGCAATAAAAGTCATCCATGAGAAGCAGAAACTAAAACAATATGTGACCACAAAGCCACCACTACAAAAGATTCTGCAAGGGATTCTGCACATAGAAAGTGAAACTGAACATAACCATGAAAAGACAGGCAGCACCAAACCACAGGAAAAGAAAAAGCAAGACAGTAGAGAGTAACCTCAACTTAGGTATACGCAATCAAACCTTCAAACAACTAAGACAACTAAATAACAGGAATCACCACATACCTATCAGTACTAACACTTAATGTTAATGGACTTAATTCACCCATCAAAAGGCACCGCTTGACGAAATGGATTAAAAAGGAAGATCCAACAATTTGTTGCTTACAGGACACCCATCTCACCAACAGAAATAAGCATAGGCTTAGGATGAAAGGCTGGAAGAAGATTTACCAAGCCAATGGCCCCCGAAAACAGGCAGGAGTAGCAATACTTATCTCTGACAAAGTAGACTTCAAACCTACATTGATCAAATGAGATAAAGAAAGACATTCCATACTAATAAAAGGGGAAATAGACCAAGAGGAAATAATAATCATCAACCTGTATGCACAAAATGTCAACGCACCCAATTTCATCAAACATACCCTGAAAGACCTAAAAGCATATATAAACGCCAACACAGTGGTTGTGGGAGACTTTAACACTCCATTATCATCAATAGATAGGTCATCCAAACAAAAAATCAATAAAGAAATCCAAGATCTAAAATATGCAATAGATCAAATGGACTTAGTAGATGTCTACAGAACATTTCATGCAACCTCTACAAAATATACATTCTTCTCAGCAGCCCATGGAACCTTCTCCAAAATAGATCATATCCTAGGGCACAAAGCAAGTCTCAGCAAATATAAGAAAATAGAAATTATACCGTGCATACTATCTGATCACAATGCAGTAAAAGTAGAACTCAACAACAAAAATAAAGACAAAAAACATGCAAACAGCTGGAAACTAAATAACTCATTACTTAATGAAGAATGGATCATCGATGAAATAAAAGAGGAAATTACAAAGTTCCTGGAAGTCAATGAAAATGAAAATACAACCTACCAGAACCTATGGGACACAGCTAAGGCAGTCCTGAGAGGAACGTTTATAGCTATGAGTGCATATATTAAAAGGACTGAAAGATCCCAATTCAATGACCTAATGATACATCTCAAACTCCTAGAAAAACAAGAACAAGCAAATCCCAAAACAAATAGAAGGAGAGAAATAATAAAAATAAGAGCTGAAATCAACGAAATAGAAACCAAAAAAACCATACAAAGAATTAATGAAACAAAAAGATGGTTCTTTGAAAAAATAAACAAGATTGATAGACACCTGGCAAACCTGACTAACATGAGGAGAGAAAAAAACCCATTTAGTAGAATCAGGAATGCAAAAGGGGAGATAACAACAAACACCATGGAAGTCCAGGAAATCATCAGAGACTACTTTGAGAACCTATATTCAAATAAATTTGAAAATCTAAAAGAAATGGACAGATTTCTAGATACATATGATCATCCAAAACTGAACCAAGAGGAAATTAATCACCCGAATAGACCTATAACACAAAATGAAATTGAAGCAGCAATCAAGATTCTCCCCAAAAAGAAAAGTCCAGGACCTGATGGATTCTCTGCTGAATTCTATCAGACCTTTAAAGAAGAATTGATACCAACTCTCCTTAAACTGTTCCACAAAATAGAAAGGGAAGGAAAACTGCCTGACACATTTTATGAAGCCAGTATTACACTCATCCCAAAACCAGGCAAAGACACCTCCAAAACGGAGAACTATAGGCCAATCTCCTTAATGAACATTCATGCAAAAATCCTCAACAAAATAATGGCAAACTGAATTCAACAACACATCTAAAAGATTATTCATCACGACCAAGTAGGCTTCATCCCAGGGATGCAGGGGTGGTTCAACATATGAAAATCAATAAATGTAATAAACCACATTAATAGAAGCAAAGAAAAAAACCACTTGATCATCTCAATAGATGCAGAAAAAGCCTTTGATAAGATCCAACATCATTTTATGATAAAGGCTCTAAGAAAACTAGGAATAGAAGGAAAGTACCTCAATATTATAAAAGCTATATATGACAAACCTACAGCCAGCATTATACTTAATGGAGAAAAACTGAAACCATTCCCTCTAAAATCAGGAACCAGACAAGGATGCCCACTATCTGCACTCCTATTCAACATAGTACTGGAATTCCTAGCCAGAGCAATTAGGCAAGAAGAAGGAATAAAGGGAATACAAATAGGTAAAGAAACTGTCAAAATATCCCTATTTGCAGATGACATGGTCCTATACCTTAAAGACCCAAAAAACTCTACTCAGAAGCTTATAGACATCATCAATAGCTATAGCAAGGTAGCAGGATATAAAATCAACATAGAAAAATCATTAGCATTTCTATACACTAACAATGAGCAAGCTGAAAAAGAATGTATGAAAACAATTCCATTTACAATAGCCTCAAAAAAAATCAAATACCTAGGTGTAAACCTAACAAAAGATGTGAAAGACCTCCACAAGGAAAACTATACACTTCTGAAGAAAGAGATTGAGGAAGACTATAGAAAGTGGAGAGATCTCCCATGCTCATGGATTGGTAGAATCAACATAGTAAAAATGTTGATACTCCCAAAAGTAATCTACATGTTTAATGCAATTCCCATCAAAATTCCCATGACATTCATTAAAGAGATTGAAAAATCTACCGTGAAATTTATATGGAAACACAAGAGGCCACGAATAGCCAAGGCAATACTCAGTCAAAAGAACAATGCAGGAAGTATCACAATACCTGACTTCAAACTATATTACAAAGCAGCAACAATAAAACAGCATGGTACTGGCATTAAAACAGACATGAAGACCAGTGGAACAGAATAGAGGACCCAGATATCAAGCCACACAACTATAACCAACCCGTCTTTGACAAAGGAGCGAAAAATATACGATGGAGAAATAGCAGCCTCTTCAACAAAAACTGCTGGGAAAACTGATTAGCAGTCTGCAAAAAACTGAAACTAGATCCATGTATATCACCCTATACCAATATTAACTCAAAATGGATCAAGGATATTAATATCAGACCCCAAACTCTAAAGTTGATACAGGAAATAGTAGGAACTACTCTGGAGTTAGTAGGTATAGGTAAGAACTTTCTCAACGAATCCCCAGCAGCACAGCTACTAAGAGATAGCATAGATAAATGGGACCTCATAAAACTAAAAAGCTTCTGTTCATCAAAAGAAATGGTCTCTAAACTGAAAAGAACACCCACAGAGTGGGAGAAAATATTTGCCCACTATACATCAAAGGACTGATAACCAGAATATATAGGGAACTTAAAAAACTAAATTCTCCCAAAATTAATGAACCAATAAAGAAATGAGCAAGTGAACTAAACAGAACTTTCTCAAAAGAAGAAATTCAAATGGCCAAAAAACACATGAAAAAATGCTCACCATCTCTAGCAATAAAGGAAATGCAAATTAAAACCACGCTAAGGTTCCACCTCACCCCTGTTAGAATAGCCATCATCAGCAACACCACCAATAGGTGTTAGCGAGGATGCGGGGAAAAAGGAACCCTGTTACACTGTTGGTAGGAATGTAAACTAGTACAGCCACTCTGGAAAAAAATTTGGAGGCTACTTAAAAAGCTAAACATTGATCTACTATTTGATCCAGCAATACCACTCTTGGGGATATACCCAAAAGACTGTGATACAGCTTACTCCAGAGGCACCTGCACACCCATGTTTATTGCGGTACTATTCACAATAGCTAAGTTATGGAAACAGCCAAGATGCCCCACCACTGACGAATGGATTAAGAAAATGTGGTATCTATACACAATGGAATTTTATGCAGCCATGAAGAAGAACAAAATGTTATCATTCGCTGGTAAATGGATGGAATTGGAGAACATCATTCTGAGTGAGGTTAGCCTGGCCCAAAAGACCAAAAATCGTATGTTCTCCCTCATATGTGGACACTAGATCAAGGGCAAACACAACAATGGGATTAGACTTTGAGCACATGATAAAAGCGAGAGCACACAAGGGAGGGGTAAGGATAGGTAAGACACCTAAAAAATTAGCTAGCATTTGTTGCCCCTAAAGCAGAGAAACTAAAGCAGATACCTTAAAAGCAACTGAGGCCAATAGGAAAACGGAACCAGGAACTAGAGAAAAGGTTAGATCAAAAAGAATTAACCTAGAAGGTAACACACACGCACAGAAAATCAATGTGAGTCAATGCCCTGTATAGCTATCCTTTTCTCAACCAGCAAAAACCCTTGTTCCTTCCTATTATGGCTTATACTCTCTCTACAACAAAATTAGAAATAAGGGCAAAATAGTTTCTGCTGAGTATTGAGTGGGTGGAGGGGAGAGGGAGGGGGCGGAGTGGGTGATAAGGCAGGTGGTGGGGGCAGGGGGGAGAAATGACCCAAGCCTTGTATGCACATATGAATAATAAAAGGAAAAAAAAGAATAAAATATGTAATCACTTCCTCATTGTAAAATAATTAATTTTTTAACAGAAATCTCTTCTATTTATTTATTTAAAACAATCTTGGTCCTGTTCCATTACATCAAACCAGAGTAAAATTTGAGTGATAAATATCAAAAATCACTTGTGAACTTCCCAGTTTTCAGTAGAGGGAAGAACTATAAGGAGGTAAACATGATTCTTTCCTTTAAGGCTCCTTAGTGGGCTCATGAAATACAGTAGAATTTGGACAGGATAGAAATCTAAGCAAGGAGATAAATTAGATACCAATACCAAAAGTACTTCAGTTTTTCTCTGTAACATGTGGAAATAGGCAAGATACAAGTCCTCAGAAGACTAAACTCACAGGTAGATCAGAGGTTGGGGCTGGCAGAGTTTTCTCTTTAGTATTTACCCTCTTTTGTGGAGGAAAAAGTCAACCATTTTGGTAAATAATTGAAGAATTTGATAAATGGAAGGATGGATTAGATCCAGGGGCTGTGGAAAGATGGAGTTGGTTTATGTAAGGGCATTCTGTCCAAATATTCCTGACCTGAAGTTAGTGAGTTCCCTGACCCTGGTCCTGTGCAGCAGGTCAATCATTTGGCAGGAATTTTCAGAGCTAATTTAGGCATCAGAAGGGCCTTGGATAAGTTGTAAGATCAATTCCAAAGGGGTTAACCTAATCTATGAAATAAAGGCTCTGGGAAACAGAGAAGCATCCTAATCTCTAAACTGAGAAGCTTTGGGACTATGAGATGCTCTGAAAACTTCCAGCTTTTTCTGAAAACCCCAGACCAAACATTTATCCTGCCTAAAGTCATCTTCCTTCTGTTGCCTGCCTTTGGGGAATTCACAGTGCACTGAGTTTACAGTCCTTTGGGAAGAAACCCTTATACAAGAAGTTGTTGGACAGGTTTATGGCCATCTGTAATTCAGAGTTGGATACAGACTGTTCTCAAATAGAGTGAACTGTGTGGGAGTCGTTTGGAGATCCCAATAGACACCCAGGGACTTCTTTGGAAGAAGGAGGGCTTTTGAGTCATTTTAGATTGTGTAATTGGGTTGAGTCGGTAGAATTTTGATGAGTTCCACATCTTGGGCAGAACCGGCACATTCTCTTGGAGCACAAGAGACTTCACTGGCCTTGGACTACTGTCCTTCTGCAGTGTGGCTCTGTGCTTGTGTCTGGATCTCTCTCATTGTTTGCCTGGCTTGGGGGTGAGTTTTGGAATTCAAATTTTGGGGTGCACATTTGAAAATCCTTGTCCTGAGCACAGATGGGTGAAGCTGCGTACAGAGCAAGGGCAAACAGTAGTGGTTTGTAGTGGTGTTTACCCTCTGAACTTGGATTTGGACTGAAAGTAGCAAAACCCAACCAGCTCCAGCTTTACAGAGACACAGGGAAGGATGAAAACACTGAGACCACAGCTGCGGGTGTCAGGTGCAAGTGGACGAGTAACCTTACACCTCAACATGAAGAATTAAGGGAACTCAGTTTATTTTCCCTGTGATTTTGAATCCATATCTGGGCAGATCAAAGAGAAAGATATCAGAATATTAAAAACATCAACTTAGAGCCACAGTGAGCATTTGCCTAAGGACTTCTGAATTGTGTGTCCTTAGGCACAGTACTTATTTTGCTGTGCCTAGGTTACCCATCTCCTTTGTTGTGGTTTGTTGTGTGTGTTTCCCCTGGAAGGAAGAGAGGAGACAGGGTAAACTGGCTAGGGTTGGCTTGGTAGAATTACTTTAGTGGACTTTGGGGCACAAAAGCTGTCCCTATTAGTCTGATGTCAGGATCTGGATTGTTAGGGCACAAATATGGGAGCCTAAAGAGTAAGGATCTGATGAAAGAGGTGTTTGGGGTGTGGTATCTGGATTGGTTGGACCCAGGGGGCAATAGCTCCTTCAGGCTCAGCAAGGTCTCTCAGGTAAAAGCATCAAATACAAAAAATAAAATCCATGGTTGTTACAGAGGTGCAGCAGGGGACCTTAACAAACTATGGTGACATTTTTCAGAGGGAGAAACTGAGACTCACAGAGAAGTGTACATGCCTTAGGTCACCTGGAAAACCATACACTCTTTCTCTGGTCCCTGAATGCAGGGCCATTGCTTGACCATCAGTGCCTTGACAGCTTCAGTCTTTTTTGGATTTTATCTTCTTTATGGATGTGTGACACTGTGAGAGGCTGGAACTGAGTGTGAGACAGAGAAAGATAGACCCCAGCTTGGAGTGGAGCATTATTATTCCAGCAATGCCTCCTCATTTCCATCTTTAAGAAGTCATACAGGATGTTTACAAATTCTTAGTTTGCTCATTTGTTTAGTGGACATATTCACATTGTCCTAGCAAGGCTAATGAAGTAAATTCAGAGGAACTGGAATGCAAATTTTGTGTGTGATATGTTCAAGTGTACACATTCCATATGACATAGGGGTGACTGCTGTATTCTTCTTTATGCCTCTCGCTATATCCAACCACTTTTCCACCTGCTTCTACCACTTCTGCCTACTTCATCTGGGTGGAAGGTAACCACCAAGCCAATACAGAACACATCTAGTGATTTCTGCTCAGACTTTACCCTCCTTCATCCCTTTGAAACACTCAACACTTTTCCCAGTCCCTTGTCATCTTGTCCCTAGGTCCACTGTACAGTTCCCTTTTGCCACCACTCTGGTGGGTGTTCTAGTCCCAGTTGTATCTATCCCTGTGTTTTATTCTCAGCTCTTTCTTTTTGCTCACTTTTGCCCCTGCAGTGAAGTCACACACATCCATGTGGTGTATCCTCTCACCTGCAGGTAGCTGGCTTTTTCTGCCTCCCCATGGACCTCATTTAGTTGTGAGTCATCCATATCCTATGGAGTCTTCCTATCTGAATATCTCAATTTTCCTATCTGTGCCTGTATAAGGGAACAAGCATCATGTAGTAATGTATTACACTCTACTTTCTCTTTCACATCTCCCATATTTGGACAGGGACTAACTCATCCTTCTTCATTAAAATTTTCCCTCAATTATAAAAGGGATCTATGTCCATTGCAGAAATCTAAGAATGCACAAAGGAAAAAAGCAACATGCAATGCAATCACCTACATACCCGTCACTGTACATGCTGCTGGGGAAGTGCATTGCCATATCACTAATAATGATTAGCAATGGCAACAAAAGGAAACTGCATGGGATTAGCTCTTATTCACACAAGACGAGAATATGGTTTTGTAACCTGGCTTTCCATAAATACTTTCCAGTGTTATTGGCTATTCTTGATATACAAATGGTCCCCAACTTAGGGTAGGGATCATGGTAAACTCATGATCTTGAAGTAAAAAATGTCATGTCAAAACTACCTAAATTTTTAACATCTTTACAAGTCTCATAGAAAGTTTCTCTTGATATTATTTGTAGTAATTAGTAACAACGACTAAAACAAATATCTAGAGACTAGAACTGGCTATCAAGCATGAGATATAGAATTTGATTCCTGTAAAGACTTTCCAGTTTCATTGTCTGTTTTTCCGTTAGACCAAATAGGAATTTTCTTTACTTTTCTAGAACATACTTTGAGAGAGATGTTGGCATATTGTCTGTATTCAACAGGGGGCAATTAGAAAGACAAGAAGATAGAAATTATGTCCTATGATAAATGCTGTGACAAATTGAGGCTATTGAGGCCAGACAACAGAAGATACTATGCATGGGTGTCCATGCCCAAATATCTGAAAGTCCACCTGCCATTTGATCCCATAGCAGGTAAAACCAGGACAGATGAGGAAGAAACAGGGAGATGGGGAACAATTGTCTGTTCCTCAACAATGCAGCCAGCATGGAATATAGGAACCTGACACCAGTACTCCCACATCTGATGGCCATGCTCAGAACCACCAGAAGACTATTCCAGAAGCTTCTCATGTCCTTCACCCCAGAACTGTTCTTTCTCCTTATTTGTCTATTAAATAAGGCCCAATCATGTAACCTGGTGTTCGTGGACTCCTTGACATTCACCTACTCATCCAGGATTATCTTCCAGTTCCCATGAATTCTACTTGGTGGAATTCATAGGTCACTTGCCCTTCCCACCTAGGCCCTGTGTGTGGCTGTCTCTGACACTATGTACAGTCTCTTTTCTCTTCTCTATCCCCCTTCCAGTTTCATCTTTCCTTATTCAGCTCTCCACTTGCCATAAATCCCAGTTTCTTCATTGTAGCATCTGCTAGGCCTTCCTCCCGCCTCTGACTCTTGTAGCACCCTTCTGATTCCTCTCCAAGGATGAACCTCTTTCTTCCCAGTGTTAGGTCAGGTAAGTCTATGGCACCTTCTTGCTATGAGGTCAGCACTCCTGAGAATAGAAGCCACCACTTGTTTATCCTCTCATCCTGCATGCGGCTTAGCACTAGGATATTAATGGATAAATGTCCCAGAGGCCAGCCAGACACTGGTGACTCACGCCTATCTCAAAAATACCCAACACACAAAAAAAAGATCTGGTGGAATTGGCTCAAGTAGTTGAGCCCTTGCTTAGCAAGAATGAGACCCTGAGTTCAAACGCCACCACACACTCATAAACAAAAATTTCCAGAGGCTTCTCAGAATGAACCAAGTGTCTGCTCATTCCCAGCAGCTCTCCTATTTGCTGTAACTCTTGGGTGGATGCTTTTCTACCTCCAATTCCAATTTAGTCCTTCCATCAACTCTCAGTTAGGAAGGATAGGTTTCTTCATCCTTACTTTACAGGAGAAAAAGACCTAAGGCCTAGAAGGTTTGCGTGATTTATTCAAGGTCACATGCCCAGAAAGTGGGAAAATCTACCAGAAAGCCAGGCCAACTTTTCCCTTCTGATATGACTTCATTTCTTCTCTATGCCCAGCAGAACACCTACCTATAATTGACACTTGCATAGCAATGTCCTGGAGAAGTATGTGAGCTTATAAGGGTTTGTACAGCCTGTGACTGTTTTCCTTAGAGTCCCTTTTGCCAAACTACTTCTTGGATTCCTGAGATTTGCTCTACCACAGCCTGCAGAGCCAGAAAGCTTCTTGTTGTACTAAGCCAGTGGGATTTTTTGACCTCTTTTTCATCAGGATATTTGTCTAAGAGTGATTAAGGAAGGAATCAAGGTAACCCTCTGACTGGCTTATACTCTGTTCTGCAATAATCAATAATATTGCAGAACATGGAAATATTCCAGAACTGTCAGTGTTCTAGAGTCCTTTATTCAGACTGAATTTTTTCTAACACTTGTTGTGTACCAGGAATGTTCTGGGTTCTGAGAATGCAGTAGAGAGCAAAACAGAGATCTGTACCTTCTTCCAGCTTGTACAATAGCAGAAGGAGAGAAATAGTCCACAATGTGCAACATTAATAAAATAATTACAAACTTTATCAGACTAAGCTAAGTACTTTGTAAATACAGAGGTGTTCAGGACAGGGAGATGAAAAGTACGATGCTACCTGCTCTCTTGTTTTGAACTTTGGCATTGCTGGGGAGAGGGTGTGTGAGGACATGTGTGGGTAAGAAGTGTAATGGGGGATTGACCTTGCCAGTTCTCCCTTCCAGGCATGTCTAGCTACCTAGCCACAGGACAATTGTTGGTGTTCCACAGACATCTAACCAATTGAATGAAAATGTCCAAAGGTTCCATATGGCCTCACAGCTATCCACAGAGCATCACAGACACAAGTGTTGGCTCAGACAGTATTCACTGTCTGAGAGGTGCTATAAGGATTACTAGCATCCCACTTCTGGCTGCCTTCTTCCCTTCGCTTTCCTCTAAAACTTTTATTCATTTTCATTTATGGCATAATTAATCAGGTCCTGTGTCTTTCTTTGCTGGGAGAATTTTTCACACTAACTCAATCTCCTTACTTGATATCGATGTGTTCAGATTGTCTATTTCATCTTGATTCGGTCTTTGTAGGTTGTATTGGACTAAGTATGCTCCCTTTCTTTTAATGTCTCCTCTTTCATTTCTAATTTTATTTATTTGATCCTTTCTCTTTTTTCTTGGTTAGTTTAGCTAAAGGCTTGCTAATTTAAAAAACCTCTTGGTTTTGTTTATATTTTTTATTTTATTATAGTCTCAACCTCATTTCTGATGTGATTTTTATGATTTCCTTCCTCCTTCTGTCTTTGAACTTTGCTCTTCTTTTTCTAGATCCTCGAAACATAAACTTAAGTTGGTTATCTGAGATTTTCCTTCTTTTTGATGTAAGCATTTGTCATTAAAAACTTTCTTCTTGGGACTGCTTTTTCTGTATTCTAAAAGGGTTGTTATGCTGTGTTTCCATTTTCATATATCTCAATTTATTCTTAATCTTCTATTTTAATTTCTTCATTGATTCATGGGTTGTTCAGGAGTATGTTGTTTTATTTCTATGAATTTGTGAATTTCCCAAAGTTGAAGATTTCTCATTTCATTCCATCATAGTCAGAATAGTACTGGTACAATTTAAGCCTCCTTAAATTACTAAGGCTTGTTGTGTGCCCTCACATGAGATCTATTCTGGAGAATGTTCTGTGGGTGCTTGAAAAGAATGTATATTCTGTTGGTGTTGAATAGAATATTCTTTGAATTTCTAGTAGGTTCATTTGTTCCAATGTATTGTTCAAGCCCAGTGTTCCTTCTGAATTATGTCTGGATTATCTGTCCCTTGTTGACAGTGGGGTATTGAAGCCACTCCTATTTGAATGTGACCTATCTCTCCTTCCATATCCTGTATTATTTGTTTTATATATATAGTCACTTTTGTGATGGGCTTTTTAAAAAATCTTCTTGCTGAATTGACTCTTTCATCAATATACACTGTCATCATTTGACTCTTCGGTTTTTCACTTAAAGCCCATTGCCTAGCATAACTATATATGCCTGTTCTCACTATTGATTTCCCTTTGTGTGTAATGTTCATTTGTATCCCTATTTTAATGGATAAGACTTTACTTTGTTTACATATAACAACTCTACACTCTTACTCCCCAATCCATGTTACATTTTTGCTAACCCAATTTACACCACTTTATAATAACAATTTGTTAGCTATTGCTGATTCTTTGAATTATCAATTTTAGTAGTGTTTTAGTCTTTTGACCCTGTACTGTGCATAAAATTACTTACACATTATCATTACATTTCTAAAGCACTCTGAATATGGCTGTTATATCATTGAATTGTGCTTTCATGTGTCATGTTACCCATTGGTAGTAAATTTCTGGTTAACAACTCTCTTTAATAATTCCTGTGAGGCAAGTCTTCATGTGATGAATAACACAAACTTTTGTTTGTCTTGGAAAGTTATTACTTCTTCTTCACTTTTGAAAGACAGCATCTGGAACACAGTATTCTATATTGGCAGTTATTTTCCATCAACACATTGAATATATATCATCCTACTCTCTGCTGGACTTCAGGATCTCTTGTGAAAAATTCCTTATGTTGTTTTGACATACTTTGTATGTTATGTGTTTCTTATCCCTTGATGCTCCTAGGGTTTTTTCTTTGTTTTGATCTTTGGTAATTTCATTAATTTGTGTCTTGATTGAAATTGATTGGAGATTTCTGTACTTCCTTTTCCTAGGTTTTGGTATCTATCTCATATTAAGGAAGTTTTCAGCCCCAATTTCTTGAGATATTCTTTCTGGCCCCTTTCCCCTTTTTTCACCCTCTGGAACTCCTGTTATGCACATGTTTAGTCGATGGTGTCACAATGTTTCTGCTTTTCTTATTGTTGTTACTTGTAATTACCCCACTCTATGCCCTGTTCACTTTCAAGATTTGTGATTACATTAATTCGATAAATTTTTGTGATTTGACACAAAAAAGCTTTTTAAAAATTAGGTAGCATGCAACCTGTACATCTGAGTCTGAGTTTTTTCCTAAAATTATCAAGAGGCAGTGGCTAGTTAAACCCTCCTTTCCACAAGCTCTGTTTGATCTTGAAACACCTGCTTAATAAGAAGATCACAAAGTCATACAAAAGTTGTTTCTAAGGGTGCAAGGATGGAGGCAGTGAGAGGCAAATAAATAAGTTGTTCCCCGTCCTCATGTTGGAGTGACATATACTATTAAAACATTTGTGGATGCATATTTAATAAGGTGAAGAACTGATAATAGTTTTTAATAACAATAGTATTCCAATTTTATACACAGAAAGTAGTATGTGTGAAAATATAAAAAAGGAGCTTTTTTCTAAGTGGTGAGATTATGAGCGTGTTTTTTCCCTTTTCCTTTTTTTAATTGTTTTAATCTTCTTAGTATATCCATGGGGAATAGGCAGTTGTAAAATTTGTCTTCCACCCTAATTTGGGTCCTGAGTCTATGTATCTAAGACTGACTTCCCTCTGAACATTATGATCTTTGCAAGTGCTAAGGTCCCCTGGTTTGAGATTCATGAATTAGTTCAAAGGATGAGGAATTGGAGGTTCTGATAATTCAATCAGCAGAAAAAGTGGCATCTTGGGAGTTGGTCATGAGGATTTTGATGATAAGAAGAAGATAGAGGAGAAACATCAGGAAGGAAGGAAGTTAATGCTCCCTTGTTCTTTCTCTTTTTTGGCATGGTCTCATTACTCATAAGGACTTTACCCTCTCTGAGCCAAATGAGAAGTAGGCTATGTGGTTTTTTGAAACCACAAAATTCAGAGAAAACACAATAAAAGTCTCTGCAAATATATGTATTTAAATATATTCATTTTCTGATATGTAGCTTTGGAGCTAGCCTTCTTTTGCTCCTGGTTATTACTGAACCTAACTGGGGCTAACTGGGGATAACTGGAGATTCAGAAAAGACACAGGATAGACAGACAGACAGAAAGTGGGATCAGGTGTGTTGGGCACTCAGGGGGAGACACACAACACTCATTCCCTTTTTATCTCTATTAATCTCCTCTCTTACTCTGCTTCTTGTCTCTATCTATATTGTTTAAGGCCTTACTCCTTTACAATTCTTTAAAACCTTGCTTCTAAAGTCTTCTTTAAAACCTTGCTTAAAATCTCTTTCCTTAGACTTTCTCTGTCTCATGTTTTCTTTTAGCTTTTCTTTAGCATATTCTCTCTTAAAGTCTTTGCCCCCAGGCTTGGCACTGTCTCATGTTCTCTCTTCAGCTTTCTTAAAGCCTTGGTGCTCAGACTTGCAAACAACAACAGTGGCTCCTAAAAACTGCAAAGGCGTAACTCTGAATATCCTGGTCCTTAGTCTTACACTGTCCCATATTTTCTGTAGCTTTTCTTTAGCTTAGCTTTTCTTTTTTAAAAAATTTTATTTATTTTTTATTATTCATATGTGCATACAATGCTTGGGTCATTTCTCCCCCCTGCCCCCACCTCCCCCTTACCACCCCTTCTGCCCCCTCCTTCTCCCCCCACCCCCTCAATAACCGGCAGAAACTATTTTGCCCTTTTCTCTAATTTTGTTGAAGAGAGAGTCTAAGCAATAATAGGAAGGAACAAGGGTTTTTGCTAGTTGAGATAAGGATAGCTATACAGGGAGTTGACTCGCATTGATTTCCTGTGCATGTGTGTTGCCTTCTAGGTTAATTCTTTTTAATCTAACCCTTTCTCTAGTAGCTTAGCTTTTCTAAAGCTTATGTATAAAGTTCTCGGTGCAGACTTCCTATCAACCCCTCTTTAGCAATTCCCTTTAGTGATTTCCCTTTAGCAATTCTTTTCCCTTCAGCAATCTTTTTCCTCCAGCAATTCTTTTCCCTTCCCGAAGCCTCCCACACCAAAAAGCCAAAAGCCCTAAAGCCAAAAGCAAAAACCTCCTATCTTCCTTCAGGGAGTCTTTTATACCCAGTGGTAAGCAGGATGGAGCAGTGATTCTTGGAGAGGGGCGTGACATTGCAACAGGAGAAACCTGCATTCCTGCTTCTCTGAATGTAAACAACTTAGGAGAAGCAGCTGTTCTGCATTTCCCTCTTCCATGGCTGAGGCTGTGCCTACCTCAGCCTGCAGATAAACATCTTAGGAAAAGCAGTTGAGCTGCATCTCACCTTGCTTCTGTCCAGTTCTCATAGGCTTCTCAAAATCTGCTCTCCACATCTCCCCATTTTTATTTTTTTAAATGCTCCCAATGAAACCCATTCTTCACATCCAAGGAGTTGTTTTGAAACCTCTTGTATGCCAGAGCTGTTAAGATCCAGTCTCTCAAGCACAAGGTAAAACCTCTCTGACTATGAGCCACCTGCAAGGCAGCCTGTAGGGGATTCTTTGCAAGAGTGGAAGTCTCTTGGCCCATGGAGGTGACCCCACATGTATGGTGCCCATACTTGATGAGCCTGAGCATCCTCCTGACCCTACTCATCTGACACCGAATCAGAATCTCCAGACTGAACTTTACTTTTTAGGTGGGGCTGATGGCTCAGAACTTCCACTGCCCACAGTATCTTGTTACTGCCTCTCACACTCCTGTATGACTGCTTCAAGGGGTGAGTCACACATCCTGGCTTGGCTGCCAAGTTAGAAAATCTTTTACTTCTTACTTCTACTGCTCTACCTTACATCCTCTACTGCTCTACCATAATTCTTCTGCCACTACTGTAAGTCTTCTACCTTATTCTACTGTATAATTCTACCTTATAATTTTTCTACTGCATTCTACCATATAATCTTTACTGTAAATTTTTCTACCATATAATTCTACTGTATAATTCTTTTACTGCATAATGCTTAATTCTTCTACCTTATAATTCTTCTTCTACCTTGTAATTCTTTTTTTTTTTTTCATTTTTCTTTTATTATTCATATGTGCATACAAGGCTTGGTTCATTTCTCCCCCCTGCCCCCACCCCCTCCCTTACCACCCACTCCACCCCCTCCCACTCCCCCCCTCAATACCCAGCAGAAACTATTTTGCCCTTATCTCTAATTTTGTTGTAGAGAGAGTATAAGCAATAATAGGAAGGAACATCTACCTTGTAATTCTTAACATAGCTTTTGAAAGCCTATATATAGAGTTTCCCAAGTTTTTTACACCTGAGTGTATTCAATTCATTTTCCCTCTCACTTTGCTTATTTTTCTATTCCTGTTTATTTTTCATTTCTCTATTACACACATGCTTCCCCAAGAGTGTACCCTCATCTAAGGCTTTGAGATTCTCCATAGTTAAGTCCCTATAATTAGGTCTCTGTTCAGGTGCCACCTTGCTTTCAGGTCCCTGTTTGAGTGCCACTTCTCTCATCCCACAAAAGCTTGTCCTAGAAACCTAACTGAGGGTGATGGGAGATGCAGAAAAAGACAACAGACAGAAGACCAAATATGCATAAAGCTTGGGCCAGGTAGGCTGGGTGTTTGGATGGAGACACACAACAACCTTCACCTTCAGTGAGTTTATTATACACAGTGGCAAAACGAGGTGGAGGGGCAGTTCTTGAGGAAGGGAATGAATTACATTGCAATTCTTGGGAATAGGAGGAACATGTGACTGCTTCTCTCTGAATGTAAAATGAGGTGGAGAGGCAGTCCTCGGGGGAGGGGGTGTGACATTGGGAACAGGAGGAACCTGTGAGCACTGCTCTTTGAACATAAACATCTTAGGAACAAACAGCTGTACTGCATCTTGCCCACTTCTGCAGCTGATGCTGTGCCAACTCAAGCTTTCAGTTTTTTGGGTATAACTATGCTTGCTCCCTTCTGTGGTATGGGGCTGTGCCAAACTCAAACTTGGAGTTTATTTGATACACCTGTGCTTATGTAGTCCACTGTCTACACAGCTTAAAAGTGTTTCTCTCTTCCTTGAATGGATGAGAAAAGTACTAGAAATGTTTAAACAAGGCTGAATGGAATACATCTATTAGGCTATAGAGATTCTTTGGATAAATGGGGGCTAGCATGTTTTCAATAAAACATTCAGTGCATTTAATGTATTCATTCATTCTTTATTATAAACTTCAGTTTCCAACCCCAATCCCTCTTCCACTAGATATGCAGCCTTAAGCAAGTTATTGAGCTTCACCGAAACTCTGGTTTTTGTTGTTGTTGTTGTTGTTTGTTTGTTTGGTGGGATGAGGGTTTGAACTCAGGGCTTTTCATTTGAAAGCAGGCACCCTACTGCTTGAGCCACACCTCCAGTCCCCAAAACTCCATCACTGCCTGTGCAAGTAACCAGGGTTTTCCTTCAGGGCTGGAAACCTTGATACCATCCAGGTTTGTGTCTGGTAATATGAATTATGCATGGATCCATATCTTCACAGATGCTGGAGCCCCCACCTACATGTATGAGTTTCAGTATCACTCAAGCTTTTTATCAAACAGGAATCCCAAGAAGGTGATAGAGACCATTTGCTCTTCTTAATGTTTAGGGCCACATTTTTACAAGGTAATGCCTCTTTGATGGCTGTGAAGTTGGAATTAGGCATGCTAGGATCCAGGCATGATTTGATATCCTTGAGCAAGTTTCTCCTTCTGATACCTGTCTCCTGATTCCCTATTACAGAACTGAGATACATTGTACAGCCCCAGTCTTTCTCATGTTCTAACATGAATGAGAATATATGATCATATGCCCAGAGTCATAGTCATTCTCAGAATCCTGACCTGTGATATTAGTAACACTGGTGGAGTTGGGTTCATTTCAGGGTTTGTTCCAGGGCAAGAATCCCACTGCTTGATTTCCCAATCACAAGGGCCCATCAACACTTGAACGAGAGGAGGATCGGAATTGCTGCCAATTGAATTTTCCTATTTCTCTATATGTCAACATACCGAAACCCCCATATTTTGCTTATAATAAGTTTAGTAATATGGTATTTAAAGAAAACTTCTCATGAATGAGGAGGGAAAAGACCCACATTAGTAAAATCAGAAAAGGAAAGGTGGGGAGATAACAGCAAACACCAAGGAAATACAAACAATCATCAGAGACTACTTTGAGAACCTATATTTCAATAAATCTTGAAAAAATGGACAAATTTCTAGATACTTATGACTATCCAAAACTGAACCAAGAGGATATTAACCACCTAAACAGATCTATAACACATAATGAAATTGAAGCGGCAATAAAAAGTCTCCCCAAAAAAAGAGCCCAGGACCTGACAGATTCTCAGCTGAATTCTACTAGACCTTCAAAGAAGAACTAATACCAACACTCCTTAAACTTTTCCATGGAATAAGAAAAGAAGGAACACTGCCTAATTCATTCCATGAAACCAGTATTATACTCATCCCAAACCAGACAATGACATATCTAAAAAGGAAAACTATAGGTCAATCTCCTTAATGAACATTGATGCAAAAAGCCTCAATAAAATAATGGCAAACCAAATCCAACAACATGTCAGAAAGATCATTCACCATGACCAAGTTGACTTCATTCCAGGGATGTAGGGATGTTTCAACATATGCAAATCAATAAATGTAATACAGCACATCAGTAGAAACAAAGATAAAAACCACATGATCATCTCAATGGATGCAGAAAAAGACTTTGATAAAATTCAATACCACTTCATGATAAAAGAGCTAAGAAAATTAGGAATAGAAGGAATGTACCTCAATATTATAAAGGCTATATATGACAAACCTATAGCAAACATCATACTTAATGGGAAAAACTAAAACCATTCTCCCTAAACTCAGGAATGAGACAAGAGTGCCCACCCTCCAGTCCTATTTGACATAGTTCTGGAATTCCTAGCCAGATCAAGAAGGCAAGAAACAGAAATAAAAGGAATACAAATATGTAAAGAAATTGTCAAAATATCCCTACTTGCAGATGACACTATCCTATACCACAAAAACACCAAAAACTTCTAGACACCATAACATCTTCAGCAATGTAGCAGGATACAAAATCAACTTACAAAAATCAATAGCTTTTCTATAGACCAGCAATGAAGAAATTGAGAAAGAATATAGGAAAACAATTCCATTTACAATAGCCTCAAAACAATCAAATACCTAGGAGTAAACTTAGTGAAGGATGTAAATGACCTCTACAAGGAGAACTACAAACCACTGAAAAAAGAGATCAAGGAAGACTACTGAAGATAGAAAGATCTCCCATGCTCATGGATTAGAGAATCAACATAGTAAACATGACTATACCACCAAAAGTAATCTACATGTTCAACACAATTCCCATCAAAATTCCAATGACATTCATCAGACATTGAAAAATCTACCCTAAAGTTCATTTGGAAATGCAAAAGACCACATAGCCAAGACAATAGTGAGCAAAAAGAGCAATGCTGGAGGTATTACAATACCAGACTTCAAACTATACTTCAGAGCCATAGCAATAAAAACAGCATGGTACTGTCACAAAAACGGACATGAAGACCAGTGGAACAGAAGAGAGGACCCAAAGATGAATCCACATAGCTATGCCCACCTTATTTTTGACAAAGGCACCAAAAACATATGATGGAGAAAAGACAGCCTCTTCGACAAATGTTGCTGGGAAAAGTGGTTATCTGCCTGTAGAAAACTGAAACTAGATCCACGCTTGCCACCCTGTAACAGTATCAACTCAAAGTGGATTAAAGACCTTAATATCAGACCCGTAATCTTGTAGTTAGTCCACAAAAGTGCAGGGAATACCCTGGAAACAATAGCTATAAGCAAGGACTTCCTCAGTAGAACTCCAGCAGCCCAGCAACTAAAAGAAAGGATGGACAAATGGGACTACATGAAATTAAAAACTTCTGCACAACAAAACAAATGGTCTGTAAATTTAAGAGACTACCCACAGAATGGGAGAAAATATTTGCTAGTTATACATCAGACAAATAACTAATAGCCAGAATATACCAAGTGCTCAAAAACCTAAACTTCCCAAAAATCAGTGAACCAATAAGGAAGTGTGTAACTGAACTAAACAGAGCTTTGTCAAAGGAAGAAATCCAAATGGCCAAAAAACACATGAAAAAATGCTCACTATCCCTGGTCATAAAGGAAATTCAAAATCAAAACCACACTAAAATTATACCTCACCCCTGTTAGAATGGCCATTATCAAGAACACCACCAACAACAAATGTTGGTGAGGATGCGGAGGAAAAAAGGAGCCCTCATACACTGCTGGTGGGAGTGTAAACTAGTACAACCACTTTGGAAAACAATATGGAGCCTTCTTTAAATCTAAACATAGATCTGCCATATTCTCTGGCAATACCACTCCTAGGAATATACCCAAAGGAATGGGACTGAGGTTATTACAAAAACACCTGCACACCTATGTTTATTGCAGCAGTATTTGCAATAGCCAAGCTATGGAAACAGCCAAGATTCCCCACAACCGATGAATGAATCAAAACAATGTGATATTTACAGACAATGGAATTTTACTCAGCCACAAAAAAGAATGAAATTTTGTCATTCACAAGTAAATGGATGGAACTGGAGAACATCACCTTTAGCAAAGCTAGCCAGACTCAGAAGGCCAAAAATTGCATGTTCTTACTCATATGTGAAGTATAGACCCCAAACAAATGCAGTAATATTATGGGACATGGGTCACACACTAACAAAAGAACATGCATGGGAGAAATAGGGAAAGGAAAGGAAACCTAAAACTTGAATGTGGTTGATGTGCTCACTGTACAGAAGCAAAAAAAGTAATCTTAAACTGGCAGAGGTCACTAGGGGAAGGGGATCAGGAAGTAGCAAAGAGCACTGGTAGAAACAAACCAATGTTGGTTGTAATACACAAGTGCATGGAAGCAACCCTAGAAGTCTCTCTGTATAGCTATCTTTATCTCAAACTAGCAAAAATGATATGTCTTTCTTATTATCTCCTATGTTTTCTCTTCAACAAAATTGGAGGGTAGAACAGGTTCTTCCTGGAAGAGGTGGGTGGAGGAGAGGTGGCAAAACAATGTATACACATGTAAGTAAATGTAAAAATGATAAAATAAAAGGAGAAAGAACTCTCCCCCCTAAACAAGAAAAATATACTATTAAATGAAGAGTGGATCATTGAAGATTGGTGGAGTGACTCAAGTGGTAGAGTGCCTGCCTAGTAAGCAATAGGCCCTGAGTTCATGCCCCAGTACAGCAAAAAAAAAAAAAGAATGAAACAAAGACTTGATTCTTTGGAAAGTTAAATAAGATTGATTAAACTTTAGTCAAACTAACCAAAAGAGTGATAACACACAAAGAAATAATATTAGATGTGAAAGAGGGAACAATATAACAGAAGCCCCTGAAATCCTTTGGATCGTTAGGGAAAAATTTGAGACATTATATTCCAATACTAGAAAATCTAAAGGAAATTATAAAATTTCTAGACAGTGTGACCTACCAAAAGTGAATCAAGAAGATGTAAAAAATCTAAACACATCAATAACAAGCAATAAGACTGAAACAATGTAAAGTCTCACAAGAAAACTGAGTCCAGAACCAGAGTGATTCACTGCAGAATTTTGCAACACTTTAAAAGAAGAATTAATTCCAATGCTCCTCAAACTATGCTACAAAAAATGGAACAGAATCCTTCATTTTATGAAACCAATACTACTCTCTTACAAAAACTGAATAAGCTGGGCACTGGTAGCTCACGCCTGTAATCCTAGCTACTTAGGAGGCAGAGATCAGGAGGATCACAGTTTGAAGCCAGCCCAGGGAAATAGCTCTGCGAGACCCTATCTTGAAAAACCTTTCACAAAAATAGAGCTGAGGGAATGGCTCCAGGTAAAGGCCCTGATTTCAAGACCCAGTACTGCAAAAATACTGGTTGAAGAAAAAAAATGACAACTATAGACCAATACCCTTGATGAACATAGATACAAAATTCAACAACACATAAAAAGATCAAACACCATCCAGTTAGTTTCATTTCAGGGATACAAGATGGCTCAATAGATGCTGATCAATAAATAAAAATAAATATAATATGGTGTAAAATCATATGATCATGTCAAAAGGCAAAAAAAAACCTTTGATAAAATTCAACACTCATTCATACTAAAAAAAAATCCTGAGAAAATTAGGTATAGAAATATCATAGTTTTACATAATAAAGGCTATCTACAACAAATCCATAGCCAATAGCTTACTAAATGGAGCAAAGCTAATATAATTTCATCTAAAATGAGGGGAAAGAAGAAGGCTATCTACCCTCCACACCCATATTCAATATAGTCCTTGAAATTTAGCCAGAGGAGAAAACAGACAAGAAAAAGAGAAAAGGAGATACAAATAGGAAAGAAGGAAGTCAAATTACTAAATTACTCTATTTGCAGATTATATTATCTTATCATTTGAAAGCCCATCACCACCAAAATACTCATAGAACTGATAAACAAGTTCAGCAAGGTAGTGGGATACAAAATCAATGTACAAAAACCTGTTGTTTTTCTATACACCAATAACAAACTTGTTGAGAGAGAAATCAGGAAAGCAATCTCATTCGTTGTAGTCTCAAAACACAAGAATAAATCTCACCAAGAATGTGAAAAATGTTGATGATGAAATTATAAAACACTGAAGAAAATAATTGAGTAAGACATTAAAGATGGAAAGACTTCTTGTGCATGGATTTGGAGAATCAATATTGTTAAAACAGTTCTAATACAAAAACTTTATACAGATTAATTAAATCCCCATCAAAATACCAATAACATTCTCAACAGAACTTGAAAAAAATCCTAAAATTTGCATGAACGCACAAAAGACTGTGAGAAGCCAAAGCAATTTTGATTTTAAAGAAGAGCAATGCTGGAGGCATTACAATACTAGATTTCAGAATACATTACAGAGCCATAGTAACATAAACAACATAGTAGTGGCATAAACACACACACACACACACCCTAACGGAATAGAACAGAGGACCCTAACACAGTCTTACACAACTACAGCCATCTGATTCTTGACAAAGGTGCCAAAAACATATATTGGAGAAAAGACAGCCTCTTGAACAAACGGTGCTGAGACAATTGGATTTCCATATTTCGAAGACTTATGCTAGAACCTTATCTCACACTGTACAAAACCTTAAGTTTCATACATACCTTAAGGTGATGTATGAAACTTTGAAACTACTAAACTACTAGGAAAAAAAATAGGGAAAACACTTCAAGACACTTTGACAAAAACAAAGATTTTCTAAATGGTACTGTAACAACTCAGGAAATAGAAGCAAGAATTGATAAATGGGCTTACATAAAATTAAAAACTTCTGTATAACAAAGGAGACAATCAGCAAAGTGAAGAATGGGAGGAAAAGTTTCCAGCTCTTCATCAGACTGAGGATTAATATCCAGAATATATGGAGAACTTAAAAATATTAACAGAAGAACAGATAGTACCGACAACACATGACTAAAGATCTAGACAAATACTTCTCAAAGGAAGAAATATAAGCGACGAATAAAAATGTGAAAAAAATTCTCAACATCCTTCTGCCATCAGGGAAATGCAAGTCAAGATTAGGAGACTGTATCTCATTCCAGGTAGAATGGCTATTGTCAATACATCAAAGCATAATTCTGACAAGGATGTGGGGGGATACAGTGTTTATACACTGTGGTAGTGAAAGCTAGTACAGTCACTTGAAAATATTGAGGTTCCTCATAAAATTACAAAAAGAAATACTGTATGATCCAGGCATAATATTCCTTCTTATATACCCAAAGAAAATGAAGTCAGTATTTGTTATGGAAACCTTTATATCCATGTTTCTTGTGGCATTCTCCACAATATCCAAGTTCAGCCTAGGTGTCCATCAACAGATGAAAGGATAAAGAAAATATAGCACATAGAACCAATGGAGTATTAGTCGCAAAGAAAAATGAAATCATTTCATTTGCAAGAAAATGGATGAAACTGGAGTTCATCGTGTTAAGCAAAATGAGCCAGACTCAGATAGAAAACATCCTGTGTTTTCTCTCATATGTGGAATAAAACAAAGAAGAAAATGGTCACCAGTAAATAGAAGAGGGACTAATACGGAAGAAGAGTACTGGAGGGATGAAGAAGAGAGGGAAGGTCAATAGAGGGGATTGGGTGTATTTAAACAAAGCATGATCATATGCTTCTCTCTTACCTACTGTTTTTTGCATGTGTCTGTGAAGAACTGGTATTAATTCTTCATTAAAAATTGGCAGAATGAATCAGTGATGTCATCTATATCTAGGGTATTTTTTGCATGAAGATTTTTAATTACCTTAATCTCTTAACTTGTTAAAGGTCAAGTAACATACTATACAAATTCATGTCAATTTGTTTACAATTTGTAGTAGTCCATGTTCCTAAATTTGTATTAAATAGTGTGAAAAGTAAAAATAATACAAATGTTTAGAAGTATGTTGATAAGTTAAATGTTAGCTGTTGGCTTATAAATGACCTTTATTATGCTGAGGTATGATCTTTATTTGCCTTATTTGTTAAGCATTCTAATAATGAATGGAAGTTGAATTTTAATAAATGCCTTTCTACATCAATTCAGCTGACCTATGGGTTTTCCCATATTCTGTTAATATGGTGTATCACATTTATTGATTTTATGCATATTGGGTCAGTCTTGCATACTTGGGATGAATCCCACTTGATTACCCTAAATAATCTTTCTTTTTAATGTGCTGTTGGGTTCAGTTTGCTGGTATTTTGTTGAGAATTTTTGTGTCTGTATTCATCAGGGGTATTGGACTCCAGTTTTCTTTTTTGTGCTTTTCTTGTCTGCTTTTGGTACATGTACAATGCTAGATTCATCGTACTTGGAAGAATTCTTTCCTCTCCTTAATTTTAATTATCTTAAGGAGAATTTTTGGCATTAGTTTTTCTTTAAATGTTTGGTAGAATTCAGAATTGGAACATTCTGGTCCTGGACTTTTCTTTGATAGGACACATTTTTATTTCCAATTCAATGTCATTACTTGTTATTTGTCTGGTCAGATATTCTATTTCTTCATAATTCAGTCTTGGTAAGGTATACTTATTCATTCTTCTAGATTAGCAAATTTGTTTGCATTTAGTTGTTCATAATAATCTCTAATGATCTTGTGTATTTCTGGGATGTCAACTGAAATGTCTTCTTTCTATCTCTTAATTATTTGAGTCTTTGCTCTCCTTTTCTTAATTAATCTAGCTAAGGGCTAGTCTATTTTGTTTATCTTTTTGAAGAAACATCTCATTGTTTCATTGATCATTTTTATTTTCTTTTAGCCTCCATCTCATTTATTTCTGCTCTGATCTTCATTATTTCTTCACTTTTGTTGATTTTGGTTGTTCTTACTGTTCTAGATCCTTGAGATGCAGTGATAGGTGGTTGTTTTGAGATCTTTATACTTTGTTGATGGGGGAATTGATGGGAATCAGTTTCCCTCTCAGTACTATTTCTGCTCTATCCCAATGTTTTGGTATTCTGTGTCTTCACTTTCATTTGTTTGAAGAAAGTTTTATGTTTTCTTCCTTGATACATTGGTTTTTCAAAAGTATGTTGTTTAGTTTCCATGAATTTGTATAGTTCCCAAAGTTTTTTGTTGTTGTTGTTATTGACTTAGCTTTATTGAGTGTGATCATAAAAAGATACTCAATATAATTTCAATATTTTAAAATGTGTTGAGACTTGTTTTGTGGCTTTTCATGTTATTTATCCTGGTGAATGTTTTCTGTGCTGATAAGGAGAATGTGTATTTGCACCTGTTGGGTGGAAAGCTATGCATATGTGTATTGGGTACAATTGATCTAGGGTGTAATTAAATGATGGTTTCTTTCTTTCTGCCTAGATAAGAGATCCACTGTTGAAACTGAGGTGTATATTCACATCTGGAATACATTGAGAAACCCATTTGAACATTGACTTTGGAATTAAAAATGAAAGAACTGTAAAATAAGTACAATGTGTGTTGGGGGAGGGTGAATGGAGGAGATGAGGAGCTGAGGGAATATAGTTGACGCGCTTCATATACATGTATGAAATAGAATGATGGAACGTCTTGCAGTTGCTTTAAGTGTGGGTGGGGAGGGGATTGTGGGAGGGAAGATGGTGGGAGCAATCTAACCAATGTACAATGTAAGGCTATTTGGAATTGGTACAATGAATCCTCCCATGTACAATGAATTTATGAATAAATTCATTAAAATATGAATAATAAAAATGAAAAAAAGTTCTGTACTATTACTACACTGGAGTTTATTTTTCCAAGTCTATTAATACTTGTTTTATGTATTTGCATGTTCCACTATTGGGTGGATATATATCAAGGAGAATTTTTAGAATTAATTTTCCTTTAAGTGTTCTGTAGTATTCAGTAATGAAACATTCTGTTTATATATATCCAACTATATATACAGCATTATTACTTCTTTCTCCCATCCAAGTACTAACCAGGCCTGCCCCTGCTTAGCTTCCGAGATCAGATGAGACCGTGTGCGTTCAGGGTGGTAAGGCCATAGACAAGTTCTTCTTTCTGATTTGACCCCATTGTCACTAGATTATAACATTCTTTCTCTCTTTTTACTGCTTTCATTCAAGATCTATTTTATCTGATATTAGAACTGCTTCTCCTTTCTTTGGATTCCACTTATAGGTAGTGTTTTATTTAATCCCTTCTTTTTCTATCTGTGTGTGTCCTTTGAGGTGAAGTGAGTTTCTTGTAAGAAAAATATAGTTGGGTCTTGTTTTTTTTTTATTCATTCAGTCAGTCTATTTTTTGTTTGTCTGCTATAGGATTTTGCTTTTGTTTACCATAAAGTTTACAAAAAATCTTTGAATTATAACAAGATTTTTTGAAATGATAGCAACTTAACCTTTATAGTAAAAATAAGAACATAAACAGACAAATGTACATAAGAAAATATTCTAATAAGAATTCTTTCCAAATTTATTCTATTATTCCCCACAGTTTAAATTTTTGCATAATTACTCTGAACAGTGAGTTTTATGCCTTCCCATGTTTTCTTCTTTCTCATTCACATTTTTTTCAGTTTAAAGAGTTCCCTTTAGCATTTTTGGTAGGACAGTTCTAGTGGAGATACAGTGTCTAATCTCTCAGCTTTTATTTGTAGGGAAAAGTCTTTATCTCTTGTTCATTTCTGAAGGAGAGAATTGCTGAATACAATCCTCTTTATTGACGGAATTTTTTTCCCTTTAATACTGTGAAAATCTCATGCCACTGCTCCAGCCTCTAATATTTCTACTGAGGAGTCTTTTGTCAGGAGAATTCAGATAACTCTACATGTTTATTTTTCTCTTAACACCATAAGAATTTTACCTCTTTCTCTCACAACTGTGAGAGCTTGATTGTAAGATTCTTGGATACAATAGTATGAATTAGGTGACCTTAGACTTTTCTGTACTTTCGTTTATGTTTAGGAAGCTTTCTGTTATTATTTCTTTCCATAAGCTTTCTACCCTTTTGACAATCTCAAGTACTTCTTGGACCCCTACCACCCAAACAGTTGCTCTATTTGTACTGTCCCAGCATTCCTATAAGCTTTCTTTCTTCCTTTTCTCTTCTTTTGGAAGTACAGAGAAATGTTCTATGTTTGAACTCATTTTCTTCTGTTCAATTGATCCTTTGGTGCCTGCTGCAACATTTGAATTTTACCAAGTGTTTTTTGATAATAAGAAATTCAGTTTGTTTTTTAAAAAGGCATGCATCTACTGTTAAATTTCTCATTTTAGAGAATTGTAACATTTACCTGTGGGTTTTTGTCAAGCTTGAATGTTCTTAAAACAGGTGTTTTAAATTTTCTATCTCACAGTTCTTCCATACTTGATTACTGCCTGGATAGTTTCTATCACCTTATTTTGAGTACTAGGTAAAGTTATGGTATCTTGGAAGCTCTTGTTACTTATTGGTATGTGATGTCCCATCTGAGCATTAAAGGATTATATACTTATTTCAGTCTTCCTAATCTTGTTTGTTTGTGCCCAACTGTCCAGAAATTCCAAACAAGTTTCTTATTTTTTCTGACCCTGTCTTTTCTTCTGTGATTTCAGTACTAGATGACAGCGTGGCTCAGATTTGGCAGAAGGCTACTCTTGTGTTGTCAAGTTTTCAGTACCAGATGGCAATCCAATCCTTTGGTTTATCACCAATATACTGTTGGAGTATTATTCAGAAAGAAATGAGAAAGTACCTATAAATATTAGTCTGTCCCCACAAGCCTATTCTTGTGGTCAGGGTAGGCTTGGATGTGTTGTCCACATTGGCCAGATGTTGCAGGATTCTGCCTGTGTCTAGGCAAAGTATCCATGGATATGTCACTGAGTTAAAACCTCTATACATGCTCTAGCTTCACTTGCTTTAATTGACTTAATCACTAGTTTTGGAGGTCACACAGCTGGGCATTATTAGATTTCCTCTAGCTATAATGTGGATATAATACCTCTGAAATGTAGGTTATGATGATAACAGTTGCCTAGGTTCTTTTAAAAGAACTTGAAGACCACTTTTGCTGAAAATGCTGACTCTTCACGTGTGCCTGCAGATAGATATCCAAAGGATGGCAGGTACTGGAAGAGAAAGCTTGGTATCTCTGCCTTACTTTCATTTGATTATTTTGCTGGCTTATACTTTGGGTCAGATTTGGACATGTCAGTCACTTTAGACATGTTTTGTCTGGAACTGTAATAAAGGGTTATTTTGACCTAGACTTGCCTAACTTCTCTCCACCTACTTTAATGTTAAGATATACTACCAGCTGCCATGAGAAGAAACACTAGACCGTGAAAGGAGCAAAAAGATGTGGCACCCACATTTCTGGAAGATCTCTGCTTATTCCCAAAAAAGACATGAATATTCTTCCCTCCTTATTATCCGTACCCTATATCTGTGACTTTATGCCCCTGAGTTTGAGAAGCTTATTTACAAGCAAAGTTCTCATTTCTTCATTCTTTGGCTACTGAATAAAGTCTTTCTTTCCCAACAGTTATCTTTTAGGTATTGGTTTTGATACCACATGGACCATCCCCAGACTCCAATGTTATCTGTGGCCACCAATGCTACCAAATCATCAGTGTTATACATTGATCCCAGAGCTCCCAAGAAAAGTCCAATACTGGGTTAGGACCAAGGCACATGCTGCTCTGGACTTCCTACTGCTAAGGTTGACAAATGGCCCAGGGAGACCTCAACCAGTCACAGGCATTGCTAGCTGTAATAGAAGTTTCATATGGTGGGGGTTTCTCATTGTACTGGAGTTGTTCCAGAGTCTCCACCACAAGCATACCTGGGTATGGAGCTGTCAAGATCTGCCCGGAGTTAGGTTTTATCAGCCCAACACTGAGTTCCAGGATAAACTCTTGTGCTTGCTACCCTGTCTTATGCCCCAGGAAATAGGGTCTCACATAACACTATACTGCCCATGGCTGTCTTATCTTGGCTGATACTAGGCTTGGTCACACCTGAAACTCACAGTCATAAGGGCCTATGTCTCAATTCAGTGATGCAGGTCAAAACACAGTTCTGTGCCCCTGAGGCAGAAAAGTTTGTGTGGAATCAGAGCATTTCTAGAGCTCTGTCTGCAAATGCTGACCTGGCAAAAGCTGTGCTGCACAAATTTGGGGGATAAATGGTGTTTAGTTGAGTGGCATCTGTGTCTGACTGCTAAAGGGGCCTGCAGTATCTAGAGAATGCTGGATGTGCCTTCAGCCCATTCCAAGACTGGACATGATATGACCAAAATGTGGGTCTGTCCCACCAGTACATGGATATCTGTCTGATTCTGGAGCTGGTCTACAGTCTCTGTCTGGGAAATCTGGACTATGAATAGAGCCTTCAATTTTTACTAGTGGTTGGTGGGTCTCACTGCAAGTGGTACTCACTGAGCTCCAAGACAAAAATCCTGTGCTACTTTTGATGCCTGCTCTCTACTCTCTCCAGAGGTAGGAGAAGGAAAGATGGAAGTACTCTCTTTGCTATTGGCTTAACTCAGTCCAGAGGCTTAGTGTGCAGGTATTGGTCCATTGTAGGAGTTATGAAGCTTTGTCCAGCAGTAGATGTCACCATTTTATGCCTGTGTTTCAAGAATGGAATAAAAAGATGGATGGATGATTAGAGTCAGGGACTGCAGAAAGATGGAGTTCATTTACTGTATGAATGCCCTCTCTTCAAATCCCTGCTCTAAAAGGTGGTTAAGCACCTTGACCCTGGTTCTGGACAGCAGCAGGCCAGACTACTTCGAAGGAATTTGAAAAGCTAATATAGGGATCAGAAGGGGACTGGATGAAATGTAAGATCACTTTCAAACTTGAAAGCCTAGGATTTTATGGAATAAAGGTCCAGGGAAGCTGAGAGTGGTGTCTTAATCTTTCAAATAAGCAGCTTTGGAGCTGTGAGATGCAGTATAACTTCCCAGTTTTTGCTGAGAACCCAAGACTAAGGCTTCACCCTGCCTAAAGGAGTCTTCTTGCTGTGCCTGCCTTTCAAGAGCTCACAGTGCCCTTAGGTTAGAGTTATTCACAGATAAACCATGTAGGAAGTTGTGGAACAAGTTTGTGGCCATCTGTAATCTCAGGGCTGGTGTGGACTACTTAGATAAGAGTAAATGGAGTAGGTATGGATTAAAGTTCACAATAGACACCCAGGGAACTCTTGTGAAGAGGAAAGCCTTTTTAAAAAATAATTTTAGATTATATAATTGGTCTGAGTGTTGGGAATTCCATGGCACATCTTCAACTCTGGGGCAGGACCAGTGCATTTCCTTGGAGCAGCACAGCCATGGTCCCCAGAGCTGTTGTCCTCTCACAATATGGTTCTGTGTTCTGCTCCTGGCCTCTGTCACTGCAATTCAAATACTGGTGTGCCATTTGGAAATCTTTGTCCTGGGCCCCGGTGGGTGGAGATGCATACAGAGTCAGGACAAAACAGGACTGGTCCACAGTGGTGTCTACCCTTTGGACATGAATTTGGACTGGGAGCAGTCAAGTCCAGTGAGCCCCAGTTTTGCAGAGACACGGGGGACAATGAGCAGCCTGAGACCCCACCTGCAGGGATCAGGCACAGGAAAGCAATGAGATAACCTCAAGCCTCAACATGAGGAATTAAAAGAGCTGCCTATTCTTCCTATGATTCTTAATCCAGATCTAGGTGTATCATGGACAGGGGCTTAGCAAAATATTAAAAGCATTGACTTAGAAGATAAAGTTGGTGTGTGAATCCTAGCTCCACATTTCTGATCTGCGTGTTCTTGGGCAAGGAACTTTTTTCCCCTATGCCTTGGGTCATCACATCTCTAACATATGGATGAAAATAATACCTAACTAATAAGATTGTAGAGAGAATGAAATAGGAGGTTATTTCTACAGTATTAGAAGAGTACTAGAACTGCCTGTTCTTGAAGAGGCACAGAAAATGGTAGGGGAATGAGTTGATTTGAAGTGGACTTTATTAATAATAAAATGAATGTGGGGTAAAATCTGAAGTAAGCCATTAGTTATTGAAAGGATCATATGCTCCTCATAGTTCCCAAGAGAAGGGGGCACACCAGTGGAATGGAGGCACAAGGGAAAACACCAGGGTCAGTAAGGAGGCAGAGGCAAAGGGTGCAGGAGCCATTATTGTGGTTTCCCGTGGAAAGAAGAGAGGAGGCAGGATAAGTTGACCTAGAATTGGCTATTTGTAATTATTTTAGTGGACTTTGGGGCACAAGTACTGTCCTTCATTGTCTGGTACCTGGTCCTGGATAATTAGGGCAGGAATATGGGGGACCAGGATGTAAGAGTCTGATATAGGAGGTGGTTGGGCTCTGGATTGGTTGAACCCAGGGAGCAATAGTCCTCAGGATCAGCAGTGTCTCTCAAATAAAAGCATCAGATACAGAAAATAGAATCCATGGTTATTACAGAGGTTTAGAAAGGAATGCCATTACACATTGGTGACATTTTGTGAAAGGAGAAACTGAGACACACAGGAAAATGTTCTTGTCCTTGGGTTACCTGGAAAATCATGCTCTGGTTTCTGTCTGCCACTTGAATCCAGATGCAGTGCTTGGCCATCAGCGCTATTATAACCCAGGACCCATCTGGATTTTTTCTTCTCTGTTCATGTGACATTGTAAGAGTTTTGAAATGCAAGGCAGAGTAATAAAGTAAAAAATAGTTTCTGCTGGGTATTGAGGGGGTGGGGGGGAGAGGGAGGGGGCAGAGTGGGTAGTAAGGGAGGGGGTGGGGGCAGGGGGAGAAATGACCCAAGCCTTGTATGCACATATGAATAATAAAAGAAAAAAAAGTTTAAAGTAACTAAAACCAAAAATAAATAAATAAATAAATAAATAAAAATAAAGGAAGTAGATCCATGTGATCAAATGAAAAAAAAAATCCAAAATTTGAGTTGAAGATTGTGTTGCTAATGGTTACCCCTTTCAATGCCACCACATTTCCATTTTTAGGAGTCCATACAGGCTGCTTCCAAAGTTAAGTGGACATATTAACACTTAGCTAGAAGGTCTTTCATGAGGTTAATGTAAAAGATCTGGAATGCACATCTGGCATGTGGTGAGTGCTTAATATGTTCACATTCCTTATAACATGAGTGGTAACTGTGGCATTCTTGTATATGCCTCCTATTGTGTTATTCCACTTTTCCACCTGTGCAATATGAGTTCTACTCACTTTATTGGGTGGAAGGCCATCACTGAGCTAATATAAGACACACCTAGTGACTTCTGCTCAGACTTTACCCTCCTTCACCTCTTTGAAGCACTCAACACTTTTGTCAACCCCTTCTCCCCTTTTCTCTGGGCTTCCATGGTGCTGTGTCTTTCTCCTGCCACTCTGATGGGTGTTCTCAGACTCAACCACAGTTGTTCTTGTATTTTATTATCAGCTCTTCCTCTTACCTTACACTAGCTTCTGCAGTGAAGACACCCATGACATATATCTCACCTTCAGGTGCTTGACTTTACCTGATTCCTCACCAACTTCCTTCCAGTTTTGAGTAACCCATGTCCTGTGTCCTCTTCTTACCAACAAATCTCACTTTCTTTCCAACTTCACATGTTTAACAAAGCCAACATCACACAATGCCTTTCACTCTTCTTTTTTTCCCATGGTCCCCACATCTGGTCAGGAAAAAACTGTCCTTCAAAATTACTCTTGTCTTCATGAAAAACTTCCCCTAATTATAAAAGGGAATCTATGTTCAATGCAAAAATCTAGGAATGCATAAAGGGAAAAATGCAACCCACAATGCTACCACCCATGCACACCTCAATGTACATGCTGCCCAGGAAATGTATCTTGGTGTTTTTGGTAATGATTAGCAGCATCAAAAGGAAGTGGGAAATGGATTTGCCTCTAATTACTAAAGCAAGAATATTGTTCTGGAACCTGGCTTTCCATAAAGAGTTCCCAGTGTTATTGAATGCTTTGAATTTAAGGTCTCTTGCTAGCCATAAAGACATTTTGCCTCTCTATCCATGCCCTCAGCTCTTTTTGCTTTAGTTATTTTTTGAATAAGGTCTTGCTTTTATGTCTGAACTGACCTGAACCACTATCCTACTATTTATGCTTCCTGCTGTAGTTGGAATGACAAGCTCATACCAAAACCATCCAGCTTCTTTTAATGATTGAGATGGGATCTTGTGAACTTTTTTCCTGGGCTGGCCTGGAACCACAATATTCCTGAGGAGCTTGGATAACAGGCATGACAACACCACCTGCTTTGGTTATTCTTTTTTATCTTTTTAAAATTATTGTTGTATATTGGGGGTATGTTGTGGTACTTACCAAAGTTCTTACACTACATCATAGTTGAATTCACCTCATCCAAGATGCTCCCCAAGTTATGATAGGGTTATGCCCTGATAAATTCATGGTCTGTATAAGTCTCCCAGAAAGTTTATCTAGGTGTTAGCTGCAGTAGCTAGAACAACATAAAGCAACTGACATACCCTCAGTATGGAACTGGATATCATTGCTGCAACACATAGAAACTGGATTCCTAACAAGAGTTTCTAGTTTTATTGACTACCTTTCTGTTAAATCAAATCTGGAATTTTCTTTTCTACCCATACACTTGAGAGAGATGTTGACATACTGTCTGCATCCAAAGGAGAGCATTGAAAGGGCAAGAGGATAGAAATCATGTCCTAAGAAGGATTCTCTAACAAACTGAAGTTACTGAGGCCAGAAATAGAAGCTATCATAGGTGGTGACCTGCCTGAGGAAGATGGAGTTTCAGACACTTTGTCAGACTATTGGCTCATGATGGTCCCACAATGGGATAGGTGATGAAGCTGCAGGGAGATGAGGAACAACTGTCTGTTTCTCAAGAATGGAGCCAATAGGGCTCACAAGAACCTGACTCCCAGTCTCTCTCCCTTCTGAATGACTGTACTCAGAACCACCAGAAGAATATCCTAGTAACTTAGTGTGTCCTTTACTTCAGAACTGTTCTAGTTGCATATTGGTCCACTGAGTAAAACTGAATCCCTTAGCCTGGCATTTGAGGCCTCCCTGATATGCACCTGCTCATCCAAGATTATCTTCCGTTCCTCATGAACTCCACTTGGTGGGATTAACAGGCGACTCACTCTTCGAAGCCAACCTCTGTTTTTTGCTGTCTCTGAACCTCTGAACTTTCTCTCATTTCTGCTTTACCTGTATCCACATACCCATCTCATCTTCCCTTATTCACCCCCTGCCCCACCCCACTGCAAGGCCTAGTTCCTCCAATGGTGACACCTGTCAAAAGGCCTCAGCTCGGCAAAAGCACACAAGGGAGGTATGAGGACAGGTAAGACACCTAAGAAACTAGGTGGCATTTGTTGCCCTCAACGCAGAGAAACTAAAGCAGATACTTTAAAGCAACTGAGGCCAATAGGAGAGGGGGACCAGGAACTAGAGAAAAGGTTAGTTCAAGAAGAATTAACTTAGAAGGTAACACACATACACAGGAAATCAATGCTAGTCAACTCCCTGTATAGCTATCCTTATCTCAACTGACAAAAACCCTTGTTCCCATTATTGCTTATACTCTCTCTTCAACAAAATTAGAGATAAGGGCAAAATAGTTTCTGCTGGGTGGTGAGGGGGTAGGGGGGAAGAAGGAGGGGGCAGGGAGGTAATGGAGGGGGTGGGAGAAGGGGGAGAAATGACCCAACATTGCATGCACATATGAATAAAATAAAAATTTTAAAAAAAGAAGGCCTCAGCTCCTACTCCAAATCCTGTAGCACCTTCCAGGTCCCTCTCTTGGGACACAACCACCTTCTTCCCAGAATTAGATCAGGTAGGTCTGGGAGTCCTTTTTCCTATGAGGTCAGCCCTCCTGAGAATAATGACCACTTCTTGTTCATTCTCTCCTCCAGCATACGACTCAGCACCAAGATCTTCATGGATGAATGTTCCAAAAACTTCTCACAGGGAAACTGAGTGTCTGTTGGTGCACCAGAAGCTCTTCTTTACGCAGACACTCTTGGATGGATGGTTTTCTTTCTCCAATTCCAATTTAGTCCTTCCATCAGGTCTCCAAGTTCAGGAGGATGGTTCTTTTCATCCTAATTTTATGTAAGAAACATGGAGGCCTAGAGAGCTGAGGTGACTTATTAAAGTTCACATGCTTGAAAGTGGGAAAACCCACCTGGAAGCCAGGCTAACTTTCCCCTCTGATGTGACCTCATTTCCTCTCTGTGTCCATCAGGACACCCACCCTTACCACCTGTAGTGGACACCATACATGGCAAAGTCCTAGGGAAGTATGTCAGCTTACAAGGATCTGCAAAGCCTGTGGCTATTTTCCTGGGAGTCCCTTTTGCTAAGCCCCCTCTTGGATCCCTGAGGTTTGCTCCACCACAGCCTGCAGAGCTTCGTGAAGAACACCACCTCTTATCCTCCTATGTAAGTCTATGCCATTCACCTTGGCCGCTGTCAGTGGGGACATTTATTTTACAGTGAAAGCAATTCTCTGATAAGCTTTGTTCTGGAATCCTCAAGAATATTGTAGAATTTTGAAATATTCCAGAACTCACACAGCCGTTAGTGTCCTTTTTGCAGCATGTTTTATTGAATGCCCATTGTATGCCAGAAATGTTCTAAGTTCTGAGTACCCAGAACTTATGACTTTCTGGAAGAAAATCATACTTTTATGTAGCTTATATTAGAGCAGATGGAGAAAGTAAGCTACTGAACAAGATGCTAACTAAAGACTATGTTAGAATATATTAAGTGTGCTGTAAATACACAGCTGCTTAGGTCAGGGAAGTGAAAATAAAATGCTATCTGTTCTCTGGTCTTGAACTTTGACATGGTCAGGGAGTGAGGCGGGTGAGGATGTGTGGGGTGAGAAGTATAGTGGGGGATTGAATTTCACTGCTTTTACCTCCTGTAAATACATACAATTTATAGAAAGGTTGGGAAATATAGAAAAACAAAGGTAAGAAAATTAAAATCATATGTAATTCAATCTTCCCAGAAAAAGTTGCTACTAACATTTGATACCACATTTTCTAATCTTTTATCTGCTGTATGCATCCTCTTTTGAAAATAGATCATAAATATAGAAAGCTTGGATGACTGGCCATTTATAAACATCATTCTATGTGCTTAAATATAACAGTCCCATGTTTAATAACTGCATTAAATTTCATAATGAACTGTAATTTATTAACCCAATCTCTTATTTGGGTCAGTAAGTTGTTTTTAATGTTCTTGGCATTATAAAAAACTCTATAATGAACATCTTGTAGATAATCTATTAGACACATTCATGAATAATTTAGGATAAGTCCCGAGAAATAATATGGCTGAGTCAGATAGTCTGTACCTTTGATTAAATTTTCCTACAGGAATATCATAACGCATATTCGTTCCATGGAAACATGAAAACCTTTAATCAGCAGCAACTTGTCAATGTTGGGATTTACTTTAAAGTTTTTTTGTCTATTGGATAAACAACTTGATAATATAATACTCATAATAAGAATAAATGTAATTTTGGCCTTTATTTTGCATTTATATAAATACTAGTGAGGTTGAACTTCTTCCCCCTCTTTTCCTAATAGAATAACTACTTTTATGAATATTATACCCACTGCATTTAAGGATATAGGAAAAACTCCCCAGG
The DNA here is from genome assembly GCF_047511655.1 of Castor canadensis. NCBI lineage: Eukaryota > Metazoa > Chordata > Mammalia > Rodentia > Castoridae > Castor > Castor canadensis. Next base: position 29,843,933 of record NC_133400.1, read on the forward strand.
ATGAAAACCTAGGTGCCATCTTTGCTGGCTCCATTTCTGCCTCTTGACTGCTCTGTCCTCCTCGAACCTGAGACCCTCAGTTTTCTCTTCTTCCTGTTGTGGACAGTGATGCCTATCCATAAATCTCTTTTATGGAATCATAATCACTCCTTGTGCGTATATTGTCAAGACAGAGAGAAGGGAAGTAATTTGCAAGCTAAACCAGTCAAGAGAACCTGAGGCAGAGTTGAAAATTACTCCCTTGACTACCAGTCCATTGTCCCAAGTGGGCAACTCCATGACCCCTGGCTTGGCTATGCATGAACTCATTTAAATTTCCTGTTACTAAAATGGCTTTTTGGGAGGAGGCTACAACAGAACCCTCTACTGTCAGAGACAGAAATAATGGGCTTAGGGGTTCAGGAGCCTTCATTGAGGAGCACAGACCTCCCTGGAGAGCACGGATCTCCCTGGAAGCCACAGGGCTAGTTGTCTAGGCAGGAAGGGAGCCTAGGAGTCTGAGGACACCACCCTCTTCCCAGCACCTGGGCAACTGCTCCCTCCCCCTCCTCTTTTCCCCTCCTACCTCCCAACAGTTTCCAGAACATGGTAACAAGAGCTGTGCAGCATTTTATACTCCTATCCTCTCTTTGTCCTCCCTAGGGATCCTAGAACTTCCTTTAAAGAATGTTGAGGCTGAGAAGGTCATGGAAGGAAGTAGGGGCATTGTTACTGAAAGGACTTGGATTGCTATTCAGCACAAGATGGAAGGGGTTCAGAGGGCTCTAGACAGCAGTGAGATGCCAGAAGATTTTACAGAAGTCTTTGACTGCAATGTGGAAATACACTGTAGGGAAGGGTGAGGGGGCAGGTGCAGATTATCCAGCTGGGAAGTCTCAGGGCTACAGTAATCCAGGCCAGGCATCCAGGTTCTAAGCAGTGGGTGGTAAGAAGTGTTTCAATCTTGACATTTTTGAAGGACTAGCAGTCAGGACTTGCTGATGGACAGGGTATGAGGTAGGAGAAAGTAAAGAGAAAGATGTCCTTGGCTTTTTGACCCATGTACATAATACCTGTGACCTCACAGTGCAGCCTCCAGCATCCCTGAGCCAACCAAGTCCATTACTGTGGTTCCAAAGTTGCTGATGTCAGAGTCCTCCTCAAGGATGCTGCTCCATGTGGACGTTCATTCTCTGTCTTCTGGACTTTTAGGATTTTCTATCTGTACTATCCTCTTTCACTCTCATTTCCCTCTAAACACAAGTTAGAACCTGATACCTGTCTTCTTAAAGTCTAACTTTGCTTAAAGACAAATTCCATTGCCTCGGTGGAGGTAGTTCTTGAAAGTATTCCTGAGTGGCAAGGATGGACCAGACATGAAGAAAATGTTTTCCACTCTGTGACAACTCTCTTCTCTACTACTGTCCTGAGGCACCTTGCTAAGTCCTGGGTTTTTTGATGGCTCTGTGTGGTGACATCTCTGTCCCTTGGCTTATGACTTTTCCTCTCTTTGGAAGTCTTCATCCCTTCCTTTACCTGTCTATAGTGTTCCTACCCAGAGCAAGGACTAAAGCACCTGCTAGTGTGGCCAACCTGGATCTTCATTCAGATGAGCTGTTCCTGCTCTTGACTTCCAAGACAGCCCTCCCATACTGCAAGCCTTTCTAACACATTGAGTTCTGCTCGATCATCAGCCTATTGCAGTAGGATTTGGCCTTTGTCTTCATCTTTTATTCCTCTCAAATACAGAATCATGTTTAGTTTAGGTACCAGGAATGATGCCTCCTTACCTCTCAAAGCTAAACATGTATCAGAAGAGCTCAAATTTAGATAGAGAAATGCAGTCCATACTCATTCATTATTATGTGCAAATTCCAGTGCATATTAATGTGTACTGGAACTCCAAAGTCAATACCTATGTTGGCATTTAGCATCCTATGTGCAGAACAGGGAGATGTTTGTGTCATGTGATGCCCAGGTTCCCATCTGAGGTCAGAGAAGAAATTCTGACCTTTTGTTTTATTGCTCAGACTCATGAGTGCCCTCTTTGTGGTCTAACTAGTGCCACTTCTGTCAGTTATTTGTTGTTTGAAGTGATTTCTCTATTTTGGGAGGCTCTCATGCACAGTGATTAAGAGTTGTCCAGGGCTCTCAAGCATAGGAGGTTGTGATGTGCCTTAGGGAGAAAACTCATAGGATAGATGAGCCTCCTCATCTATCAGGCTTAAGTTCTGATTTCCTTCTCTATGAAGTCAAAGTTGATGAATCAACTACACAGTACATCCAAAAGAGAAGGAGGAGCTTTTCCTACCTGTAGATGCACCACACTAGAGAGTGGTAATGTGGTGGCTGTGGTGTGTGATAAAGCTATGGAAAAGAAGAAATGCAGCTACATTTTTTTCTGGAATCATGAGTTGAACTTTAAAAATCATAGTGATCAGTATGGTTGTGAGCAGAAGCCAAATAAATGTACAATCGTGTTACTTGGGGAGGGGAAATGCTAAGTTCTTCCTAGCTGGTACTTTATTTTAAGAAAATTCCATGTGTCACTAATTACTTTTAAGAAATCTACACTGCACAATGTGTCTTTAAACAGGAACCCACAGATAAAACAAGGGTCATGATGATGTTATGACCAGAGGCTCAGAGGAATGTAACTGTGGACTTCCCCTTGCAGCAATGCCTCAGTATTCACTAATTCATCACTCACTGCACTTTACAGACATAAGAACTATGAGGGACATATTCACATTAAAATATGTATTTTGTATACTACATGTTTTACTTTGGATGAGGATTATCCTCCTCTATCCCCAGCAACCATCACCTTATTGCCACTGACTCCCCAGTCACAGTTCTACCCTTGCTGACTCACACACTTAGCCCCCTGAGGACCCTGAGTTTCTGTAGCCACTGCCACAGGTATCAATGCACTGGGCAAGCCCTCAGACAGAAAGAGAGGCAGGCAGTGATATTATTTGTGGCAGGTTATTCTCAGACGCTATGTTATTTTCTTCCCCAGAAGAAAATATCCTTTCCTGTCCACTGTGATGGATAGAGTGCTGCTGCCAAAGATACCTGAAGAAATTCTGACTGGAAAAAATTTCAACACTGTCCCCTTACATCATGGGAATCAACAAGCAAGAGTTTGGCTGGATGATTCCAATGGTGAGGACATACAGGACTCTTGGACAGATGCATCCCCCACGACACACATGCCAAACCATTTTCCTTCTGACCTCTTCCCCTGTAATCTCTTTTCTGTTCATATCCCTCTGAGTCCAGGGCAGCTGTCCCCATTGTCACAAGTGCACATTTCCACAGAAACTTCCAGTTTCCTGTGTGTTGCATCCCTGGTGACCCTTTCCCCAGCACTCTTTGTTTTTCCTTATGCATCCTGAAATATCTGGTGTGGGAGACCTGTAGAAATACAAATTGTGCAGATGGAAAAACTGAGGGCATCTAGAAAGGAGAAGGAACTGGGGCTTCAGGAGAGTCTGGCTGGGGAAAAAGAGCTTCCACTGTGGACCTAGACTCACAGGTCCTATAAAACTCTACAATTTCTACCTGTGCTTTCAGTTGTTTCATTGCAAAATTTCAGAGAAAGTCATTTCTGCTTGAGTTAAAATTGGCTTGTAAACAGAAGGACTTTTCCTCTTCAAAGATAAAAAAAATAAAACAGACACAAGTTAAAGTAGTAGGACAGGTTTTATTCAATAGTGGGATTGCAATACGAAAAGCTCAAGCACAAGCTGAACTCAAATCCCTGACACCAACAGATAGAGAGGCTTCAGGGTGGGACAAATGTTGGAAAGTGCTGTGGAGTAAGGATCGGGTCCGTGGCACTGATTACTGACTTTGTTAGTCCGTGCTCATCCATAGGAGAAGCAGACTTTTTCTCCATGACTGGAAGTAGAGGCATAAGTTGATTTATGGCCCTCACTGAAGTTAGGCCTTTACCCTACCATGGGGACTGGGAGGGATGGCAAAAGCTTTATGTCCCCAAACGTTTACATTTCAAAGTGGTTTAGGATTTTCCAAGAAAATGTGATGGTTGATCCTCAAAGAAAGAGTTGGGGACAGAAAAATGACCGATAACTTCAAGTTTTCCAAGGTAACTCCTTTAAGAGAGGTCTCAGAGGCCAGTCTGCCTGCCCATCACCAGTTTTTCCCCTGCCAGCATTGAGCTTTCTCGGGAAGGCATGTTAGGGGGCTGGGCTTGACCTAGGATGTGCTCATCAGCTGTTGGAGCCATGCTGGAGTTGGATCAGGTCTCTGAGTCAGAGGTTTGGACAGGGTCTGTCTATACATGCTGAGAGTTCTGCCACTCTTACTTCAGAAGGATTGCAGTGAGTAGGAAAGGAATGATTTTGGCTTGCTAGGTCACTGGATTATGTAGCAGATAGCCTGTGTCTCTGTCCATGGGCCCTCAGCTTCTACATTACCCTGTCCTGAATGTTTCTAAATGTTCCCTTGTGCCTAAAGGACAATTGTGCCCACTCCTTTGATAAATACATATACTTATGGTCTCCTCTTTCTGCTCTTCAATTTCTGTAGGTTAATCCACTTGTTTAATTGATGTTTTTAAGCTCATGGAAGACACATGCCCTTCAAGACTCAACTGAGAAACTTTATTCTGAAGTGTTCTGTTTGGTTGGCCTGTTTGACATTTTTTGGTAATTCCTCCATGATTCACACATGATTAACAATTTTTTTAAACAGATTATGGGGAATCCACTCACTGAAGGCAAACTTGAGCGGAAGAGAGGAGCGTCATTCCTGTGGAAGTTATACCATCTTTTTGTAAGGTTGAGGGAATCATAGAAATTGATTGAGAAAGAAAGAAGGCTGGGACATTGCCCCAAATCACAGTCCAACTGATGGCAGAAAAAGACACTGGGATCTGGGGTTCTGTCCTCATTTTTCTGCCTTTCCTACTTTATCACTGTAGTATGAGGAATTCACAATTGGGGATTGCCACTTTAAAAACCCAACAACTCAAGGACAAGTTGTTGGAAAAAAGGTTTTTAGAAAGCTAGTGACACTGAATTGCTCCTGAGTTCATGTCCTGGCATAGTTGATGACTGAAGACACCAGACCAGGAGTTAAGAATAAAGCATGCACAAAGTTTATTGAAAGGACAGCAAAGCACCCTAGCAGGTGGAACTTAGTATAAGAGCTAAGCCAAAGAAAGGCTGAATTCTAGGAGATGATATAGGGCACTAACTGGCTTAGGTACAACTATTCTACCTTGAAACTACATTTATGATTGGTTCAGCCTCTCGATGAGCTCGGCCACCTGTCCATCCCTCTCCTTACTGAACTGAGCATTCCGAGAAGGTCTGGTCAGCTTGTCCTGGCCTTGGGAGTTTTCACAAGTCATCCTGGTCTTGGGGCCCATTCCCTACGTTGTGCAGCAACATCTTGTTATTTTGGTAAGAGGCTTGTTATTTCTCTGAGAAGCCTGTTGTTTCCCATGCCCTTCTACATGTCTGCTTCAATAGTGCCTCTCTCATCCAAAATGGAGTCACCTCTGTCATTGACCCCTTTACAGTAGCAACCCAAAGAAGGTGGAGGCTCTTGCTAAAAAAGACCATCTTTCCTACGGGTGGCAGGTAGAAGGCTCAGCTAGAGAGCTGTACAAAGGTGTATCTGCTAGGTGGGCACCAGCATAGCTACAAATTTTGTGTGGTCTGCCTTCTGACACACAGGCTTACCATTGCCTGTAGTTTGGGGATTCTGGGCTTTGTAAATCTAAAGAAAATTTGCTGACTAGAAAAATCTTATGACTAGTATCTTTTTAGTTCTTTTTCCTAGGAATAACTAATTCTGCAGTTAATTATTAGTATACAAAAGAGGCTTTTTCAGAGAGAAATGGGGAAGATAGCTAAAAGTTACTTTTATCCTGAGGACCAGGGAAAATAGAAAGAAGCAAATTTCCTTCAGAGGATAGGGGGAGATAAGACTCCCTGGAGAACAGTTTTTAACCCATTAGGTGTTAGAAACTCAGACACCTCATTTGGAAATGTCTTTTTCAGTAAAGCCAGTGGGAACTCAAAAACATATTGCTCATCTGTGACTTCCAAAAGTAAATCACTTTTAAATTTTACTAAAAGCAGGAGGAACAAGTGGGTTTATTTGGGTTTCTCCTTGGTAACACCAGAAGGGATCCATATTGGGCTTAATAAGCTCACAAACAATGAAGATTTATTAACTGTCCGGAAAAGCCACGTTGCTCACCAGGTGCAGTGGTCACTTTCATGATCTGATTCAGAAAATCTCTGAGGAACTGACTCCAGTAGCCACTGAGAAGTATTTGGAAGGGGCAGATGACCCTGTCAAAAAGAAAGACCTGTTCCTGGACTTGATGGCAGATGTAGCAGTTGGTGTTCCATCTGTGATCCTTTCTCGTGGCCACAGAGGTGAGTCCCAGGGTTATAGAGGAGAGAAATAAGACTTCGCCAGGAGGTAAAAATCAAGTTGGTCTGCACAAAAACAGGACATATAAGTGAGGTCCTGTATTAGTTACTTTTCTTGTCACCAAGACAGAGTACCTGACATAGACATCTTAGACGAGAGAGGATTTATTTTAACTAACAATTTCAAGAGGTTTCAATTCATCATGGCAGGGACGGCCTGGCAGAACGCTCACATCACGGCAACCTGAGGTGTCAGGGCAAGCAACAGTCCTCGATAATGTCCCAAGTGACTGACTGCCTTCAACCAAATCCCACCTGCCACAGTTCTACCACTCCCAATAGTCTGTACAAATTATGACTCCATAACAAAGTAAGCCATTCATTAGCTGAGAGCCCTCATGGTCTAATTGTCTCTGGCAACACCTTTACAGACACACTAGACCTGTGTGTTACTAACCTAGTTGTTTCTCAATCCAATCAAGGAGACATTCAAGATTAACTGTCAAGGCACCAGCAGCATCTGCGACAGGGGCTCTTTCCCTGAGGTTATATGCCAAATGGGTGTAGAAGACAAGTATTGGATCTAGTTTTAAACTAGTTTGTTAACTAGAGGGGCTGGGGAAAGAGTAGGAGACACCTATAGAATCCAGAGTGCTCTCCAGTATCAAGAAGGCCAAAAGGTGGGGTATTAAGGACTGGGTAGGGGCGTGGCTGCTTTCAACATCTGTGGCTGGCTTTTGTCTGTCATAGTATATAGCTGAGGGCCAGGTTTGGGTCTATCACAGGACTTCTGATGTTAACCAAATAAATGCTTTGGCAGATGGAGTGTGAAGTTACAGACAGATGAACTCACCTAGACAGGGCTGACACTTTCTGGGTACCATTTGGGAACCTCACAGGACCCTTCTTTTTCTTATTCACCTTCATTCACCAGGTCCAAACCCAGGATGTGGTTCTTGTTCCAGACTTCTCTCTCTGACCTGCTAAGAGTGTTTTAAAGTTCAGGATTTTGCAAGCATGATATGAACTGGCTATAACATCCCTTATCCAGTGATTCACATTAGCAGTTGAATTTGCCTGGGAGCATCTCCAGGAAAGAAAAAAAAAGAGCAGTGAATACCAAGCAATAAAATTTTTTGTTTGCAGTACTGGGGTTTGAACTCAGGGCCTGCACCTTGAGCTACTCCACCAGATCTTTCTTGTGATGGGTTGTTTTCGAGATAGTGTCTTATGAACTATTTCCCTGAGCTGGCTTTGAATCAGCATCCTCCTGATCTCTGCCTCCTTAGTAGCTAGGATTTTATAGGCATGAGCTACTGCTGCCTGGTGCAATAAGATATTTTGAGAGAGAAAATATTCATGTAATTGTTAAAATTGTGAATTGACAAATTATATTTATATAAATTTATGAGGTACAAATGATATTATGTCTTATTAACACAATATAGCATAATTACATTAAGTTAATTAACATCCCCATCTTCTCAAATACTTAATATTTTTTCAGTAAAAGTAATCGTAAAGCTTATTAAGAATGGGGCCTAGTATTACAGGATAAATGTGGACAGAAGGGCAAAAAGGAAGAAATACTTCCTGCTCCCCATGTAGGGAAAGAGAGTAAAGACTCCAAATGGTGGTCCTTAGCTGTACTCTTACACTTTCCTATTTGGGGGTAGGAAAGTATAAGACACGTGGTCATTATGGTAATGACACGTGGTCATTAAGGTAATGGATCTGGGTGGCTAAGATGGGCACTAAAAGGAGAGGGGAGGGGTGTCTAGCTGCTCTGGTTTTTTAGTTATTACTTTCTATTTTCAATGTCTGAGTCTGGACTTTTTAATATTTATTAAAATAGTACAATTTCCTTGTCTCCACACCTATCTATCCTGCCTCATCCATCACTCATGCCTAACTGCTACCTAACATTCCCCACTCCAGAACTAAAGACCCTGAAATCTTTTAGGAAATGGAAAGTACGGCTACTCCCTAGTGGTAAGCGGCATAGGCCTAGGTCGGTAGTCTCTTATCCTTACTTTCCATGAATGGAGACAGCTGTGATCATAGGTCATAGATGATCCAGGGGACCTCTGTAGCAAGGAGCATGTCCTCTGGAAATTATAACCATCAGTAGCTGTGTTTAGGGAGGAGAAGCCATGCTCAGAGTTTAGTGGAGTTAGCCCTTGAGTTACATCATTTGTAGTTTTATATCCTGGAAACAGAGAAAACAGAAACTCTGTTTCTGTCCCATGCAGGTAACCAGTGGTTTCCTGCAGGGTTGCAAACCTTAATAGGTGTGTGTTTGATAACATGAGATGTGCATGAATCCATGTCTTCTCAGATGCTGAAGCCCCCACCTACAAGTATGAGTTTCAGTATCACCCAAGCTTCTCATCACACATGAAGCCCGTGACGGTAATAGGAGACCATGGAGATGAACCCTTTTCAGTGTTTGGAGCCCCATTTTTAAAAGGTAATTGTTCTTTGCTGGCTCTGAGCTGACTGTGAGCTTGGAGTTGGGAAACCAGGGTTCCAGGCATGATTTTGTTGCTTTGAACAAGTGTCTCCTTCTCCTGATATCTGCTTCCTGATTCCCTATTACTCACTCTTTTTGTGCTCTAGCATGCATGAGGAGAATATGCCTTCATGTGTTCATAGTTATAGTCACTCTCCGAATCCTGACCTATGATATTAGTAAGACAGGTGGTAGTGGGTTACCTGCAGGGTCAAGAATCCTACTGCTTGATTTCCTGTTCATAAGCTCCCATCAGTATTTGAGCAAAAGGAAGATTTAAATTCTTGCCAATCTTGAATTGAATGCCATATATATCCATCCATTTGTCTATTTGTATGCCTAAAAATCACATATTTTGACAATATACATTTAGAAATATAATATTTAAAGGAAACCTTTCACAAATGTCTCCAATACTCTAACTCTTGACAACTTCATATGACTTGTGACCCAGTTCATGGCTATTTATGACACACCAATGCCTCTGGGCATCTCCCAGCTGGTTACCACATAGAACCTTTGTAATTCTGATATTTTTCTGTACTAATGCTGGTGTGTTAGGAGGTTGAGAAAAGACCCAGAAAGCAGCAATTCTCCAAAGTAGGGGACACCCTGGCTGTGGTATGTGGACACTAAGGTGGGAGGGTCAGTCATATCGGCATGAAAACAAAGGCAACCAGCTCACGGATGGACTTCATGTCCCATACTGAGTCCCAAACCAGCCATTCTCACCCTGAAAGTGTGCACGAAATAACCAGGATCATCTTACAGTGGAGATTGAGCCTCAAAATTTGTAAGGTAATGACCTGGTCTCTGTCTTTCCAACACTTTCCAAGTGATGCTGCTGCTGCTCCATGAATCATACAATAAGCAGCAAATCATTTCTCCTTTCTTTCCCATAGACGGTGCCTCAGAAGAAGAGATGAGCCTCAGCAAGATGGTGATGAAATTCTGGGTCAACTTTGCTCAGAATGGGTGAGGCTGGTGGCAAAGATGGAGCCAACATGGAGAGTGAGATGTGGCAGACATACTTATTGGGAAGAGGTGGCTTCCAAAGATGGAGCGATCATACTCTAAATCCTATGTGTGCCCAGAGCACTCTGACAATGAGTGCTCTCTACAAATGAACAAGATTCACAGGCGATCTCTCCATGTGTGGAGGTGCATAGGAGTTTGGGAAGAGATAGGCAAAGGCTTCCTGAAAATCTCAGAGAAATGTGTGGAGCTCAGCAGCCTTAGGGAATGTTTATTTAATTCTGTTCACAGGAACCCAATGGGGAGGGACTGCCTCATTGGCCAGAGTATGACCAGAAGGAAGGGTACCTGGAGATTGGCATCAATACCCAGGCAGCCCAGAGGTTGAAAGACAAGGAAATGCCTTTCCAGACTGAGCTCAACACCAAGGAAGCAGCAAAGAGGCCACCCCAGGGAGAACACATAGAGCTCTGAATGAGAGGCCCAGCTGGCCTGGGCCTATTCTATGGAAGATGTTTGTAGGCCAAAAAGGCGTCTTATTGTAGAGGCTGGAGGATTGTGTGCTAGGAATGGTGAGAGGCTAGGGAGAGGGAAGGTTTGTACCTGTGGCCTCAATTTGTTAAATAAATGTTTTTTTGGAGACTAAATAAGTTTCTGTCTTGGGCTGGAGTTGACCCATCCCCTTCAGAGAGAAAAGATTAAGAGAGAGGCACCATCATAGGAAGATGGCTCTGTAGGGGGGTGGCTTAGAGAATGAGCACTTAAAGGAAGAAAAGCACGTTGAAGAGGGTTGGAATGGGGACACTGGCTCCCCTCGCCCCCAGATGTAAGATGTCATCATATGTATGTAGAGAATGATTCTGAAATTTTAGTAAGGCACAGGCCCTGGGATGACTGAGAGTACAAAATTCCTGGAATCCACAGACCCAAGGGAAATTTACACCCATCATGGTCCTTTCTTCATGGATATCACCAAATTATTGTGAGAAAATTTGAGAGCAGTTGTAAGACCACAGAAAATCTCTCTCTAAGGATGTAGGGATGAAGTCCTGCTCAGATTCTTCACCCCTATGAATGGAATCCATCAACCATCTGGGACAATTCAACAAACTTTCCATCACAGACCTAGTGATGATTAACTGAGGCTGGAAAAATGGAAAAATTTAAGTGCATGCTGGTGGCAATTTGATGGGAAACTGTCCTGGGCACAGATTACTAGAGGTTCTCTACTATGGGAAGGGGCAAGGTCACTGAGAAAGCCCATGTCCAATATTCAGGTACACAAGTTTCCTGTGGTTTTCTGATTGACACCAGACCAAGATTACAGAAACTATTCCTGGGTGCCAAATTCTTGTTAGCTTTTAATTTGAAGTCTATTTTATTTGATATGTGCATAGCTATTCCCTTTCTCTTTTGGTTTTCATTCACATGCAATCTTATTTCATTACTTCACTTTAGTGTGTTTAGAGGTGAAGTGAATTTCTCATAAGAAATATGTTGTTGAATGCTATCTGACATACAGCTTCTCAATAGTGATTTATTGAAGGAGTCGGTGAATAATGAGTGCATGTTCTTTGTGATGTATCCAGAAAGTCTGGACACTGAGCCCCAGCACTTTGGGCAGGTAGATAAGATCGTCAAAGCCTGATGAATGAATCTTCTCTGCATCTGTCACTGGGTTTCTATAAATAAAATAGCCACATTCAATGGAAGTGGCTGTGTTTCTTCTATGGATTGATTAACTCATCCTATATAGGTAATTTTCAATAAATACTTAGATTTTCCAAAAAAAGAAATATGTTGTTGAGTCTTTTTTTTTTTTATCATTTAATCAATGTGTGGCTTTTTGGGGGGAAGTGCTGGAATTTTAACTCAGGTCTTGGTACTTACTAGGTACTTTACCACTGATCCATGTCCCCAGCACTACACTACATCTTTTAATCCATCTTTATTCAAGGTAATTATTAATAGGTAAGGTATTACAAAAGCCATTATATAACTTGTTTTCCAGTTTTGTTGTAGTTTCTCTTTTTCTGTATTTCCCTCACTTGTAGTCTTTCTTGGTGGTCAAGTATATTATTCAAGTAGTGTGTTTTGGTTCCTTGCTTATTACTTTTGGTTCATCTATTATAAGTTTTGCTTTTGTGGTTACTATTAGGCCCAAGAAAGTATCTTTTGATTATAAGAAGGTATTCTAAAATGGTAGCAACTTGACATGACAGTAAAGGTAAGAATAAAACAAACGAAAAAACAAGAGATAATATACTAATAAGAAAACTTCAGTTTTGTATCATTCCTCCCATAATGTGAATTTCTTCTCTATCTTTCTATATTGGCGATTGCTTGCAATATTGATGCAATTATTATTTTTACTTACTTTGTTTTTAGTTTTCAAACTAAAAGTGTAAGTGATTAATGCATTGCAACCCTAACCCTAACCCTAACCCTAATATTTAAAATATTAAAGCATAGTTACTCTTACAGTTAATTTTATGCCTTTCTTCTTAGTCATTCACATTTCCTTCTTTCAGTTTTAAGAGCTCACTTTTGTATTTCTTGTAGGACAGTTCTGGTGGAGATGTAGTCTGATTTGTCAGCTTTTTTTTGTCTGGGATGGTCTCTATACCTCACTTATTTCTAAAGGAGAGTACAGTACTCTCTGTTGACAGTTGTTTCTTCAGTATTGTGAAAATATAATGCCACCCTCTCCCGGCCTGTAAGGTTTCTGCTAAGAAATCTGCTGTCAGCAGAATTAGGCACCTCTGTATATAATTAATTTTCTCTTGCCTCAATGAGACTCCTGTCTTTATCTTTTCATCTGTGAAAGCTTGATTAAGAAGACTTGGGATTGATTAATTTGAATTAAATTTGACTGATGATATTTGACCTTCTTGTACTTGGATATTTGTATACTTCCCTAGGTTTGGGAAGTTTCCTTTTATTTCTTTTAATAAGCTTTCTACCCCTGTGACATTCTCAAGTCCTTTTAGCACCCAAGCAACTCAAGCATTTGCTCATTTAATACTGTCCCAAGTTCCTGTTTGGTTTCTTCATTGTCTTCATTCTCTTTTCATTTCATCAATAGTGTATTTCATAATGGTTTATTTTTGAACTTATTGTTTCTTCTGCTGGATCTATCCTGCTATTGAATTTCACTAAGTGTGAAATAATTTCTGCTTGATTTAAAAATAGCTTCTTATATCACCTTCTTAAGTTTCTCTATTAGAGTCCCAAACATTTCTCTGTGTTTTCTTCAAGCTCATTGACTTTCCTTTAAACGTATGTTTTAAATTCTCTATCTGATGGTTCTTCCATGCTGATATTGCTTGGTCAGTTTCTGTCACCTCATTTTGAGGATGGGTAAGGTCACAATATCCTGACAGTTCTTGATGCTTGTTGGCATATGATGTCATCTTAGCATTAAGAGATCATGTATTTATTCCAGTCTTCCTAATCTGCTCTATTCATGCCTGACTTTCCAGAAATTCTAAGCAGTCTGCTTATTTTCTCTGGCCCTGTATCTGCTTTTCCCATTTCAGCACTACAGGAGGCCCTGGTTCAGGTTTGCTAGGAGTCTCCTTTTGGTGTGTTGTCAGTTTTTTCAGTACTACAAGGAAATCCAAGCCCTGGTTTTTCATGAATCCTCAGCTAGTGCATTGTTCAGAAAGCAACAGAAGAGTTGCTCTTCTTCTAAAAAGAATAGTCTGTTTACATAAGCCTCTTCCAGGGCCAGGGTAGGCCTGGATATGTTGTCCACAGTTGCTGGCCTGTGGTCAGACACTGCAGGATTCTGTGTCTGGGCAAAGCCTTCATGCGTATATAATTGAGGAAAAAACTAAATTAATGGTCCAGCATCACTTGATTTGAATTGGCTTAACAATCACAATTTTGGAAGTCACACAATTGGACAATACATTATCAGCCTTCCTTTACCTGTGATGTTGATATAATACATCTGATGTGTGAGTTGTGATGAACTCAAGTTCAAAGACTTGAAGGCCACTCTTGCTGAAAACACTGACTCTTCACCTGGACCTGCAGATGTATTATGTGTAACTGGAACTGGATGAAAAAGGCTTTACATCTCTGCCTTCATATTGTGTCTGACTCCTTTGGTCAGATGTGTACTCAGATCTTCATGTAGACACATCAATCATTTGAAAAATGCTTTGTCTGGAACTATAATACTGATTTACTCTGACCTAGACTTGCCTAACTTCTCTCCTTAAGGCAAAGACACACTTATCAGCTGCCAGACCATGAAAGGAAACAAAAAGAGATGGCACTCAAGTTTCTGGATGAGCCGTGCCTATTCCCAGAAGAGACACGACTAGTCCTTCCTTTCAGTAGCTGGTTTATCTCCCTCATTATTCCTGCCTTATGCCTGTGACTGCTCAACCCCTTAGGGTTGAGAACTTGTTTTACAAGCAAAGCTCCTATTTCTCTACTCTTTTGCCCCTGAATGAGCCTTTCTTTCCCAGCATTCATCTTTTAGGCATTGGTTTTTTGGTGGGATGAGATTCCTAACCTGAGTTTGGTAACAGATTTGAATAAGCCCCATGCTCTGATGTTATACCTGTGGTCACCAATGCCAACAAACTCTGTTCTACCCTGGGTCCACAGCCCCAAGATCAGCACACAGTAGATTGGAACCACGACCATTGCTGTTATGAGCTTCCTATTGAGAAGCTCATGAGGTGGACTCACGGCCCAAGAAGATTTCAACCAACCACAGGTGATGTAAATGATATAGCAGTTCGATAGACTGTGGCTATCTATCTTGCCCTGAAACTGGAGCTGTTCCAGAGGCTCCATCCACAGCATGCCTAGGAGTGGGGCTGTTAGGATCTGCCCACTATTAGATTTACCAACTCAGAGATGAGTTTCAGGGAAAATTCTTGTGCTTACTACAATGTCCTATTCCCCAGGAAATAGGTCTCTCATAACTCTATGCTGCCTAGAGTTGGTGTAGTGTTGGTGAAAGGAGTCCCTTGGCCACCTATGCTGATGCTAAGCTGGGTCATACCTGAGTCTCACAACCAAAAGGACCTGCAGTCTTCAGAGTATATTAGGGCCCATGACTCAGTGATGAAGCAGACCAAACTAAAGTCTGTGCAATAGGGGTGCAGAACTGTGATTTGTGCCTGGACAGTTCCAGAGACCTGTCTGTAAACCCTGGCCTGGCAATAGCTGTGCTGGCTGAGGCTGGGGGATAAGTGGTAGAAAAGTCATTCTACCAGCAAGGCTGGTGCTAAATTGGGTCATGCTTGCATTTCACAGCTGAAGTGGCTTGCAAACACCAGAGCAGGCGAGATGTGCTTCAGTCCCACTCCAATGCTGCAACTCACATGGCCAAAATGATGGTCTGTCCCACAGAGATCTGTGCACAGATCTCTGCCTGGAGCTACAGCTAGTCAAAGGCCTTCTCTATGATTTCTGCCCTGTAAATAGAGGTTTGATTTTTACTATGGGCTTGGTTTCACTGCAGCAGTCCTAGTTTTGAGCTCCAATGCAATGTCCTATGCTAGTATTTTTGTCCTGCTTCCTGCTATGCCCCCAAAGTGGAAGGAGAGAAGGCAGAGGTAGTATCTTTGCTGCTGTCTGTTCTCAGTCCATGGGCTCAGACTGTAGATATTAGCCTATCTGTAGTAGTCATGGGGCTTTGCCCTGCACTTGATTTCAATGTGGTGGGCCTTGAGACTAGATTTCAAGTGTAGAGTCTGCTCCTGATTCTTTCTCCATCCCCAAAGCAGAAGGCTACCTCTCCAAATTGGGCTGCTTGGGGTTGAGGAAGGAGTGACACAGGTAACTTTCCTTCCTGCTTTCTTCAATGTGTCTTTTCAAACAGGCACTCTAATCTCTCACCTGATTTTCTTAGCTCTTGTGAGGATAGTTTGGACAGCTGGTCAACTTGGTTTGTTTGTGGGGAGAGATTCTCAGAGAATCTTAGCTGCCATGTCGCTCTGCCATTTTTATGAGTATTATTTTTTCTGCCATTTAAAAATGTTACTTATGAATTGAGTTTTTCAGAAGAGGATTACTTAGATCAAAGATCAAGCTCTTTTTACATTACTCAGTGCATGCTCAAAGTCCCGCTTTCCTAAAGAAGCACACCAGTCCGGATTCATCATAAGTGGAAATGCCGTACTTCACAGACATGCCAGCTTTCCATCATTGTAAAAATGGAACTATGTAGTCACTTTCTCACTGTAAAACAAGCAATTTATATTTATAAACAAGGTGTCTTGGTATTAGTGACCAATTGTATCCAAATAGGTTTTCAAAGTTCAAGAACATTTAAAACCAGACACTACAGTTGCAAGCACACCTCTCAGTCACTTAAAGCTTCTCACCCAGTGCTACTCCTGGGTAAATATTTATTCCTAACATTATTTGTTTTGCCAAGATCTAAAATGTCACATCTCATATTCCCAATAGTAATCACTCACAGAATTAAAAGCTTAAACAACCAAAAAACATCATTCTTTCTATAAAGTGTTCTTTGAAGAAAGAGAAATTAAAAGATGTGAACATCTTGAACAACTGTTGTTGAAAAACAGAAATTTCATGATATCATGCTTACTATATAAAATGCCTGGCTCACGGAACCAAACATACAAAGCTGCAGCATTTGAGTACCAATCTTGAGAAGGCTGGCCAGGTTAAAATATTGCACGGCTCTGTGTCTCTGCTTAGCTAACACATGCTGAGGATCTGCTTGCTTTTGAGCTGATACATTTTCTCAATGTCTGACAGGGCCTGAGCCCGCAGCTGGGCAGCATGAAGCCTCTTCTTCAGGTCCTTGCACTTGGACTTGGAGGCGTACTGATGCTCCAAAGTCTCACTGCTCACGATGCTCTCTTTACTGTCCCCACTAAAACCAACTTTCTTCTTAACTATTGGAAGACCAAGAAGTTCTGGACCACCTGCCAGAGACAGGAACTTCTTTAGCAAGCTGTAGTTCTTCACCAGGCTTTCTGCTCTGGCCAATTTCACTTCTGCTTGTCTCTCTCGAACACAAAGTTCACGTGCAATTTAAGTTTTTATATAAAGTCCTCTTTTTATTAATTAATCAATATATTTATTTATTTGAAACAATCTTGGTCCTGTTCCATTACATCAAACCTGATGCAAAACTTCAGGGACCGGTAGGTTGTGTTTTCATTTTCATTGACTTCCAGGAACTTTTTAATTTCCTCTTTTATTTCATCGATGATCCATTCTTCATTAAGTAATGAGTTATTTAGTTTCCAGCTGTTTGCATGTTTTTTGTCTTTACTTTTGTTGTTGAGTTCTACTTTTACTGCATTGTGATCAGATAGTATGCACAGTATTATTTCTATTTTCTTATATTTGCTGAGGCTTGCTTTGTGCCTAGAGAAAAGGTTAGATCAAAAAGAATTAACCTAGAAGGTAACACCCACGCACAGGAAATCAATGTGAGTCAACTCCCTGTATAGCTATCCTTATCTCAACCAGCAAAAACCCTTGTTCCTTCCTATTATTGCTTATACTCTCTCTACAACAAAATTAGAAATAAGGGCAAAATAGTTTCTGCTGGGTATTGGGGGAGGGGAGAGGGAGGGGGTGGAGTGGGTGGTAAGGGAGGGGGTGGGGGCAGGGGGGAGAAATGAACCAAGCCTTGTATGCACATATGAATAATAAAAGAAAAAGGAAAAAAAAAAAAACTTCAGGGACAAAACTACGTCTTCATCTGTAAATTTTCTAGTGTCCAGCAGAGGGCAGCACAATGACAGGCAATCCATGCTTTTTTTCAGGGTTCCTGGGCTGCTGGTGATAAGCTATTTCTATTTTGAACAGAATAGAAACCATAGCAAATAGACAAATTAAAAACCAATTCCAAAACTGTTGTAATTTTCTCCCTAACAGGTATAAATGGGGAAAGGGTACAATTCCTAACCTGAGAAGACTAAACTTGGTCCCAACCCAGTCAGTGTTGTGCTGATCTTGGGAGTCTATGGAGTCAGGTATAATAGAGGCTGGGGCTGGCAGGGATTTTTACCCGCAAGTGTTTGTATTTTCCTGTCAAGGAAGATGCCAGGCATTTTGGTAAGTGTTTGAAGAATGAATAGATTAATGGGTGGATAAACAGATGGTGATTAGAACCAGAGGCTGAGGAGAGATGAAATTGGTTTACTGAAAGGGTGTTCTTATCCAAATGTCCCTGTTCTGAAAAGTAGTGAGTCCCCTGATCCAAGTCATGTGTGACTGGAGGCCAGGCCACTTGGAAGGAATACTGCAAAGCTAATTTAGGCATCAGAAGGGGACTGGAAGAAGTGTAAGATTGCTTCCAAACTTGACAACCCAAAGCCCTCAGAAATACCAGCCCAGTGAAGCCAAGAAGTGTCTTAACTTCCACCTGAGCAGTTTTGGGGCTGTGAGATGCTCTAAAATTTTCAGCTTCTTGTGAGGACGGAGGGGCCAAAGCTTTGCCCTGCCTGAAGGCTTCCACCAGCTGTGGTTGTCTTTGGGAAGCTCAAGTGCACTGAGATTAAAGTCCATCAGAGAGAAACACTTACATAAGAAGTTGTGGGACCAGTTTGTGGCCATTTGTAATCAGAGATATGGGTACTGACTGTTCAGACAAAAGAGGGTAAACTTTGTGGGTGTGGGGTGGAGCTCCCAAGAGACACCCAGGGAGCTTGTTGGAAGAGGGAGAGATTTTTTTTTTTTTGTCATTTTAGATTATATAATTGGGCTTGATGGGCGGGATTTCAGGGGCAGGTCTCCAGCTCTGGCAGAATCAGTGCATTCCGTTGGAGAGCAGAACCTCACTGGTCTACAGAGCTGTTGTCTTTCTGCGATGTGGCTCTGTGCTCTGGTGTGGTCCTGTTTTGCTGCTTGCATGACTTGGGGTGAGTTCTGGAATTCAAATATTGGGGTGCACACTTGGAAAGCCTTGTCCTGGGCATAGGGAGGTGGAAATACATACAGAGGAAGGACAAAACAGGACTGGTATTCACCTTCTGGACTTCAGATTTGGACTGGGAAAGTCAAGCCATGCCAGCCTCAGCTTCACAGAGACACAGGGGATGATAAATACCATGAGATACCAGGTGCAGGCATCATGACTCAAACTGAGACAGTAAAAGAGCTCAGTTTGTTTCCTCCTGTGATTCTTAATGCAGACTTTGGCAGATCATGGAGAAAGGCATAGTAGAATATGAAAATCATCAACTCAGGAGCCAGAGTAGGGCTCTGAA
The DNA here is from genome assembly GCF_047511655.1 of Castor canadensis. Taxonomy (NCBI): domain Eukaryota; kingdom Metazoa; phylum Chordata; class Mammalia; order Rodentia; family Castoridae; genus Castor; species Castor canadensis. The sequence goes on from NC_133400.1 coordinate 29,863,042, forward strand.
TCCTAGCTCAACACCTCTGAGCGGTATGACCCTAGGCAAGATACTGGTTTTTCTGTGCCTAGGTCACCTATCTCCAACATAGAGATGTCAATGATACTTTTCTCATTGGGCTGCAGTGAGGATGAATGGGTGGTTGTTTCTATAGCACTAGGATGGTGCCTGGTCTAGAGGGGGTGTTGAAAAGGAATGGATATAGGGGATTGATTTAAAATGGAGTTTATTGAGAGAAAATTTGATGTATGTAAAATCCAAACAGAGCCATGGGTCAGTAAAATATGATTTGTTATTCATAGTTCCCAAAAGGAGTGAGCACACCAGTTGGGGGGGTGCACAAGGGTAAATGCCAGGGCCAGTCAGGAGGCAGAGGCAGATGGGACTCTGGGGAGAAGAGCTTTTGTTGTGGTTTCCCCGGAAAGAAGAGAGGAGACAGGGTAGGCTGGCTTAGGGTTGGCTGGGTGGAATTATTTTAGTGGTCTTTGGATGTCCCTAGTTCTCTAGTGCCTGGCTCTGGGTGATTAGGGCAGATGGATAGTGGTCTAGGGTACAAATGCCTGATAAAAGAGATGGTTGGGGTGTGGGTCCTGGATTGGTTGGACCTGGGGAGCAATAGTTCCTCCGGAATCAGCAAAGTCTCTCAGTTGAAAGCATCAGATAAGGAAAATAGAATCCATGGTTATTATAGGAGTACAGCAAAGGATCTCAATGAACATCGGTGACATTTTATGGGGAAGAAACTGAAACTCACAGGATAATTGCTCAAGATCACCTGGAAAATCATGCACTGGTCTTTTTCTAGCTCCTAAATGTAGAGTCAGTGCTCAGCCATCAGTGACACAACAGCCCAGACCCCATTTGGATTTTGTCTTCTCACTGTAAAAAGCCTGGAACTGAGTGTGAGGCAGAGTAAGAAAGGACCTAAAGTAAGAGTGGAGCATTACTGTTGCTGGTTAACCCAGAAATGCCTCCTCACTTCCCTCTTTTAAAAAGTCCATACAGGTTGCTTGCAAATCTTGAATTTGCTCATCCAATCAGTGAACATATCTATAATTTCCTAGCAAGGCTAGAGAAGTCAATTCAAAGGCACTGGAATGCACACTTGGTATACAATATGGCTCAAGTGTGCACATTTGATATGATGTAAGTGGTGACTGTTGCATTCTTGTTTCTGCCTCTCACTATATCCAGTTACTTTTCTACCTACTTCTACCACTTCTGCCAACTTCATCTGGATGGAGGGCCATCACTGAGCAAATGCAGGATGCACCTAGTGATTTCTGCTCATACTTCACCTGTCTTACCCCTTTGAAGCACTCAGTACTCTTACCAGACCTCCCTTCCTTCTCCCTAGCTCTGTTGTGCTATGCCCTTTTTCTGTCACCACCCTGGTGGGTATTCTAGTCTCAGATATAGCTGTCCTTGTGTTTTATTCTCAAGCTCTTTCTTTTCCTTCTCTCTGATCCCTGCAGTGAAGTCAAACACATCCATGGTGTGTACCTCACCATCAGGAGGGTGACTCTACCTGCCTCCTCCTGGACCTTCATTTGGTCTTGAGTAACCCAGGTCCTGAGGCATCTTCCTGTCCAGATATCTCAGTCTTCCCCAAGGCATCACATACACTCTTCACATTTCTTCCTCTTTTATGCACCGCCCCCCCAATCTGGTCAGGGACCAAGTCATCTTCAAAATTTCTGATATGCATGTCCTTATTTCTTCATAAATTTGTTTCTAATTATAAAAAGTTTCTATGTTCAGTGCAGAAATCTTGGAATGCACAAAGAAAAAAAAAGCAACGTGCAATGCCACCACTCTCGTACACTTCAATGTACATGCTGCCCAGGATGCGCATGTTGGTGTCATTGGTAACTACCGGCAACAGCAACAAAAGGAAACACACATGGCATTTGTTCTTACTCAACATGAGGCAAGAATAGTTTTGTAACCTGGAATTGCATAAAGAGGTTCCAGTATTATTGGCTATTCTTGATACACAGATGGTTTAAGAATTATGATGAGGTCATGAACTTTCTAATAAACTGCTCATGTTGAAGTCAAAAACAGTTATGAGACAAAACATCTTAAATTGGAGACCACCTGTGCATTTCTCCTTTAAAGTTTATCTTGGTATTAGTCGTAGTCTTTGGTAACAACAACAAAAACAATGTAATATTTGCAGTATGGAATTGGCTATCTATACTGTGACATATGGAAACTGGATTCCCATAAATAGTTCCCAGTTTTGTTAACATTTTTTTCTGTGAAAACAAGTCTGGAATTTTATTTATTTTCTCCTACAGTTTGAGAGAAATATTGATATTGATAGAGATATTTCCACCCAAAGGAAGAAAGTGGAAGGGCAAGAGAATAGAAATTGTGTCCTAAAAAGGATTCTCTAACAAACTGAGACTATTGAGTTGAGGCAAGAGAAGACATCAGAGGTAGTCCTAACAAAGTATCTGAAAGCTCATCTGCCTCAGGAAGGAGGATCAGTTTGGTTCGCTCTGGTCCAATAGGTAGAAACTGCACTGGTCAGAAATCTGCAGGGAAATGAGGAATAGTATCTGTTTCACTAGAATAGAGCCAACGTGGCAGACTGGAACCTGACACCCAATCTCTCTCACCTCTGCATGACTCTACTCAGAACTATCAGAAGAATATTATAAAGGCTTATTGTATTCTTTAACCCAGAACTGTCCCTGCTGCTTAGTTGTCCTCTAAATTAAACCCAACCCGTAGCCTGGCATTTGAGGCCTCCTTGACACGGACCTGCTCATCCAGGATGATCTTCCACTCCCCATAGATTCCACTTGGTGGGATTCATTGGCCACTTGCCCTTTCCAGCCAAATCCTGTGTTTTGCTGTCTCTGAACTTCTGAACATCCCCTTTTCTCTGCTTTGTCCTCCTTCCCCTCTCATTCCCTCATTCAGTCCTCGTGCTACTGCAAATCCCAGCTCCTCCATGGTGACACTCCCTCCTCCAACTCCTGTAGCACCTTCCTAGTCTCTCTCCTAGGACACAGCCACCTTCTTCCAAGCGTTAGGTCAGATAGGTCTGGGGCTCCTTCTCCTACAAGGTCAGCTCTCTTGAGATTAGAGGCCACCTCTTGTTCATCCACTCATTCAGCAAGCAGCTCTGCACCAAGATCTTCATGGATAAATGTTCCAGACCCTTCTCCCAGGAAAACCAAGTGTTTGTTCACTCCCAGCATTTCTTGTGATTGTAGTGACTCTTGGATGGACACTTTTCTACTTACAATTCCAATTTAGTCCTTCTGTCAGCTCTGAGTTAAGAAGGACAGGTTTCCTCAATGGTGGTCTAGAAGGTTGAGGTGACTTATTCAAGGTCACATGTCTAGAAAGTGGCAAAATATACCTGAAATCCAGGTCTAACCTTTTCCCTCCGGTGTGACCTCATTTCCTCTCCTTGTTCAGCAGGACACCAAGTCCCACCACCTGTGGTAGACACTGTCCATGGCAAAGTCCTGGGGAAGTACGTAAGCTTACAAGGATTTGCACAGCCTGTGGCTGTTTTCCTGGGAGTCCCTTTTGCCAAGCCCCCTCTTGGATCCCTGAGGTTTTCTCCACCACAACCTGCGGAACCATGGAGTTATGTGAAGAACACCACCTCTTATCCTCCTATGTAAGTCTGTGCAGTTTACCTTAGCAGCTTTCAGTGAGGAGACTTGTCTCAGAGTGAAGTAGGCAATCCTCTGATTGCCTTATATTTTGATCTAGAATCCCCAAGAATATTGTAGAACCTGCAAATATTCTAGAACAATCATAGATTTCTAAAGTCCTTTAATTAGCACATATTTATTTAGCCCCTATTATGGGTGAGGAGTGTTCTAGCTTCTGAGAATACATTAGGCAAGAAAAGAATGACCACACCCTCATGGAGCTTTTATTAAAGCAAGGATAGAGAGATAATGAAGAATATGCAAATTAATAAAACAATTATAAGCTATGTTAGAATATGCTAACTGCTTTGGGATGAAACAGAGTATCAGGTGAGGGAGATGAAAAGTACAATGCTATTTGCTCTCCTGCCTTGAACCCTGGCATGGCTGGGCAATGGAGTGGGTGAGGATGCGTTGGATAAGGAGTATGATGAAAACTGAATTTGCAAGGTCTCCCTCCAGTGTGTCTAGCTTTCTAATCACAAGGAAAGCATTGGTTGGTGTGCCCCCAGTCACCCTGGTCAGTTGTGTGAATTTCAAGAACATAATAAACTTAATGAGCCAAATAAGAGATTTGGTAAACAAATTATAGCTCAATACCTAATTGAATGCAGCTACTGAATGTTGTATTTGCTGGCACTGAGTGATGTTGATATTATATGTATAAATGTCCAGGCAGTCATCCACACTGTATTTATAATCCATTTTCAAGGAGGAAGTATAAGAGAGAAAACTGTAAAACAAGATCTCAAGTGATAACAGCAATTCTCTATGGGTATTCGATACGTAACTATCACACTTACCTTGAGAGAAAAACAGTGAGTGATATTTTTTAAAGGAAAGGAAGAAAAGTAGCTAGAGCAGGATCTTTGAAATCCTTAGAAGTGCCTGTCTGAGCTGACACTTGTGGGTGTCTGAGGTGCTCTGGGGATGGCTGCGAGGCCATCTGGAGACACTGGGCTAACTGGCCAGGGTGAGTAGGCACACCAACCAATGCTTACCTCTTATCTAGAAAGCTAGACACACTGGGAAGGAGATCTTGCAAATTCAGCTCCCATAATAACCCTCACTCAACACATTCTCACCCACCTCACTCTCTAGCCATGCCAAGGTTCAAGGATTTTTATGTTCTTGACATTGTTGTAACTAAATCATTATATACATTTATGAATACTTTAGGATAACATCCACAAAATGACATTTCTGAGTCAGAGAGCATGTACTTAGGGTTAAATTTCCCTCAGAAACATCCCAACAGTGTACACTTCTTCCATAAAACCTCCATTCATCAGTACCTTGCTAGTGCTTGGGTTATTAAAAGAATATGTATTGTCTATTGAACAAGAAATGATACTATAATAATCATAACAATAATAAACATAATTTCAGGCTTCATTTTGTGTTTAAACTCAAGTATAGTTGAACTCTTTTTCCCTCTATGGATATTTAAATTATTACTTTTCTCTGTATACCCCTGGGTCTTGTGATCTAGGAAAAACTCTCAGGATCGAAACCTGGATGTCATATTTGCTGGCTCCATTTCTGCCACTTGACAATTGTGTCTTCCTGCCACCTGAGCACCTCAGTGTTGCTTAAAATTTACTTTGAAGGGCTGGTGGAATGATTCAAGTGATAGAGCACCTACCTAGCAAGTGTGAGGCTCTGAGTTTAAATTCCAGTATAGCCAAAAAATGTACTTGGAGATAGAAGCATTACATAACATGGGTCTTCCTTCTATATGACTTTGGGGATGTTCTTTAACTTCTCTGTGTCTCAGTTTTCTCACTTTTAAAATGGGGATAATCATAGAACCCATGTCAGGGGCTGACATAAATCTTAAATAAATACATAAGGAGAACTTGAATCAGTGTCCAACACTCTGGGAAGTCAGTAAATAGTACCAATTCCAATCTATGTTGGAGCTGTGAGACCTCTTAGGGTGACCACAGTGATTATTGTGAGATGCAGATGATAGAATCTTATCAGGCCAGGGCTACAAGACCCTTAGAGAAAGCATGCATCTTACTGGGACCTGGCAGATTGGGACAGAGAAGGAAAAGAATTTGCCAGGTGTCACTCAGGAGTAGAGTGCAATGCAGAGGCAGGAGTGGAATGCAATCCTGTTGAAAGACAACTGTTTTTGAAAGGAGTTCTCTTAGTTGATGAAGTCTTCCAAAGATTAAAACATTTTCCTGGTGGAGGAGCATGGTCACAAAAAAAACCCAACGGAAGGCAGGGCTCTGTCCCTCAGGTGCAGGGAATGTCAACTCTCAGGGCAGGTTAGCTTTTAAATGTCTCCTTTTCTTGGCCCTGGGCATCCCAAAGGGTATGGTAAGAGAAGAGGTGCCAAGTACCCTTTCTCTGTCTCAGGTGTTCCCAGGATGCAGTGGCCGGGCAAGTGCTCTCAGAGTTCTTTACCAATAGGAAGGAGAACATTCCTCTCACATTTTCTGAAGACTGCCTCTACCTAAATATTTACACACCTGCCGACTTGACCAAGAGTAGCAGACTCCCGGTAAGCATGGGAACCACTTGTCAAAACTTGCCAATTCCATCATCTGGGATCACCAGGTGCAGACTGGGGGAGGGGAATAAAGGCAGTTTGGAGCAGGGGCACCAAGGTCCAGGAGCGATTCAGGGTCCCAGAGCTTCCTTTCACTACAGGAAGTGCAAGTTTTCTTTACCTCAGTTTCCCCCTGTGACACCAGGGGCCTGAGGAGACTCCAATGCCCCTGAATTTTCACTACCCCATAACAAATGTTGGGGGTGGAGACAATCAGGGTCAATCTCAAAAGTGCTTTTCTTGCATGAGGTGAATAATCTGAGTGGTTTTTTTAATAGCTCCTTTCCCTTCCTAATTTTTCTGACATAGGCTGATGACCCTGTGCCTCAGCATTTCCTATATAAATGAAAGGCCAGAGGTGATGCAGGCTGCCAGTTGCGGGCCAGAGGGTGTGTGTGTGTGTGTGTGTGTGTGTGTGTGTGTGTGTGTGTGTGCTGCAATACCTTGGCATGGAGCCCAGAAGTAAGGGCAGAGGTTGTGAACTTGGGACTGGAAGTTGGTCTTATAATTGCTTTGTGAGGCACAAAAGGGTGGGGTTTTACCTAGCCACTCATTCGTCTGTTTGTTGGGTACTCAGGGTCACTTATGCACATTCAGACTTTGGCATGGGCAAAAAAAGAACATGAGCCATTACCATACAACCCTTCCTTCCAGGACTTTGCCTTCTGGACTGCACAGATATTTGGTATCTTCAGCATGTCGCTGCCCACCTGCCCTTGGGCTCAGACCTCACTCAGAGATGACTTTGACTCAATCCCTAACTTGAGGTGGCAGGGTTCACAAGGAAGAAAAAACATGGGCTCTTGGAATTGGGAGGCAGGAGAACCTCCAGCTGTGGACACAGGTTCTAGAACTTCAGGGTTTGCTTTTAAATCTTGGATCTGCCATTGAGAGACTTGGGCAATTTCTTGCTTCACAGTCTCTGTTTCCTGAAATGGGAATAACTGCCTGTGAGTATCAGTAAAGACTATCAAGTTTTACCCCAGTCCTGGCTGTGCACACAAAGCAGCAATGATGACCCTAATGACAGCCACACAAGGACCCTCCTGCAAGGTTGGGCAACTTGGCACATGGGGTCTGGGGCCAGAAGGCCTGAGTCATATCCTGCCTCCATCACTTCATAGCTGTGGCACCTCAGGCAGGTGATGTGCCTCAGTTTCCAATCTGTCACTTGGGACAGAATTAATATCTATGTCATGGATAGGCTATTTCTAGTGCTTAGAACAACTGTTGCATAGTTCACATCATGAGTTGTCTTTTTATTAGAAATATTATCTCATTATTATTTTATCAACTCAGTTATTCCCTCCTATTTGAACTCTTTAAATTCAAGAATCATAAATTTTGAATTGTTGTGTCCATCCTCATCCTCAAGTCTTACCACAGCCCCTTGCAGGTGGTAGGCTCTCAGATAAGGCTATTCGAATGACTGAAGACCTCCTGGAAGAGGTGTATATGAACTGGGCTTTGAGTGGAGCAGGCTTTGGGCATATAAAGGAGGTAGAGGGAAGGGGAGGCAAATTAAGGAAGGGCCAGTGTTGGGTGCGTGTGTGCATCTTATGATAATCATTCACTCACATGGAAGTGTAATTCACCCCTGAAGAGTTAACTGAGATGAACCTGAAATCTAAGGACTGCTCCATGATTATGTTCAGCTGGCAGAATATTCCAGGCATGAGGATGGTGGGGGTATTGGAACAAACATGACATCCTTGGCTTTTTCTGTTCACCTGACAAAGTTCTCAGCTTGAAGTGTCCTGGCACATAGATCTAGGAGGAAGGTAGGGAATATTGAGTGGATGACATCTTGGGCCTAGCTGGGAGAGTTGTGGCAAAGTGAGATTGCATTGTGCAACCTTGCTGAGCACAGTCTGAATGACGACCTCCTTGAGTCACAGCCTAGATGTAGGCACCTAATTGAGACAACCTCTACAAGCTTCCTATTTCTGCTTCTTATAGCCTGTGTGTTATGTCTCCTTGTCAGGTGATGGTGTGGATCCATGGAGGTGGATTGGTGGTGGGTGGGGCATCAACCTATGATGGACTGGTCCTCTCTGCCCATGAAAGCGTGGTGGTTGTGACCATTCAGTACCGCCTGGGCATCTGGGGATTCTTCAGGTAAGCTGTTGGACCCTATTCTCTGTACATTAGTCCCTATATTGTTTGTTTTCTGTTTATATAACAAAATGCTTAAGACTCCACAATTATGAAGGAAACAAATTTATGTAGCTCATAATACTGAAGTCTGAAAGTCCAAGATTGGGTAGCTTCATCACAGGCCCTCTGGTCAGAGGCCCTTGGCTTTCTCAACACTTGGTGAAGAAACAGGGTATCTACACATGAGAACAGATCATATGGGGAGCAAAAAGCTAGGGTGAGAAATACTCTTGATCTTTCTAAAACAACTTACCCTCTTGGGTACTAACCAGCATCCCATGAGAATACCACTATTTTTTAAAGGGTTTATCCTTGAATGACCTAATCACATTGCTCTAGGCCTCACCTTGCAATTCTGCCAATTCTGTGCTCAATTCTGCCAAACTAGAGAACAGGACTCCAGGACTGAACCCTTGAGAAACAAACCACAGTCAGTCCACAGCAGCCATTACTACTCCTGGCTCTACACCTAATAAAATCCTTGTTTGTCTGGCCTGAATTATTGTTATATCCATTTACTTTTCTAAACTTGCTATTTTAAGGCTGTAGCTCTGCACAGTAGCCAATGCGCCCTCTGAGACATGTGGGCCCCTGCAGATTACCCCAGGTCATGCTCAATGACATAGCAGAACTTGCTAAGGCCCACAGCACAGCTCTTCCTACATCTCAAGTAGCTGCACTCATACTGCTATTCCTATGTCCCTTGGCCTTTGCATCTGCTGCTTTTCCTCACCTGAGTTCCCTTTTTGGGATACGTTTTTCAGGTTTCTACTCAATTTCCTGCTTCAAAGCCCTTCCCTGATCATGAGCTCTGAAACACCATCCCCAGCCCATCCCTGCTGTTTCTTTAGCTGACTGTGGCTCTTCACTAGTTGACACTATAGATCTGTTCATGGTCAGTAGTGTGAGGTAAGCGCAGTGGGAGATTTTGCCTATTTGGTCCAAATGTTCCAAGCTCTTCTTAGACCAGGATTGGATACAGTGGATCCTCAGTTCACAGTTATTGAAGCCCTACATAGGTCAAAACTTTAGGAATGCGAAGTGGGGGGAGACCCCTTTATCAGAGTTCAGAGGCCAGCCTTATTCTCAAAGACTCACTGAGAGCTCCCAGTCCACCTGTGGTCTTGAGAGTTCTGCCATGATAACTCTCCCCACACTCTGTTCTCTTGCAGCACAGGGGATGAGCACAGCCAGGGGAACTGGGGTCACTTGGATCAGGTGGCTGCACTGCGTTGGGTCCAGGACAACATTGCCCACTTTGGAGGGAACCCAGGTTCTGTGACCATTTTTGGAGAGTCAGCAGGAGGTGAAAGTGTCTCAGTTCTTGTAAGTGTTTTTGACACCAGGCCTTGATGTGTCTGATGATGGGGCCTCCCAGAGACTAGCCAATCCAGTCATGAGACCACTGCTTTCAAGACCTGGATTCAGGGTTGACTCCACTTACTGTGCAGCATCATATGATTCAGAGTCAAGACCCAAATCCTCTTTGGCCCTCAGGCCTGATGTGGCTGTTGATGGGACCTCCTGGAGGCAACCTATCCAGCTATGGAACCACTGCTTAAAAGACCTAGATTCAGGGTTGACCCCACTCACTGCACAACATCAGATGATGCAGAACCAAGGCCCAAACTCTTCTTGTACCCAGGAAGCCCAATATTCAGTTTTATGTTCTAGGGTCATAAGAATCCCCAACTCAGCCTGTGACCTTCCTCCTCTCCTTACTTGTTTAAGTCCTCTACTTTTGCTAATCAATTAAATATTGTAACCTACTTATCTTGGGAGGGAATGCTGGTTATAGACTACAAATAGCAATATGCAAGGATATGAGTTGGTTAAAGTGTCGTCATTTTGAATCTAAAGCAGATCTACATGTGAGGGGACTCAGGCACTGAAAGCTGGGGGAAGATGGGCTGATTGCTCATTCATGACCAAGAAGGAGAGCAACAGTCTGGGACTGAGTGTCAACATGGGCTAGGGGAGGTGGTGAGAAGAGGTATGAAAACTGGAATGAGGAGGGATGGAACAGGGGATGTTTGTCAAAGACACAACCTGGAAGTATGATGTGTCTTGCTGATGTAGAGATGGGGTTTGGGGAGGGACACTGAGGGTAGCTATAGAAGGTCCTGGGGCCATAAGTAACCCTCCAGCTACTCCAGAGTTGATCACAGGATCATCCAAATTACTGTATTTTTCAAACTTGTATTGGTATCATAGTTGAATTCTCAGAGGAATTGTTCATCTATCATTTTAAAGTAAAGAAAAAGGAAAAATATAGACAAACCTAGAAAAGAAAAATAAATCACCCATACCATTACAAGGAATAGTTTTAGGACCATTTCTGTGGTCTTTTCCTAAAATCTCTCTCTCTCTCTCTCTCTCTCATCTGTCTCATTAATCATTAATCCATCCACTCATCCATCCAAAACCTCTCCCCCTCTCTATTATGTATGTACAAAAATCATTTCATTAATATGCTAATGTAATATAAATAAATACTTCTGTAACCATTAAGCTGTCTTCTGTAACATTATCTTTTGTGATTGCACAGTATTCTGTGGTAAAATGAAGTATTAGTAACTTTTTCATTTTGGTGATGCTAGTGTATGAACTCAGTACCTTGAACTTCTTATAAGTACTCTACTGCTTGAGCCTCACACTGAGTTCTCTTTGCTTTAGTTGCTTTCAGTAAATTTTATTGCCACAATGGCCACTTGCCATACTCCTTGTTCTATCATTAACTCTCATCCCAGGCTCAATCATCCTGACATTTTCTTGGTGAACTCAGACCAGGGGGAACCTGGGATGCAGACGGGGACAAGTGAGGAGCTGTAATGTCCACAGAGCACCAGAGTCTTCAGGTGAACGTTAGGGCAGAGAAGCAGGTGGAGGGAGTCTTGAAGAGCAATGAGTCACTGCCCCTTTTGTGAGCATCAACTCTCCTCTTCTCTTCTCCTCTGCCAGGTGTTATCTCCTTTGGCCAAGAACCTCTTCCACAGGGCCATTTCTGAGAGTGGAGTGGCCCTCACTGCTCCTCTGATTAAGAAGGATGTCAAGCCCATAGCTGAGGTAAGTCTTACCCTGGTTGGCTTTGGTACCCCATTCCACTGCTCTCCTGGAATCTTCAGGGATCTTTCTTCCTGTGATTCAGCTGAGATGCTCAAGGGATCCCTGAGGCAACCATGGCTGAGCAGGAAAGCTCCTTTAGGGGTACATTAAACTCACATTCAAGTTCTTAATTGTCTTCTTGTGAATCATGTTCTTCAGACTTCCTGAAACTGTGTACAGGGTTTAGTGTAGGGGAGACATGGTAGCCTCCTAAGTATATCACATGCATTAAGTCTTCTAAGATAGGTGCAATAATCGCCCTCATCTATGTTTGGGGAAATAACCACAAAGAAGCAAGTAGCTTGCCTGGGGCCAAATATTTAGTAAGTGGAGGAGGTAATCCCATGAGAGTGGATACTAGATTTTAAACCTTTAACCTCAGTTCCAAATGGCCTATTTAGAACCATTCAATGTTGAGAACATTAAGCACTTGTTTTGTGGTGCTGGGCATAGGCAAGGTGCGTATTTTAAAGGACGTAAGCTAACAGACACACAGACATTGTATAATCTGCTAATGTCACAATCCCCATTATTAACAGACAACACTCTGGGGGACAGAGAACTCACACCTGCTGGCCTAGTATATTTTAAGTTGCCCACTTCTGTCTTTAGAAAGTGACACAGTGTATAACTCCTCTTTCTACATTTGATGGAGGGAAGGACATTGCTCTTGACCTCTGCTGTTGCCTGTGATATCTGCAGAAAGTTGCGATTACTGCTGGGTGTAAAACGACCACATCAGCTGTCATGGTTCACTGCCTGCGCCAGAAGACAGAGGATGAGCTCTTGGAGACCACGCTGAAACTGGTAAGTGCCTCTATTCGTAGGGACCTGTCTTGTGTACTTGGCCCCAGACTTCATCCTTTTAGCTATCCTCTGGCCCCAGACAAACTCCTTCTGACCCAAACTGAGATTTTAATTTTTCTTCTATTATTATGTAATACCTGAAATGTAAAAACTCCAATAATAACATGACAAAAAACTGCACAACAGTCCTCCAGCTTTATTAAAAGTTCATATTTTGACATCTGTGTTTTAGTTTTATTTAATAAAAGGAAATACCATATTGTTAACAAGTAACTACCAACCTAAATTTTTGGGATGGATCTATTCAAGGCAAGAGTTTTCAGAAAGATGTCACAATCTATATTGGCTGGTACAGAAACTATTTGTTATAAAATGTGAGTAGCCATTGAGACATTGTCTCAATTAGGGCTCTAGGATAGCCATCTAGCTACCCATCCATTTATCTATCTCCTTCCTATTCATTCTTCCAACCATCCTTTTAATTAATACCCTATTGTTAATTATATGGATCCACCCATAACTTTCATTAATCTATTTTCAATGTGTTCATTATCCATGACTCTTCTATTCAACTTTTATGCATTCTCTTTCACCCAGTCCTCCAAAAGCAATGATCTGTTCTTCACCTACCTGCTAGTTTCATCTGTTTATCAATGTGTACATCCAACTCACTAATAATACTTACATTGTCCAACCCAAACCATCCATACATCCATCCATCCATCCACCATCCATCCACTCATCCATTCATTCATGCTAAATGCATAGATTGGAGAAGAAAAGGGAAGCAATGAAGGAATAAATTAAACATTGTCCCTGCTCAAAGAGAACTTTCTTGGGAAAAACACAGACATATACTCAGTGGGTTAAGTGTGGAAAGAGTAGAGAAGGGACATATTCATTACAACCAGCAGGGGCTGCTTCTCAGGAAAGGTGACATCTGAGAATTGATGGATGGTCACAACGGTCTGTATCATAGTGAAGCTCATCAGTCATCAGGACAAACACCCAAAGAAAAGAAGATCCAGGTCTTTGGGAACTACTGCTTTATAGGGAAGGTGTGAGTGTGAACTCAGGAGCTGCCTGAGCCCCCAGCCCCTCTATCTGGACTGTGAACAGTGGAAGGTAATTCTGGACCCAGGGCAGGCCTCTAACACTGTGTAACATGTGCACATCCATGGGTTTAATCAATGTAGTTCATCAGACTCAAAGGATATGACCAAGGTCTTTAAAGAATTAAGACACAGCTGTTTTCCAGTACATGGAAACATCCTATTTCAAGCATTTCCTATGTGGCACAGGAAGACCCAACATAAACAAGAATAGTTGGTGGCTTTAGAAAAACCCAGAGAACCTAAGAAAAATTCCAGGACATTCTTCTGAGATTTTCTGAGTTCTTGTGGAAATGCTTTCATGATTTTATACTGTCCCCATTACACACTCACACACACTCACTGACACTCAAATACACACACTCACATACACTCACACTCACTCACACACAAGCATACACTCACACACTCTCACATACACACTCACACTCACTCATTCACACACACACGCATCCCACACTTCTGGCCAGTAGGGCTACATTCCATAATGGGAGAAGGGGATCTCTAGATATAATTTCCAAACATAGATACAAAACCTAGCTGAAATGTAGCATTACAGTTACTGTAATCTTGGTGAGCACACTGCAAATAGAAGTAAGGGAAGAAGGAGTTTACATGGGCTTGCAGGAGTACAGATTTTCTAATACAAGATGAAAGAACCCATTTCAAGGTGCCTTGAAAAGAAACAAGAAAGAGTGGTACCAGAATCTTCAGGATCTGAAAGAGGTTAGGGTCTGTGGCTGGACTTGGATACTCTGAAGCTATTATTAAGATTGCATCTGATTCTATACATCACTTTCCCATTCTTCTGTGTGAAGCAGTTTTCCCCTCAGGAGGTTAACAACATCAGCACTCCAGATTTACACCCTATCTGTTTAGAAATGGACCTCCAAAAAATTTCAGCAACATTTTTGGACTGACCCTGCCATGATTTCACCAAGGTCTCCTTGATTGCAGTGTGGAAATAAACTGAAGGCAAGGGGTAAGGCAGGTGCAGAAAGCCCAGCCAGGTGGTCTCTGCCCTGTGTTTATCCAGGCTAAGATTCCTGTTGGACTAGTGAGATGGAGTTGAACTATTCTGTATGTTCAGGGACATGGTGACCTCACATGTAGTTGCTTGAACTCTGAAGTGGAATGAAGAGCAAATGGAGGAGAGGCAGGATGTCCTCTCCTGTGGATCCTTCCCACATTCAGCCTTGTCTCCTCTCAAAGCCTCTGCATCCCCAGCCATAACCTTTATATCATTCCATTTTTCACCAGAGGAAAACTGAGGTAATGTTGCCAGTGAAAACAAGTAGGGGGAAAGGAAAAAGAGAGGCCAGGCACAAACATCAGGCATTCTCTCTAGCACTCAGTGACTGTGACTCTGGGTCCCAGGGCCTGTCCCCTTGCTGGAGCTGCTCTTCTTACATCCCAGTACACCTTGTGTTCCTGCCCAGTCGGACCCATGGAGTGTCCTCATACCATGGGCTTAGACAAGGAGAAACCATGATGTAGAACTTGCTCTGGGGCAGAGCTCAAGGCTCTGCTTTTATCCCAGAGAGCCTTCTCAGGACAACCTCTATCTTTGTCTTCACAGAATCTTTTTAAGCTTGATTTACTTGGAGATCCTAAAGAGGTAAGTACCTTTGCTTTCTTAATTACCAGGTTTTGAGTCTTAACATCTTCAAGCTCCAATTAACTGTGAATGAAAGAAAACTCCATTATGGGATCATAATAATTCCTTGTGTGTATATTACTAGTGATTGTTGAGGAGAACTATCATGACAGTTGACACATTAAGGAGAGCCAGAGACAAGATTGAATCCACTCTTCACTCCCATCCAGTTCTCCCAGTTGGCATCTTGTGTCCTCAGGGATTACCTCTCCTCTGTTACATTTCCTCTTCCCAAAATGGCTCTGTGGGAGGACATTGCAATAGAACTTTCCACTCTCAGGAAGCAGGGAGTAGGGGTTGAGGAGCCTTCATTGAGAAGAACATATCTCCCTGGAGGCTACACATCTGGTTTTCTGTATAGAGAAGGAGCCAAACATCTCAGTCCTGAGAATACCACTCTCTTCCCAGCACCCAGGGAACTCCCATGGCACCCTTCACCCTCTCCTCCCCCTTCTTACTTCCCACCACATGCCAGGGTCTGGCATCTGTGCAACATCTTAGATTCTGTATTCTCCACACCCTCCCTGGGGATCCCAGCACTTTCCTTACAGGACTTGTGAGGAAGAAAAAGGATTCTTCCAGCCATTCAGGAAAGTTTTGAGAAGCACTTACTATGGGTCAGGAACTGATTTAGCAGCTGGGATATGGCAGTAAAATAAACATGAGTACCTAAACTTTTGGAGCCTTTCTTCCCAGTAGGGGTGAGGAGAGTGGAGTAAAACAACCAAATATGTGGTTTGTTTCATGATGATCAGAATTAAGGTAAAAATGACATTGGCCAGTGGTTTGAATGTAAGCAGCAGGGTCCTAGATATCTGATGAGCAGAGCAACTAAGTCAAGCTCTAGAGGATGAAAGGAAGCAGCTATCAGGAGAACTGGAGGAACTGCTCTAGGAAGAGGGAAGAATAGCTCCAATGCCTTGATATAGGAGGCCAGTGTGTTTGGAGTACAGGCAGTGAGGGAGGAGCAGTTGAGGCTGAAGAGTTCACAGAGGGGAGGAGAGGTGTTATTACTGAAAGAAATTAGTTTGTGGTTCAGCACAAGATGGGGGAAATTCAGAGGGCTCTGGACAGAGCAGTGAAGAGCTCTTAGATTTTACAAAAGTCTCTTTGCATTGTGGAAATAGCTGTAGGGAAGGGGGAGGGTGATTGCAGAAGGTTTGGGGGGAGGCCATTTAACTACAGTAGTAATCCAGGACAGGCATTCTTGGGATTATATCAAGACTGAGCAGTGAGGTGGTGAGAAGTGTTTGAATCTCAACATTTTTGAAGGAGTAGCTGAAAGTACTTGATGACAGATAGGCGGTATAAAAAGAGTGGAGGTAAGAATGCCCTTGACTTCTCTTATCAAAAGACACAATGCCTATGTCCTGACAGTGCAGCCACTAGCATTCCTGAGTGGACCATGCCATGACTGTGGTTCCCATAGTTGCTGAGGTCAGAACCTACCTCAAGGATACTCCTCCATGTGAGCACTCACTCTCTGTCTTCTAGACTTTAATATTTTCTGTCTCCACTTTCTTCCTTCACTATTATACCCACTGGTATATAACACAAGTTAGAACCTGTCATCTGTCTTCTTAAAGTATGACAGTGCTTCCTTTGAGTTGGTCCTTGCAAACATCTCTGAGTGACTAAGTCGTGCCTACTATTGTAAACAAAACTGTCCTAAGGCACCTCTCCATGCCCAGGGTTCTTTAACGGTCTTGGGGTCAAGCCTGTAGAGTGACACCTCTGTTTCTTAGCTCATGTACTTCCCATTCTTGGGCAATCCTCACCCTTTTCTTCACCTTCCCATACTGTTCTTCCCAGAGCCCACTGCAAGGTCTATAGCACCTGGTTGTGCAGCCAGCCTGGGTCTTCCTTCAGATGAGCTTCTGTTGCCAACTCCCAGGACAGCCCTCTACACTGATCCTGTTCTCTGTTTTCAGCCTATTGCAGTACAACATGGCCCTTGTCTTCATCTTTTTTTCCTCTCAAGTACAAAATCAAGTCTCAGTTTAGGCACTGTGAGTGATGAGCCCCTTACCTCTCAAAGCAGACTAGGTAGCAAAAAGAGCTCAAGTTTAGCTAGACAAATACAGCTTACCCTCGTTAATTATGCATTCTACAGTTCCAAATTCACTTACATGCTGAAGTGTACTTACAACTCCAAAATCAATACTCATGAAATTCTTACGGTCATTTGTACTATATGCGCAGGGCAGCAAGCCACTTGAGTTCCACGATGTCCATGTTCCCCCCCTCTGAAGTCAGGAGGAAATCTCTGTCTTCTTGCTTCATCACTCATGCTCACAGTGCCCTCTTTTGGCCCACTGAGTGCCACATTCTGCCACTTATTTGCTGTTTGAAGTGATTTCTCTAATTCAGGCAGCTGTCAAGCATGGTGATGAAGAGTTGTCCAAGGTTCTCAAACACAGAGGCTGTGATATGCCTGTGCCTTGTGGAGAAAGTTCATGTGATAGAAGAGCCTCCTTCAGGCTTGAGTTATGATTTCCCTGGCCATCTAGTCAGTGTTGATGAGTCAACCACAGTACATTCAAATGAGAAAGAGGAGGTTTGCCTATCTGCAAGTGAGGCCGTTCTAGAGAGTGGCAATCTCATGGCTATGGTGTGTGATAAAGCTTTGGAAAAGATGGAAAGTAGCTAAATTTGTGAAGTCATGAGTTGTTGAATTTTAAAAGTTTTAGTGGTCAGCACGGTTATGAGCAGAAACCAAAGAAATGTAGTGCTATTATCCTAGGTGGGGAAATGTTAAGTTCTTCCCAGCTGTTGTTTTTAAACAGGAACTCACAATAAAATAAGGACTATGACAATATTATAACCAGATGTTCTCAGGAAACTAACTGTGGACTTCTCCTTGCAGCAATGCCTCAGTATTTAATAATTCAGCATTCACTGAAACTTTGCAGTCCTAACTACTATGAGGAAATGACCATATATATGTATATCTACAGTTGAGAGTTCAAATTGAAATAAATATTTTATATGGTATATAGTTCATTCAGTATTTACTAATTCAGCATTCCATGCAATGTTAGAGACATACCTTCTATGAAGAATTAAGAAACAACTGTGTGAGAATGTGTGTGTATCTCAAATATATATTTCAAATATATGTACTTCAAATTGAAATATGTATTTCGTATGGTATATTTTACATTGGGTAAGAATTTTGAACCTCCTTTCTCAACCATCACCACATACTACCTCCCCAGTCACAGTTTTACCCTTGGTGGACTCACAGACTTACCTCATGAACATGAGTTTCTGTGGCCACAGCCACAGCTGTTTGTGTGCTAGGCAAACCTTCAGACAGGCAGAGAGGGGAGAGTAGGTGTTATCAGAAGCCGTGTATTCTCAGATACTAGGTTTCTTTCTTCCCCAGAGCTATCCTTTCCTGCCCACTGTGATTGATGGAGTGTTTCTGCCAAAGACACCTGAGGAGATTCATGCTGAAAAGAATTTCAACACTGTCCCCTACATTGTGGGAATCAACAAACAAGAGTTTGGATGGCTTATTCCAATGGTGAGCTCACATGCCTCTTGGACAGGTGCACCCCACATGCACCTTCAATCATCTCCCTCTGACTTCTACATCCACTTGTTCTTTCTTCTCCACACCCACTCTGAGTCCAGTCAGCTGTCCCCTTTGTCACGATGGGCATTTTCATGGAAACAATCTCCAGAAAGGGCCAAATATCCCCTGAGTCATGCATCCCTGGTGACTCCTCTTCCCAAACACTCTTTGTTTTTTTCTTAAAGAATGCCAACATGTCTGGACTATGAGGGCCTGTAGAGATTAGAACTGTGCAAGTGGAAAATTTGAGGACATCTAGAAATGGGAAGGAACTGGGGATTCAGGGCAGTCCGATTGGAGCACAACAGTTTCCATCATGGATCTGGATTCATGGGTCCAGTAAATTTCTAAACTCTACATACACCATCACATGACTCATTGCAAACACTCAGAAGAAGTCACTTCTGCTTGGGTTAAAATTGCTTTTAAAAGAGAAGGGCTTTTCCTCTTCAAAGATAAGTAAGGCTAGATACCAGGTAAAGCAATAGCATGGACTTATTCAGCAGTGGGATTTCAATAGGGAAAAGATCAAACTCAAGCTGAATTCAAATCCCTGACCTCAACAGCTGAAGAGGTTTCAAGGCTGGAGTGATCTCTGGAAGGCTTTGTGGAGTGAGGGGCAAGTCCATAGCCTTGGTTACTGACTTGGTTAGTCCACATATACCTATAGGAGAAGCTGACTTCTCTCTCCTCGTGACCAGAGGTAGAAGTGAGGGTTAAAGTAAGACCCTCACCTAAGTTAAGTCTTTATCCTTCCAGAGGGACTGGCAAGAGATCAAGAGTTATCTCCCCAAATGTTTGTATTTCAGAGAGGTTTAAGTGTTTCTGAGAATATTTGCTCTTAGGTCCTTGAGAAACACTTTGGTGCAGAGAAAGATTGATAATTACAAGCTTTCTGAAGAACTGATCTAAGAGGGTTTAGGGGCCAAACTGCCCATCAACAGGTTTTCTCCTGCCAATATTGACCTTTCTCAGGCAGACAGGGTAGGGGTCTTGAGTTATCCTAGGACAGGTCCTTAAGTGGCTGCAGCCATGCTGGAGTTAGGTCAAGTCTCTGAGTGCAAACGTTTAGAAGGTTTGGTATATAATGCTGAATTCTGCAAATCTCCCTTTAGAAGGATTTCATAGGGAAGGAAAGGAATGCAGTCATGTGGTTGATTTTAGTTCCTTCATCACTGGAGTCTGTGTGTTATAGCCTGTGTCTTCCATCCCTGGGCCCTCAGCTTCTACAGTGCCTTTAGCCTGAATGTTCCTAAACGATTCCTTGAACCTGAAGGACAATTGTGCCCCTACTCAGATAAAGAAATATATTTAAGGTGTCCTGTCTCCACTTCTTGAGTTTCTGTACATTAACCCATGTGTTTCACTGATTGTTTTTCAAATTTATGAAAGACATAAATGCTCATCAAGACCCAACAGAGAAACTTCATTCCACATTGTTTTGGTTGGTTGGTTTGTTTGACTCTTCCAGTTAATTTCCCATGATTCACAAATGATTAACCACTTTTTTAAACAGATGATGGGCTATCCACTCTCTGAAGGCAAATTGGACCAGAAGACGGCCACATCACTCTTGAGGAAGTCCTTCCCCATTGTTGTAAGAGTGGAGGGAATCCAGGGAGTTGGTTGTTAAACTAAGAAGAGTGGTGGGTTGCCCCAATCAAAGACCAATTCAACAGCAGGAAAAAAAATGGAATCTAGGATTCTGCTCCCATTTTTGGCCTTTCCCTGTTTATTAACCTAGTATAAAAAACGTACATTTGGTAATAACCACTTAGAAACCCAATGACTCAAAGACAAGTTGTCGGAGAAAAATGCTTATTTGGAAAGCTAGCAAACCAAAGAAGATGGAGGGTATGGAATTCAAAGACCATCTCATCTGGGAGTGTCAGGTGCAAAGATTATATAGGGAATTATAAGGAGGCATATCCACTAGGTGGGCACCAGGGTAGTCATAAATTTTGTGTGGTCTGTCTTCTAACCTTCAGGGTCCTCTCATCTATAGTCATTGATTGTCTGGGTTTTGTAAATCTAAAGAAAAGTTACTGAGTAGAAAAACTTACGATTTGTACCTTTTTAATTCCTTTTCCTATGAATAGCTAATTCTCCAGTTACTTGTTAGGACACAAAAGACATCTTTTCTTTCAAGAACAGGTGAAGATAGCAAAAGGCTACTTTTCTCCTAGGACCAGGAGAGATTGAAAGAAGCAATTTTCTCCTGAGGAAAGGGGGAGATAACAATTCCTAGATATTATGCTAGGTGGCTTCAGTCAGAGGTATCTTTTCCAGCAAAACCAGAGGGAAACCAACAACATATTGCTCAGTTGTGTAATCTCCAAAATTAATAATTTTTAAAATATTCTTGTTAACATGTAAGGGTCTCATTGTGACATTTCCATATGTTTATAATGTACCTTAGTTAGATTTACCCCCTCTATTATTCTCCATTATCTCCATCACATCTTCTTAAAGCAATTTCCACAAGTTTCATTGTTGTATTTTTATAGAAGAATATAAAGTATAGCAACCATAATCTCCCTCTTTTGCCCGCTCCATTCACGTCCCTCTCACAAGTACCCACCTCTAAACAGAACCTGTTTGCCTTCCTGTACTTCATTTTTAAAAGTGCATATTCATTGTTCAAAGGAATTTCACAATGGTATTTCACACATGAACATATTGTACCTTAAGCAGATTGACCCCTTCTATTACTCTCTTTCCCTACCCCCTACTATTCAACAGCTTTCAGTATGCTTTGTTTTGCCATCGTCATAAATAGATGCAATGTATTTTGATATTTGCTTTCTATCATTATTTTTAATATAAACTAGAAGCAAGTGGAGTGAAATGGTTTGTTTAGGTCTTTGCCAAGTAACACCAGGATAGATTGACACAGAGCTCAAGAAGCTCACAGTCAACAAAGACCTTTTAAGTGTCTGGACAAGCCACCTTGCTCCAGATGGTGTGGTCACTTTCTTGATTCGTTTCAGAACATCTCTGAGGAAAAGATTCCAGTAGCCATTGAGAAATATTTAGGAGGGACAGACGACCTTTTCAAAAAGAAAGACCTGTTCCTGGACTTGATTGCAGATGTGATGTTTGGTGTTCCATCTGTGATTGTGTCCTGTGTCCACAGAGGTGAGTTCCAGGGTTGTACAGGAGAAGAACTCTGACTTACCAGCTCAGTTCAGACCTACCCACCTCCCGGCATAGGCCAATGTGGAAACTGCTAAGGGTCATGCCTCAAGGGCTAACGCCACATGAACTTGGGAAGAGTGCCATCCTGTTTGGTTTCTGCCAATGGGAATCTCTAAGGTAAAGATCCAAATGCAAGTTGTTAATTTAGTCAATGACCTCATAAAATATCTTTAGAGAAAGAGGTAGTAGTAACACAGGAATTAGTGGAGGCCAATCAATGGCACACTGCCATTGATCCACTGTGGACAACTGGGGCTAGGGAATTCTGGGAAATAAGCAGAGGACATGACTCAGTGTTATCTTCCTGAGAGGCAAGGGAACTGGGTATTTATCCTCCAACCAATCCCCACTTGCTATTAGTTGACTTGTTCCAAGGAGTTGTTAATTTTGTGGTTCTTATACTGCTGCAAACATGGATAGAGTCATTTCTAGTGACCAGAACAAATCTTGGGCAAAGCTATCAGTGGAGGTAGAAGTCAAGTTGGCCTACCCAGAAACAGGTGATATGAGTGAGGCACAGTATTGGTTACTTTTCTTGTCATGAGAAAGTATACCTGACATAAAAAAACTTAAGGGAGGAAGGATTTATTTTAACTCACAGTTCTATCCATCACGGCATGGAGATCAGCTCACATCATGGCAGCCAGGAATTAGAGGATGTATAGAGGAGCAGCAAGGAAGAGACCAGGATAAGATATAGCAACAAAGATACACCCATAATGACCTACTTCCTCCAACCATACCCTACCTTACACACTTCCACCGCCTCCAAATAGTCTCTATCTGGCTTTGAACCACCATCCTCCAGACCTGCAACTCCCAAGTAGTGAATTATTGGGATTATAGAAGTATGTCATCACCCCCACCCCCTGTACTTGACTTATTTTAGTGTCAGAATAATGTTTCTTTCATAAAAGGAATTTAAAATGATTCCCTCTTCTTATTATTTTTGATGAAATTTGGGAAGAATTTGAGAAGGATAAATATTAGCTCATCTTTTTAATTTATGATAAAATTCATCAGTGAAGCCGTCAGAATCTGGAATTTTCTTCGATTAGAGATATTTTTAATCAGTGATTCAGTCTTCTTACTCAATATTGATCTGTTCCGATTATCTATTTTTTCTTGAATTAGTCTTCTTAGGTTGTTTTGGATTAGGAATTCATCCATTTCTTCTAGGCTATCTAATTTGTATACATACGATTGTTTGTTGTAGTTTCTGATGGTCATTTGTACCTCAGTGTTATCAATCGTAATGGCTCCTCTTTCATTTCTGATTTTATTTCTTTGAATCTTCTCTTGATATTCTCTTGGCTTTTCAATTTTGTTTGCATTTTCACAAAACAAACTCTTGGTTTTGTTCATCATTTTTTTATAATCTTCCATTTTTATTTCCTCGTTGACTCATAATTTGTTCAGGAGTATGTTATTTAATTTCCACGAATCTGTGAATTTTCCAAAATTCCTCCTGTTGTTGAAGATTAGAAACTTGCTATAATTTCAGTCATTTAAAATTAGCTGAGACTTGTTTTATATTCTATATATCATCAATTCTGGAGATGGTTCTGTAGAGGATTGAGAAGAATGTATATTCTGTTGGTGTTGGACAGAATATTTGGTACATTTCTGTTAGGTTCTACTGGTCCAAAGTGTTGTTTGAGTCCAACGGTTCATTCTGAATTTTGTCTCTACCCATAGGTGCAAGTGGGGTACTGAAGTCCACTTCTATTATTATATTGCAATCTATCTCTCACTTTAATATTTGTTTTATATATTTAGCTGCTCCAATACTGGTCATGTATAGATCTACAGTTGTTATATCCTCTTGCTAATTAAGACACGTAATGTCTTAATTTCTCTCTTTTTACAGTTTTGACTGATATAACTATAGCTCCCTCTTCTCACCATTGTTTTCTTTTGTGTATAATATCTCCATTTCCATCTCTTCACTATCAGTTTATGCATGTCTTTAGGTGAAGTGAGACTCTTATAGACAACTCTTGTTCTTTTAAATCAGTTCAGTCATTCTATGTCTTTATATTGGAGAATTCATATTGAATGCAACTATTGATAGGTAAAGATGTACTAATTCCATTTTATTAGCTGTTTTTCTGGTTGTCTTGTTAATATTTTGTTTCTTCCTTTTTTGGTGCCTTCCTTTCTGATTTGGTGGTTTTCTGTAGTAGTATGCTTTGAATCCTTTCTATTATTATTTTGTGCTTCTACTAAAGATTTTTGCTTTGTGGCTACCATGAAACACATAGAACATCTCATACTTAGCCTATTTTAAGATGATAACAACTTAAATTCGGTGGTATATAACAATTCTACACTTTTACCTCCCTCACACATACACTTCATGTATTTAGTGTATGAATCCACATCATTGTATAATGGCAATTCATTTTAGCTAAATAGTTGTTGATTTGTTTTAAGCATCATTATTACCAGTATTTAGGTCTTTTAACCCTTATACTAGTGATAAAATTACCTACACATTAAGACTACAGTTTAAACAATTATGAATATGGCTGTTGTATTTACATGATTAACTTTTCTGCTTTCATGTGTTTCATGTTATCCATTGGTATCATTTGGTTCAGCTGAACCATCTTTTTAACACTTTCTGTAGGACAGAGCTAGATGTGGTGAATTACACAAGCTTTTGTTTGTCTGGGAAAATTGTTATTTCTCCCTCAATCCTGAATACAGTATGCTGTGTGGGTAATTATTTTCTTTCATGTCAAATACATCATCCTACTCTCTCCTGGCTTGCAGAATTTCTTGTAATAAATTTGCTGATGTTATTTTAGCACAAATTTGCACATGATGTGTTTCTTATTTCTTGATGCTCCTGGCATTTTTCTTTGTTTTGGTTTTCAGTAGTTTGAATATTTTGTGCCTTGGTTGAAATTGATTGGAGATCTCTGCACTTCCTGTACCAAAGTTTTAGTATCTATCCAAGATTAGGGAATTTTCATCCCTAATTTCTTAATATATTCTTTCTGACCCCTTTCTTCTTTTGCAACTCCTGTTATGCAAATGTTTCATCTGTTGATGGTGTCCTAAGTCTCTGCTGTTCTTGTTGCTACTTGTAATGACCCAAATTTGTGTCCTACTTTCCTTTCAAGACTTTTATTGTGTACTAAGATGCTATAAATCTCAGTAGTTTTAGGAAAAAAGTTTTAAAACATCTTGGGTATCATGCTGCCTAAAAGAAGTTATCTCATTAACAGAAGTTCTTTGTGCTACAGCTGGGGTCTGAATTCCTTTCTATAATTATTGAGTTGCAGAGGCTAGGTTAAAACTTCCTTTCCACAAGTTTTGCTGGACTCTGAAGTACCTACTTAATATGAGAATTACAGAACCACACAAGATTGCTTCTAAGGGTGCAGTCTTGGGGTCTCCAGGAGATAATTCAGTAAATTATTTCTTATCCTCATGCTGGATGACAATTACTGTTAAAACTTTTGTGGATGGACATCTAATGGTCTGAACTAATGATAATAGTGTATTAAAAACAACATACAATATTATCTCAATTTTATAAATAAAAGGTGTATTGCTAAAATATAGAAGAAGCTTTCTCTGAATGGTGAGTTTATGAGTGTGGTATATATATTTTTCCTGTTTCTTAATGTTTCAGTTTTCTTACTATATTGATGGGAAGGCTTGTAAAAGTTCTATATGGGTATGTCCTGGCCTCAGCTCTCTTAGAGACACTCTAAGAGTGTCCTCTCTGGACAATATGATCTTTGAAAGTACTGAGGTCCCAAGGCTACGATGCCCATGGTTCAGTTCATAAGGAGGAGGGATTGGTGGCTCTGATAATCCAATCAGTTGGAAAAGTGTCATCTTGGGACTTGGGCAGGTAGCCTTGGTGGTGACAGGAAGTCAGAACAGAGGAGGACAGAGGTCAAAAAGGAGGCAAATTTACTCATCTCCCCCTCTCTTTTCTGCTACCATCTTATCACCTTAAGTTGTTAACACTCCCTGAACCACGCAGGAGGCAGGATATGTGAGGTGACAAAAATGTGAACCTTGAATTTTGTGGTTTCCTGAAACACAAGAGACAGATTGTGCCATCTCTTCATATATAGGCATTTGAATATCCTCATTTTAAGCAGCTTAGAATTGCTTCTCTGAAGTACTAGCAATGCTCAAAACCAGACTAAATGGAGAACCATAACTATATATAGTTACATATATAGTTATAGATATATGAATATCTATAACTATCAGGTTATAGATATTCTTGAAATAAATGAGAACATGTAAGTTATAAATGAAACATTCACTACATTTATGGTATTCATTCATTCTTCGTTAAATAAACTTCAATTTCAAACCCAATTACAATTTAATTAGCTACACAGTTGTAAACAAATCACTGGGCATTCCTGAAACTCTGTTTTTGTCCTGTGTGGGTAACCAAGGGTGTCTTGCAGGACTAGAAACCTTGATACTATCCAGGTGTGTGTCTGGTAACATGAACTGTGCATGAAACCATGTCTTCTTAGATGCTGGAGCCCCCACCTACATGTATGAGTTTCAGTATCGCCCAAGCTTCTCATCAGACCTGAGACCCAAGACAGTGATAGCAGACCATGGGGATGAGCTCTTCTCAGTGTTTGGTGCACCATTTTTGAAAGGTAATATCTCTTTGCTGGTTGTGAGTTAGAGTTAGGAGTCCTGGAATCCAGTCTTGGTTTGATGGCCTTGTTCAATTTTCTCCTTCTCCTGATCTCTGTTTTCTGATTCCCTATAACAGGGCTGAGCTACAATGGGCAGTCCCCACCCCATCTCCAGCTCTAACATGCATGAAGAAGGATATGTATTCCTGTGCACTGAGCCATTGTCACTCCCAGAAACCTGACCTATGAAATCACTAGATAGGTGCTGGGTCACCTGCAGGGTTTGCTCCAAGACAATAATGCTTGATTTCCCACTCCTAAGATCCCACCAGGATGTGAATGAGGGGAAAGTTAGAATTTTGATAACCTTGTATTTGAGTATCATATGAATCCTTCCTTGTATCTGACTACATATCTAAAACTCATATTTTAAACTGTAATTAACTCAATAATATGATAAGTTTTTTAGTTCTCAGGAGTTGAATGTGACTTTCAACCCTGCTTCTGTCTGTTTGTGACACATCAGTCCCTCTGGTGGCATCCCAGTTGGATGACTCCATAGAACATTTGAAATTCTGATAATTTTCAGACTCTAATGGCACTGGTGTGTTTTTGAGATTGAAAAAAAGACCCAGAAACAATAAATCCTCCAAAACATGGGATACTCTAGGGTGTGGCATGTAGACCATGAGTAGCAAGGGTTGGGTATATGATCGTGGAAACAAAGGCAGGCAACTCATGGATGGACTGAGTGCCTACTGCTGATTCCAGGATCAACCATTCTCAACTTCAAAATGTGCACCAGCAAACAAGTATCATCTTATAATACAGTACTCCCAGTAGGTGTGGAATCTCACCATTTCTAAAAAGCTCCAAAATGATACTGATGCTGCTGGTCTGTGAACCTCACCATGAGCAGCAAATCATTTCTCCTTCTGTCCCATAGATGGTGCCTCAGAAGAGGAGATGAACCTCAGCAAGATGGTGATGAAATTCTGGGCCAACTTTGCTCGGACTGGGTAAGGCTGCTGGCAAAGATGGAGCTGGGATGGTGGATGGGGTGTAGTGGCATACCCATTGAGAAGGG
Organism: Castor canadensis; assembly: GCF_047511655.1. Lineage (NCBI taxonomy): Eukaryota > Metazoa > Chordata > Mammalia > Rodentia > Castoridae > Castor > Castor canadensis. The sequence continues at coordinate 29,890,616 of NC_133400.1, forward strand.
GTAGCTTCTAGAGTTGGAGCAATCAAACTGATCTTGAGTGTGACCATAGTGCTATGACATTGCAAGCTCTCTAAAAATGAGTATTCTGTCTCAGAAGACAGAGATCTCCTTATTTGTTGCTATGCATAGCACTCTGGGCAGAAATAAGCCAAGAATCCCTCAAATTGAAAAGAAATGTGGGAGCCACACTACAGCTTTGGGGGATATCTTTTTTATTCTGTTGCTAGGAATCCCAATGGGAAGGGGCTGCCCCATTGGCCACAATACGACCAGAAGGAAGGATACCTAGAGATTGGTACCACTACTCAGGCAGCTGAGAAGCTGAAAGACAAGGAAGTGGCTTTTTGGACTGAGCTTCTGACCAAGAAGTCACCAGAGATTGAGCACACGGAGCTGTGAATGGGAGGCCTGACCACTTTGGGAGACCAGAGGATTCAAGAAAAGCATATTCTACAGAAGTTATCTGTAGGCCAAAGAGGCATCTTATTGTGGAGGCTGGAGAATTGTGTGGTGGGGATGGGCAGAGGCAAGGGAGGGAAAATGTTTGAACTGTGGCCTCAATTTGTTAAATAAAGGTTCCTTTGGAGAACAAAATCAGTGTCTGTGGCTCACGCTGGAGTTGAATCCACCCTCCTCAGAGAGAGAAGTATGAGGCACCATCATAGGAGGATGACTGTAGGTGGTATCTTTGTGAATGAGAAACTGAAACCTAAAGGAAGACAAGACCTTTGCAAGACAGGTGGGATGTGAGCACTGGCTCCACTCCCCTCCAGGTAGAAGACATCATCATATGTGTGAGGACAATGATTCTGAAAATGTGCTAAAGTTCTAAATGCCCTGGGATGGTCAGTCTGAGAGCATAAAATCCCTGAAATCCTCAAACACAAGGCACATTTACACCCATCACAGTCTCTTCCCCATGGATGTAAGCCTGTTGCTCATGAGAAAATTTTATGGGCAGGTAGTAAGAACATAGAAAGACTATCTCTAGCAGTGTAGGCATGAATCCCTGCTTGGAATATTTACCAAAATGAATAAAATTTTTCAACCATTAGGGCCATGACAGCAATATTTCTTTCCCTCAAACCCAGGTGAAAACCTACTGAGGCTGAAAAAACAGAAAAATTTTAAGATCTGTGCTTCTGAGTGTTAACGTGAAACTGTCCTGGGCAGAGATCACTAGCAGTCTTTTACTGTGGAGAGGAACAAGGTCAGAGAGAAAGCCCATGTCCAATATTCAGGAACACAAGATTTCTTGTTTTTTGTTTGAGGATGAACCAGGATTATAGAAGTCACTTGTAGATGCGATCATTGATTCAGCAGGTACCAGTTGGAGGAGAGCCTCTATGAGGGGCAGGTGCATAGGGAAGGCCCAAAAATGAAGGTGGAAAAAGACATTAAGAAAACCCTTCAGAAATCAGACCCCACACAAACATGCTAGACAAGCACATGCTGAAGGTAACACTAGGTGAATTTGAAGGAGGGGCACACTTAAGACATCCAAGCAACAGCAAAGCATAACCTATTGACTCAAATCCCCAACACACACACACACAAAGAGAGAGAGAGAGAGAGAGAGAGAGAGAGCAATACATGCACACTCTATCAGAATAACAGAATGAAATGTATGCCATAGCTACTCTTAAGCACTATTTACTTCAGTTTCTAATCTGCTACATATAATATCAAGTGTTAGACAAAATATTGCAAACACAAAGAAGGAATAAAACTAACAAGAGACAAAGCACTCATCAGAGCTAGATTCAGAAATAACCCTGGTGATAGAACAAACTGGGAATATAAAATAACTGTAGAGAAAACTCACATGAATGTGTGGCTATTTTCATCAGAGACAGAAACTATAACAAAGAAGCAGAGTCTAAGATCACTGCTCTGGGAGTCAAAGATCCCTGTTTTCCTGGTCTATGAATCTGCAGCCACTATTTATTCACTGACTCAGGAAGAGTTCGCCTTGCCTATGAGGAAATCCTCTGAAACAGAACTGCTGAGAGCTGTACCTGGTAGGAAACCAGTCTATAATGAGTAAGAAAGGTTGCTTTCACTTTAAGACCAGCAGCTGGAGCAAAGCAAGGGGTCTCATGTGATTAAGCTGGAAGGTAAGTAGTGTCAGGAGGTGGAGGGCATGTGAAGCCTGCGCCTGTCTGTCCCTTCAATGCTAATAGTTGTGATCCCAGAGCGTCTCCTATTTTTCCCCACCACCCATCATCAGCAGGCAAAACAAAAAGGAGCCAGAAACTCTGATGCACTGCTGCCACCAGTGATTAGCCTCAGCTGTGCCCTAGAACTGCATAGTGAAAATCAATCCTGGGGTAAATCTCTGCCTGCCCCAGTCCCAGCTGTCACTGAAGGTTCCCTGAAAGGTGGCACATTGGCTCCACTCACAAACTACACCTACTGGCCTGTGGGGAGCAAGACTGAGGAAGGAAGAAAAGAGTGAAAAACCTCAGCCTGTGCTCTATAATGAGCAATGAGATTAAAGCATAATAAGACATTTCCTAACAAAGAAAGCCCAGGACTAGATGGATTCACTACTCAATTCTACCAGACCTTTAAGGAAGAACTAACACCAAGGTAAGGTGATTCGATCCTCTGTGCCAATCCTGGACGTAAACCCAACAGAATCTAAGTCAGCATACATTAGGAGTGCCTTCACATCTATGTTTATTGTAGCACAATAACAAAGATACAGAATCAGCCCATGTGCCCACAAACAGATAAATAAAATAAAGTGTGTATACATATATGTAAATATAGTGTGTGTGTGTGTGTGTGTGTGTGTGTGTGTGTGTGTGTGTGTAATGGAGAATAATTCAGCCATAAAGAAGAATGAAATCATGTCATTTGCAGGAAAATGAATAGAAATGGAACTGGAGATGACCATGTTAAGGAAAATAAAGCAGACACTGAAAGAAAAGAATCACCTTTTATATGTGGAAATTTAAAAAAAAAGAACAACAGCATACATGTCTAGAAATATAATGAGAAAATACTGAAGATAACCATAGGGAAAAAAGACATTGCATACAGAGCAAGAAGAAAATATAATTTTTACCACCTTTTTTAGATTTTATTTTATGGTATTCTACATTATTTTTAATCTTTATTGAAGGATAATATACAAAATACCTGCACATTAGTATATTAAATTTGATGAGTTTGGGCATAATTTGTGATATATCATCACAATGAAAATAATAAATATATCCATGTCAATTGTACTTACCACAACACGCGTGCACACAGGGACTTGAGGAAATGTTGGGAAGTACTGTATGGATAGGGATGAATCTATGAAAGGTAGTTTTAACCTGTTAAAGTACATACTGGGGACACAATCCCACTTAGTCATGCTATCCCACTTAGCACACTCCTTTTCATATGTTGTTGGATTCAGCTTCTAGTGTTATATTAAAGATTTCACTGTCCACAGTCAAGAGGGACACTGTTACGTAGCTTTCTTTTCCTGCCATGCTGCTGAGTGGTTATTGTGATGCTTCTGTGTGACCTGTGGCATGAATTGGGAAGTGTTCTCTTCTATTATTTACTGCTGTTTTGCATGTGTCTGTAAGGATTGTATTAATTTTTCAGCAAAAATCTGCAGAATGTATCAGTGATTCATTCATTTTTTGCATGAAGATTTTTAATTATCTTAGTCTGTTTACTTGTTACAAGTTAATTAACATATTCTATTTCTTCATGAATTTTTTTAAAAAATTTTATCTTTATATGGATTTGTTTATAATGTATTCATGTTTCTAAATTGGTATTAAATATGGTGAAAAGGAAAATAACACTGATGAATTGTAGATTTAGAGGATGAGTAAGAGCAAAATATGTAATGAATATGACAAAAGTAATTTGAAAGATAGAAATTTAAAGTACACCATTGTAAGTTTCTTGTAATTGATACTACATTGTTTGAGGATATAATGGGATTATTTAAATATGGATATTGAATACCCAGAACAACCACTACAGACTTTTCAAAAAATCTGAATAATAACCCAATAGCGATGGTTATTAATTATTTAGGAGGTTGCTGTTGATGTTTTGGGGTTCTTTATATATTATTGATATCGACCTCTTGTCAGATGTTTAGGTTGCAAATATTTTCTTCCACTCTCTAGGTTGCCTCTGCACTCTGTTGACTGTTTCCTTTTATGCTTGGTGTAATCCCATTTATCCATTCTTTGGATAAATGGTGCATGTGGATAAAGCACAGAAGTGCTTTTGTTTCCTGCACTTTTAGCATTCTGACCATGACAGTGTCCTGAAGCATTTCCCTATGTTTTCTTCCAGCAGTTTCACAGTCGTACAGTCTTACAGTCAAGGTTTTCATTCATTTTGAGTTGAGCTTTGTGGCTGAGGGAAAATAGGGGTCTACTTTGTTCTTCTGCAAGTGTATATCCAATTTTTTCAACATCGTTTTTTGAAATGCCTGCCCTTTCCCTGATGCATGCTATTAGAACCTTTGTTGAAACTCAGTTGTCCGTAGATACAAGTTTATTTTTAAAGTTTCCAATCTAAGTCCTTTTTATGTCAGTACCATGCTGCTTGGTTGCCGAAGCTGCAGTGTCTTGTTAAGTCTGATAGTGCAATGTCTTCTGCTTTGTTCTGTTTTGCTCAAAATGCTTTTAACATGCAGGGTTCTTTGTGGTTTCATATAAATCTTAGAATACTTTTCTACTCCTGTGAAAAACATCATTGATTTTTAATAGGTGTTTGAATCTGTAAATTGCTGTTACTTATTTAGTCTCTGTTTGTATGAGAGTCCCCTTGTTAGTATTATTACTCTCAAGTCTATTCCTCATTTAAGTCTATCAATGCTTGCTTTATATATTTGGGTGTTCTGATATTGGGAGTATATATGGAAATTGTTATTTCCTCTTGCTGAATTTATCCTTTTGTCATTGTAAAATAACCTTCTTTGTCTCTTTTTACTTCTCATTTAAAAATTATTTTATATGATATTAGAACTGATACTCCTTTTTTTCAATTCCATTCATACATATTATTTCATTTCTTCACTTCCTGTCTGTGTATGTCCTTAGATGTGAAGTTGCTTCTTATAAGAAACACATAGTTGTGTCTTGAAAACTCTCCAACTTTGTTCCATTCCTCCCCACAGTTTCAATTTTTGTATCACATTTCACATTTCTTTATTGGCTGTTGCTTACTATCAATGTAGTTATTGTTAATTTAACTATGTTATTTTTTAGTTTTCATACTAAAACTATGAATGACTTACACACCACATTTACAATATTAGAGCACCTTGAGTTTGTATAATTACTCTTACTAGTGAGTTTTATGCTTTTCCATTTTTTTCTTCTTCTTCATTCACATTTCTTTCTTTCAATTTGAAGAACTCACTTTTATATTTCTTCTAGGACAGGTCTGTGGAGATATAATTTCTCAGCTGTTGTTTGCCTGGGAAGGTTACTATCCCTCACTTATTTCTAAAGGAAAGTTTTGCCAAGTACAGTACTCTCAGTTGACAGGTTTTTTAACTCAGTACTATGAAAATATATACCACTCTCCCCTGGCCTGTAAAGTTTTGCAAAGAAGTCTGCTTCTTTGCAGGAGAATTTGGATACCTCTGCATGTTCTTTCTTCTCTCTTGCCTCCATAAGAAACTTCTTTCTCTTTCTCTGCGAAAGCTTAATTTTAAATGTCTTGGAGCAGTGGTTTGAATTAAATTTGGTGACCTTGGAGTTTCCTGTACATGGATATTTGTACCTTTCTCTATGTTTGGGAAGTTTTTTGCTATTATTTTTTAAAGACACTTTCTACCCTTTCAGCAATTTCAAGTCCTTCTTGGACTCCAATAACCCACGTATTTCCTTTTTAATGCTGTCCCAAAAGTTCCTATACGCTTTCTTCTTTCTTCTTCATTTTTCTTTTTATACCTCCAATAGTGTATTTACAAATGATTTATTAACTCATTAATTCCTTCTTCTATTTAGATCTATCCTGCTACCGCATTTGAATTTCACTAAGAGTAAATTTTCGGGTCAAGAAATTCAACTTGATTTTTAAAAATTCCTTCCATTTCCTTATTAAGTTTCTCTGCTAAAGTACCGAGACATTTCTATGTGTTTTCTTCAAATTCATTGCGTTTCTTTAAAACCGATGTTTCAAATTCTCATCTGAGAGTTCCTCCATACTGATTACTGCCTGGTAAGTTTCTGTCAATTTATTTTGAATACTAGGTGGGGTCATGGTATCCTGAAAGCTCTTGATACTTGCTGGCATCTGAGCATTGAGGGACCAGATATTTATTCCAGTCTTCTTAATCTGGTTTGTTTGTGCTTGACATTCCAGAAGCTCTAAGCAGGCTGCTTATTTTCTTTGGCCCTGTATTTGTTTTTGCAATTTCAGCACTAGATAGTGTCCTGGTTCATGTTTGCCAGGTGTCTCCTACTGGTGTGTTGTTATTTTTTTCAGTACTGGAAGGAAATCCAAGCCTTGGTTTGTCCCAAATATTCTGTTGGATTATTTTTCAGGAAGGAACGGGAGAGTAAATACATACAGTAGCCTATCTCCTCAAGCCCCTTCCTGGGGCCAGGGTAGGCCTAGATGTGTTGTCTACAAATGCTGGCTTGTGGTCAGACATTGCAGAATTCTGCCTGGCTCCGGACAAAGTCTCCCTTGATGAGTTGCAGAAGAAAAACCAACGTAAGTGTTGTAGCTTTACCTGCTTTCATTGACTTAACAATCACTTATTGTGGAAGCCACGTGGTTGGGCAATACATTATTAGTCTCCCTCTCACTGTAATGTAGATATAACACCTCTGATGTGTGAATTGTGACGATAACAGTTACCTAGATTCTTTTTCTATAACTTGAAGGCCACAATTGCTAAAATACTCTAACTCTCCACTTGGACTTGCAGGTGGTGAATGTAACTAGATGAAAAGGTTTGATATCTCGTCCTCATTTTGTGCCTAACTCCTTTTCTGTCTTAAACTTTGGGACAAATTTCTCTTCTGCTCTACATGTGGAATTTTGATTATTTGAGAGCTGCTTTGTCTGGAACACGGTTACCTCGACTTATCCTTGGGAGGTTATCCTTGACTAACCTCCCTCTTCCACCTTCAATTCTAAAAAACACATTTACCAGCTGTTATGAGAAGAGACACTGAACTATAAAAGAAGCAAAAAGAAGTGGCACCCAATTTCCTGGTAGATCTCAGCAATTTCCAGAAAAGTCATGAACATTCTTCCATAAGCCTATCTCTCTCCCTCATTATTCTCAACCACCTTGGATTGAAAAGTTAATTTATAAGCAAAGCTCCCATTTCTCTAATCTTTGGCCACTGAATAAACCCTTTCTTTCCCAACACTCATCTTTCAAACATTGGTTTGTCTGTGGGATCAATTTCCAAACCTGAGTTTGGTAACAGTTGGACAAAGACCAGTCTCCTATGTCATAACATTGGCCACCATTGCCAACAAGCTCTGTTATACCCTGAGTCTACAGTTCCCTAAGACCAGCACAACAATGGTTTATGCTACTCTGGGCTGCTTAATGTTGAGGTGGACTCATGACCCAATATGACCTCAACCATCTATATAGGTCATGCTAGTTGAAATAGAAATTTGACACTCTGTGGCTGTGTGTCTTTCTCAGGCACTGGAGCTATTCCAGGGGCTCTATCCACAGGCAGACCTGATGATGGTAGCTGTTAAGATCTGCCCAGTGTTAGGTTTCACCAATCAAGAACTTAAATTTCAGGGGAAAATCTTTTGTTTACTACAATGTCTTATCCTCAGCAAATAGGGAGGGGCTCACATAACACTATGCTGCCTATAGTTGGTGTAATGTTGGTGAAGGGAGTTTCTTGGCCAACTAGGCTGATTCTAAACTGGGGTACACTGGAGTCTCACAAGACACAAAGAACTATACAGTCTTAAGTTTGCATTAGGGCCCATGACTCAGTTGGCAGTGATACAGGCCAAAAATGACTCCATCTGACTAAAGCATAGAAGTTGGCCTGGTATTGGGACAGTTCTAGAAGCCTGCCTCCATGTTCTGACCTGGAAATAGCAATGCCGACCAAGGTTGGGAGATGAGCAGTGGAAACAGTCCCTTGGTCATGTAGGCTGGGTCATTCCTGAATCTCACAGATGAAGCGAACTGCATTCTCCTCAGGAGGACAAATGTGCCTCAGGCGCACTCCAAGGCTGGAGCTGGTACTGCCAAAATGTGGGGGCACCCCAGCAATGTACAGGTTTCTGCCTAATGCTGGAGCCATTCTAGAGACTATGTCTGTGATCTCTGCCTTAGTAATGAGACCTTCAATTTCTACTAGGTGCTTAGTCTCACTGTGGTAGACCTGGAACTGAGCTCTAATACACAGCTCTTTGCTATGTTTGTGTCCTCCTGAAGTAGGAGTGGGGAAGTTGGAGTTACTCTCTTTGCTGCTGGCTCAGTGCAGTCCAGGGACTTGGTCTGCAGATATTGAACTGGTCATAGGGGTCATGGGGTTTTGTCAAGCACTGTATTTCACTATGTGGGCCTGAGACTAGATTGCAAGCATAAGGCCTGTACTTAACTCTCTCCCTCCCCTCAAGCAGGAGGCTGTCTAAGATGGGCTGCTTGGGGATGGGGGATGGTAACACAGGTAACTTTCCTTTCTGCCTTTTTCAATGTATCTTTTTTCATTTTCTTATACTAAAGTAGGTACTCTGGTCTTTCTCTCCTAATTTCCTTAGCTCTTGTTAGAGTGGATTGTGCATGAATGCAAGTTGATGCTCAACTTGGTGTTTCTGTGGTAGAACTTGATGAAAAATCTTAGCCACCATCTTTCTCTGACATTTTTTAAAGAGTATTTTTATGTCATGTTTTAAATGTTACAAATGACATTGAGATTTTCAGAAGAGTTTGGACCACGTCAAAGCTCAAGCCCTTCTTAAATTACTTTCCTTATGTTCTACAAGTTCCCTGAGAGCCACATCACTTCAGACTCATGGAAGTGTCATATTTCACAGTTATCTCTGCTTTTCCATCTTTTAAAAACACAGAATTGTTATGAGTGGATGTAATGTTCATTGGTTCTTTGGGTGTGATGTCTAAATTTAATTCTCTGTCCCAGGCACAGCAAAAGAACCACAAAGGCTAGAACGTTATCAAGATACGATTCATCAGTAAAGTGAAAGTATACCTTGAAACATGAGGCAGGCAGTATGGATTTTTTTTAAAAAAGCTGTGTTAAAATGGTTGGGATTTTATTATTAAAAAATAAGACAGGCTTACAACATGGTGCAAAATTAAAGCCTTCTTCTTGTGGCTCCTCCCCAAATGATTTGAGAGTTGCACAGGAACTGCAGAAAGTCATTCATCTGAGCTTTGAGAAGTTGAGGGAGGCACCTCACATTTGATCATCTTTGCTCTTCCCTGTCTAGTGTACCAGTGGAAGATCAAGCAGAGGTCATTATAGCCCTGAAGCCAGAGGCACAGCTGAGAGTGTGTTGGACAAAGAAGATATAGGGATATTGGGGGATGGGGCCATCTGGGTGTTATGATTCCACTTCTGTGAAAGAGAATGAGAACCTGTAGCCAGGGACATTTCCTCATTCCTTCTCATGTTTATCTGAGTGCCTATGCTAGTTAACAAAATCTGTAATCATTTTCTCCTTGTAAAGTAAGCAATTAAATTTGTTGCACAAAGTCCTCTTTTATCTATTCATTTATTTTTTCACTCTTGTTCCAAACCTTGAGGGAACAAACATCAGCCTTCATCTGTGAATTTCCAAATGGCCAGCAGAGGACAGCACTATAACAAGGAAATCCTGCTTCTCGAGGCTCCTGAGCTGCTGGTGATGAGATATTGTAGAACCATAGAAACCACAGCTAGCAGATTAATTAGAAACCAATATCAAAATTATGTTGTTTTCTCTGTAACACATGGAAAGGGGGAAAGGTACAATCCATTACTTGAGAAGACTAAACTCACAGGCAGGTCAGAGGTTGGGGTTGACAGTTTTCCCCCCAATTTTTGTACTATAGAGGAATATACCAGGCATTTTGGTAAATGAAGAATGGATGGATAAATGGATGGATGCATAGATGATTAGAGCCAGGGACTATGGAGAGATGAATTTGGTTTATTGTAAGAACATTCTCTGCCCTCAAATACCTGCACTGAAAAGTAGTGAGTTTCCTGACCCTGGCTGTGTGAAGCAACAGGCAGGCCACTTGGCAGGAGTATTGCAAAGCTAAGTTAGGCATCTGAAGGGGACTGGATGAACTATACGATCATTTCTAAACTTAAGAGCCTAGGACCTATGGAATACAAACCCAGGGAAGCTGAGATTGGTGCCTTAATCTTCCAAATGAGCAGCTTTGGAGCTGTGAGATGCACTACAACGTCCCAGATTTTGCCAATGACCCAGACCAAAGCTTCTCCCTGCCTAACTACATCCCCTACTGTGTCTGCTTTTTAGGAGCTCATGGTGCCCTGAGGTTACAGTCCTTAAAGGAACTGTGTGAACAGTTGCTGGTCATCTGTAATCTCAGAGTTCTATATGGACTGTTTAGCTAAAGGAAAGTAAATGATGTGGGAGTGGCTTGGAGCTCCCAGGGTATACCCAGGAAGCTCTTGGGAAGAGGGAGGGATTTTGTTTTCCATTTTAGATTATGTAATAGATTCAGTGGGTGGGAAGTACAGGGTAGGTCACCAGCTCTGGAACAAGATCGGTGCATTCTCTTGGAGCAGCAGAGACCTCACTGGTCCGCAGAGCCACTGTCCCTCCACAATGTGGGTCTGCACTCTGGTCCTGGCATCTCTGACTATTTGCACAGCTTGGGGTGAGTTCTTCTGGAGTTCAAATATCGGGGCGCACACTTAGAAATCCTGTGCTGGGCACACGTGGATAGACATGCATACAGGACAAGGCAGAACAGGACTCGTCCACAGTAGGGTTTAACCTATGGTCTTGTATTTGGCTTGGGAGCAGCAAAGCTCAACCAGTGCCAGCTTCACAGAGTCACAGGGGATAATGAATACCTGGAGACCCCGGCTGTAGGCATCAGACACAGGAGGGCAACAAGATAACCTCATGTCTCAACATGAGGAATTAAGAGAACTCAGTTTATTCTCCCTGTGATTCTTAGGGCTGGCGGAGTGGTTTAAGTGGTAGAGTGCCTGACTAATAAGCGTAAGGCCCTGAGTTCAAACCCCTGAACCACCAAAAAAAAACAGAACTTAATTTATTCTCCTTATAATTCTTAATCCAGATCTGGGCATATGTTGGAGAAAGGAGTAGCAAAGTATGAAATGCATTGACCTAGGAGACAGAGTTGGTGTCTGAATCCCAGCTCAGAACTTCTAAGCTAGCACGGAACTTGTTTTTCTTGGGTCATCTCATATCTAGCATAGGGATGGCAATAATACCTTCTTCATAGGGCTGCAGGGAGGGTGAGAAAGGGCTTTCCTTCTATAGTACTTAGGATGTTGCCAGGTCTAAAGCAAGTATGAAAGTGGATGGATAAATAAAAAAGTCATTTGATTAAAATGGAGTGTATTAATCAAAATCTGAGGTATAATCAGGCCAAAAAATCAGGAGCCTTGGTCACTGAAAAGGTAATTTGTTACTTAAAGCTTCTAAGACAAGCGGCCACACCAATGCTATTGGGGGGGGCACAAAGAGAAGTACCAGGGTCAGTCATGAGGTAGAGGATTAATTGGTTAGAGCCTTTGGTGTGGTTTCCCCTGGGAAGGAGAGAGGAGGTAGGGTAAAATGGCATAGGATTGCCTAATTGGAGTTATTTTAGTGGACTTTGATGCCCAGGGCTGCCCTAGTTCTCTAGTGCTTGGTTTGGGCTGATTAAGGCAGGTGGGTGGTGATCTGAAGTGTAAGAACCTGATGAAGGAATTGGTAGGGTGTAGACTATGGATTGGTTGGGCCCACAGTGCAACAGTCCTCCAGGATCAACAAGGTTTCTCAGGTAAAAGCATCAGATGCAGAAAATAGAATCTGTGTCTATTACAGAGGCACAGCAAGGTACCTCAATATACATCAGTGACATTTTATGGAGGAAGAAACTGAGATTCATAGGGAATGTACCCTTAAATTCAGATCCCTTTATGGATGTCCTCTTTGTCTTGAGTCATACATCTTCTTACCTGGATATCTAACTGTCTTCCCAAGTGCACCTGGATAACATGATCCAGTGTCACACTAAGCAAGGACTCTCTTCACTTTCTTCCTTTCTCTTTCAAGGCTCCCACATGTGGTCAGGGAATAAGTCATCCTTCAACATTCCTCAAATATCTCCATGTTTCATCATAAAAATTTTCTGCTAATTATATGAAGGGATCTATGTTCAATGCATAAATCTAGGAATGCACCCAGATAAAAAGCAACATGCAATGCCACCACAGTGTCATACCTGTCACTATACATGCTGTCGAGGATGTGCATTGTAGTGCCATTGGTAATGATTAGCAAAAGGAAACACACATAGAATTTGGTCTTAATCACATAAGACAAGAGTATGATTTTGAAACTGGCTTTCCATAAAGAGTTTCCAGTGTTATTTTCTATTCTTGATATACAGATGGTCCCTGAATTATGATAAGATCATGCCATGATAAATTCATAATCTTGAAGAAAAAAATCATAAAGCAGAAAACATCCTAAATTGGAGACCACTTTTCCTTGTGTCCCAGGAAGTTGATTTTGGTTTGGGGTAGAGTCATTGGGAACAACAGAAACAACTTAATGCTCACAGTAAGAACTATCCATCAATACCATAGACATAGAAACTAGGGTCCCATAAATAGTTTACAATTTTATTAATGACATTTCTGTGAGAACAAATCTGGATGTTTCTTTTTGTTTCTATCCACACACTTTGAGAGAGAGATTGACACATTCTCTATACCCAAAGGGGATCATTGGAAGGGCAAGAGGATAGAAATCATGTCCTAGAGGGATTCTCTAGTGAACTGAGGCTACTGATTCCAGACAAGATGTCAGAGGTGGCCATGACTCAGCGTCTGAAAGCCCACCTGCCTCAGGAAGGAGGATCAGGATGGCTCACTCTGGTCCTACAGCAGGTGGAACCAAGACTGCTAAGGAAGCTGCAGGGAGATGAGGAACAATAATCTGCTCCACAGAATGGAGCCAATGTGGGAGGCAGGAACCTGACGCCAGTTCTCCTACCTCTGAATGACCTTGCTTAAAGATACTAGAAAAATATTCTAGAAACTTATCATGTCTTTTACCCAAAATGGCCCCTTCTGCTTATTGATTCACTAAATAATACCCAATCTTTTAGCTTGGCATTTGAGGCCTCTCTGACATGCACCTGCTCATTCAGGATGATCTTCCATTCCCCATGGACACTACCTGTGGCACTCATAGGCCACTGTTTTTCACAGCAAAGCCCCATGTTTTGCTGCCTCTGAGACTTTCTCCCTACATGGTCATCCCTCCTGAGAGTAGCAGCCATGTCTTGCCTATCTTCTTATTTAGCATGCAGTTCAGCACCTGGATCTTCATGGGTAAATGTTCCAGAGGTTTCTCTCAGGGAAACAAAGTGTCTGCTCTTTCTCAGCAGCTCTCATATTTGCAGTAACCCTTGGATGCATGCTTTTCTACCTCCAATTCCAATTTAGTCTTTCCATCAGCTCTCTGAGTTAAGAAGAATGGTACCCCTTATCCTTAAAAAGAAAAATAGACATCCTTATTTTACAGGAGAAGAAACTGAGGCCTAGAGGGTTGGGGTGACATATTCATGGTCACATGGCTAGAAACAAGCAAAATCCACCAGGAAGCCAGGTGTAAATTTTCCCTCTGATGTGACCTCATTTCTTCTCCACATCTAGCAGGGCACCCATCCTCGCCACCCGTGGTAAACACAGTATATGGCAAAGTCCTGGGGAAGTTCGTCAGCTTACAAGGATTTGCACAGCCTGTGGCTGTTTTCCTGGGAGTCCCTTTTGCCAAGCCCCCTCTTGGATCCCTGAGGTTTTCTCCACCACAACCTGCAGAACCATGGAGTTATGTGAAGAACACCACCTCTTATCCTCCTATGTAAGTCAACTTCACACCTTCCAATGAGGATGTTTGTCTCAGAGAAATATAGGAAGGAATGAAGGCACTCCTCTGATTGGCTTATATTCTGTGAAAGAATCCTCAATAGTATTGTAGAATCTTGAAGTGTTCCAGAACTGTCACAGCTTTCTAGAGTCCCCAAGTCAGCACTTATTTTATTTTGTATCTGTTGTATGCCAAGAATGTTCTAGGTTCTGAGAATTCTTTAAAAACAAAACAAAGATACTAACCTTCATCTAGCATGTATTGTAGCTAGGAGAGAGATAATGAACAACATGCAAATTAATAAGGCAATTACAAACTATGTTAAAATATGCTAAATGTGATTGAAAAATGCAGGGCATCAGGAGAGAATAGTGAAAAGTACAGTGTTATGCATTCTGCCTTGAACTTGGCCTGGCTGGGGAGTGGGATGGGTGAGGATGTGTTAGTGACTGGTGTAATGGGGACTGAATTTGCAAATTCGCATTCCTAAGTGTGTCTAGTTTTCTAATCACAAGGTAAGCAGGGGTTGGTTTGCTCCAGTCACCCTGGCCAGCTGGGTGAAAATGTCCAGTGGCTCCAGATGTCCTCACAGTCACTCCCAGAGCACCTCAGACACCTACAAGTGTCAGCTTAGATAGTGTTATCTCCTCAGCCAGGTGCTTCTGAGGATTTGCTTTCTTTCCTTTCTTTTCTTCTAAAAATACCAGTCACTGTTTGTCTCTGTTGTAAGTATAATACATACACATCACAGAGAAGTTAGGAAACACAGAGAAGCAAATGTAAGAAAATTAAACAGCATTTACCCAGAGAGAATTCCTGTAAACATTTGAGATGGTGTTTTCTAGTCTTTTCTTTATTGCATATTTCCTTCTTTGAAAATGGATCATAAATGCAGATAGTTGCATGGCAGCCTGGGTTGTTTATAAATAAAACATCAACGTCATTCTATGCCCTTAACTATAACAGCTCAACGTGTAATAGCTATATTAAATCATTATTTAACTATAAGTGTATTTACTCAATCTCTGATTGGGTCATTAAGTTGTGTTGGATAGTCTTGAAATGTAAATAGCACTTTGATTAACATATTGTAGCTGAACTATTATGGCATTTCAGAGACAGAAAGTATGTACTTTTGTTAAATTTCCCTCAGAAATGTCAACAGTGTACACTCCTTCTATGGAAATGTGAAAACATCCATTCAGTGGGACCTGCCATGCTTGAGTTACTAAAAGAATTTGTTTTAGCTTTTTGATAAACAAAATGGTGTTATAATAATCATATAAATAATAAACATGATTTCAGTCTTTATTTTGTATTTAAATCCAAGTGAATTTGAACTTCTTTTTCCCTCTGAAGATTTCTGAATTACTACTTTTATGAATATTATGTCCCTTGCTCTTAGAGATCTAGGGAATACCCCTTATTCCCCAGGATGGGGGAAGTCACCTTTGCTGGCTCCACTTCTGCCATTTAACAGCTCTGTTTTCCTGGCACTTGAGAGCCTGAATTTCCTCTTCTACCTTCTGGGGGCAGCGATGCTGGCCCTCTGGGTCCATCAAGATCTGAGAATGATGCTTATAATGTACTTGGAAATGGAAGCGTTACGTAGCATGAGTCTCCTGGCTTCGTAACCTTGGGCAGGTTCTATAAACTCTCAATGCCTCACTTTCCTTGTTTATAAAATGAGGATAAAAATAGAACCCTCTTCAAGGGCTTATATAAAGCTTAAGTGGAGTACATAGGATGAGATTGACTCAGTGCCCAACACCCTGGGAGTACTCAGTAAACATCACTAATTCTCATCTATATTGGACTTGTGAGACTCTTCTCAGGACAGTCAACAGTGATTACTGGAAGATGCAGTTGATAGAATCTTGGTAGGCGAGAGCTGCAAGGCCTTTAGAGAAAGCATGAGCCTTACCTGCAACTGGCAGATTGGGACCCAGGGAAGGAATTCACTGAAAGCCATCCAGCACATTAGCGAGTGGCCAAGGCAGGAATAGAATACATTTCTCCTAAGGTTACCTACATGTTGCCATCCCTGACATGCAGAAGGCTGTCTATGTCATTGGAGCAAGTTCTCCTGGTTGATAGAAGTCTTCCAAGGACTGAATCATATTTACCTGGTGGAAGAGCTGCAGCCCACTGTACAAAGCCCAGCAAAGGGCAGGGCTCAGCCTAGGATGACAGTGAAAATCACTTCCCTGGACAGGTCAGCATTTGAGTGCCTCTTCTCCTTGACTCAGGGCATTCCAAAGGTTTATTGAGTGAGTGAGATGCTAATTCTTTCTAACTCTGAATGGGCTAGGACACTATAGGGTTCCCAGAGAGATCTCCAGAGAGGCTTCTGTGTCTCAAGTCCAGTGATGGCAGCTCCCTTTACAGGCTTAAGACTCCCAGTGCAAGGTCTGGCCACTGCTGACACTTTTCAATTCCCATATAGTGACATCTCAAGTGTCCTTTTTCCCTCTCAGGTGTTCCCAGGATGCAATGGCAGGACAAACACTCTCAGAGTTCTTTAACAACACAAAGGAGAACATTCCTTTCACATTTTCTGAAGACTGCCTGTACCTAAATATTTACACTCCTGCTGACTTGATGAAGAACAGCAGGCTTCCGGTAAGCATGGGACCACTGGTCAAGACTTGATAGTTCCAGCATTCAAGATCTCCTTGTGTGGTCTGAAGGGGATGAAGGCAGCTGGGGACAGGGAAACCAAATGATTCACCAGCACAGAGCTTCCTTTCACCACAGAAAGCACAAGTTTTTCTTACCTTACTTTTCCTCAGTGACATCATGTTTCTGGGGGAGATCTCTGTACACCTGCAAAAATGCATGTTGTAATTTTTCCAAGTTCTTTCACACTAATTAATGGGCAAGAATGATTACTTAGTTATAAGGTTAAGAATCTGATCCCAGAGCAGCTCAGATGTAATTTCTACTATAGTTAGAGCTGGAAAGAATCTTAGAAAAAAATAAAACAACCCAAACCAAAAGAATCTGAGGTTACAAAGGGGAAAGGAGTATTGTACAACAGCTCAGATCTTCTGATCTTCAAACCTGTGCCCTTTGACATGCATTTGCACTCAGAAAAGCAGACTGTGTAGAGCAAATGACCTCTGATAACTTTCACTGTTCTATGAAAACTTTCACTAACCTGTCAAAATCTCACTGTCCCATGACAAAGGTGTGGGGTGGAAAGGAATCTGGGACAATCTCAAAAATACTTTCCTTGCCTTTGACCAATAATCTGGGATATTTTTTGGGGAGAGGCTCCCTAATGGTTTTGGCACAGGCTAATGGCTCAGTGACTCAGCATTTCCCATATAAAGGAAGGGTAAAAAATGGGGCTGACTGCCAGTTGCAGGCCAAAGGGCGGGGGAGGGTGTGGTGCAAAGGAAAGGATCCCTGGGGTGGAAGAAGTCCAGGTGTCAACACCCAGCCAGTATCCAAGGAACATCTTAGCATGGAGCCCAGGAGTTGGAGAGGAGATTGTGAATTTAAGACTGGAAATTGGTCCTACACTTGCTTTGTATGGTATAAGGCAGAGCAGGGACTGTTTTCTTACTCATTCAGCCATTCATTCATTCATGCTTCTATTGTATACTCAGTGCCAGCTACATACTATTACCGGTGTATTGGAATGTTCTAGATATTCCTCAGTTCTTGGGGATGCTGCGCCAGATGTGGCAGAAGAACCACTCAGCAAAAGAACCATGAAGAACAGAACAAAAAGAAAGGGTGATTTATTAGCAAAGCATGAGTAGACCTGAAGGCCTGAGATGGGCAGTGAATAAAAGCCAACTGCCTAAATGGGGACAGAACACTCCAAGGGCTGAGGTGTGCAGTTGGCTAAGGGCCAAACAAATGGAATCTGTTGAGACTTGGAGATTTACCCAATAGAATGGAGTAATTACATGGCGCAAAACTGAGGCCCTCCCCAAATTGTTTGGAGAAGGCATGATGGCTGCCAGGGTGTGGGAATTCATGAGCCTGTACATTTGTTCCTCTCTGCCCTTCCTATCTGATCCTCTTATCCTTGCCAGTTTATCCTTGGCACTGGGAGTGGACTCCATAAGGAGGATATAGGGCCATTTTCTTAGTTGACACAGAACATGGGCCGTTATGTTACTCATTGATTCTTCCTCTTCCAAGAGAAATAGCCCTGCATTTACTCATTCTCACCCAATGTCTACTCACATGCCTATGTTAACAAGAGTCGGGGGTGAGAGAAAGCTATCACCATGCAGCCCTTCCAGGACCTTGCCCTCTGAGCTGCACAGACACACGGTGACTTTATCAGCTGTCACTGCCCCGCCTCCCCAGCCCTTGGGCTCAGACTTCACTCAGAGATGATCTTGACTCAGTCCCTCCTTGGAAGGAACAGGGATCACAGAGGGAAAAGACACAGGGCCTCTGGGAGTTGGGATGCAAAAGCATCTCCACTATGGACACAGGTTCTAGAACTATCACGTCTGGGATCAAATGCTGGGTCTACCATTGGTGCCTGAGAGACTTAGGTAACTTCTTCACTTCTCAGCCTCTGCTCCCTGAAATGAGAATAACCACCTGTGAGTATTGGTGACAACCATCAGACTTTACCACAGTTCTGGCTCAGCACACAAAGCAGCAGTGATGACACACTAGTGACAATTGCAGGAGGAACCTCCTGTCTTCACAGCTGCTCACTGCTCTTGGCTGTGGCTTCAGGGATTGGACAGCTCCTCAATTGGGTTCTGGGGCCAGAAATCCTGGGTCATGTCTTGTCTCTCTCACTTAGCAGCTGCAGGATCTCAGGCAGGCAAAGTGCCTCAGTTTCCTACCTGTCATGTGGAATAATATTAACACCCACATCATGGATAGGCTATTTCTAGTGCTCAGAACAGTTCTTGCCATATTGGTCACATTGTGATTTTTAGCAACATTACTGCAATGTTATTTTATCAGCTCTCAATTCTTCCCTCCTATGTGAGTTCTTCAAATCAAGCATCATGAATTATGAATTGTGTGTCTACTCTCATCCTCCAATCTTATTACAGTCCCTGGCACATATGCATTCAGATAATGTTAGTCAAATGATGGAAGGCTTCCTGAAGGAGGAGAAGATGAGCTAACTTAGGAGAGTGGAGAGGGTTGGGGCATGAAAAGGAGGCAGAGGGGAGGCACATTGAAAAGGACCCCCATTGGGTACCTGTGTGCTTCTTGTGATAGTCACTCACATAGAAGTGCAATTCATCCCTGAAGAGTTATCTGAGATGAAGCTGAAATACAAGGACTGCCCCATGCTTACGTTCAGAGGGTTGAATGGTCCAGGCAAGAGGATGGAGCCAGTGTTGGGAAGAACGTGAGCTCTCCCCATGGGTCTGGGGAGAAAGGCAGGAGATGCTGGGGGAGTTGGGGTGGAGGAATGATTCCTTGTGAAACCTCATCAGGTACTGGTGTTGTCGGGGTGATGCCCTGTTTGAGTCACAGCCTAGATGTAGGTACCTATTTCAGACAAAATCTGTGTTCTTCCCAATTTTGCTTCCTATAACCCGTGTGCTTATGTCTCCTTGTCAGGTGATGGTGTGGATCCATGGAGGTGGGCTGGTGGTGGGTGGGGCATCAACCTATGATGGACTGGCCCTCTCTGCCCATGAAAACGTGGTGGTGGTGACCATCCAGTACCGCCTGGGCATCTGGGGATTCTTTAGGTAAGGTGTTGGACTCTCCTCTCTGCACATTAGTTCCTGCATTGGTCTATTTTCTCTTGATATAACAAAAATCCTGAGGCTGGATAATTATAAAGAAAGCAGATTGGGCTGGGTGTGGTGTTACATGCCTGTAATCTCAGTTATTGGGGAAGAGAAGGATCATGGACTAAGAATAATCCAAGGGAAATGCACAAGATCCCATCCGAAAAACAAACTAAAACAAAAAGGACTGGAGTATGATACAAGAAATAGAGCATCAGCCTAGCAAGCTTATATTACTTAAAAGGAAAAAAACCAAAAGAACAAAAGAAAAAGAAAAGAAATTTATCTAGCTCTTAGTTTTGTGGTTTTATCACAGGGCCCTCTGGGGAGAGGCCCTTTGTTTTTTTCACAACATGGTGAGAAACAGAAGGAGAATCTGCACATGGGAATCTGCACATGGTGAGGCACAAAGCCAGAGTGGGGGACAGTCTTGCTCTCTCTTTTTTCTTTTTTTTAATAACAACTCACTCTCTTTGGAACTCACTGGGGTCCCATGACTGTAATAATCTTTTATGAGGGCTAGGCCCCTGATGACCCAATGACCTTCATTAGTTTTCACCTTTCAAAAGTTTCATCACTGATTAATTCTGCCACATTAGCAACAAGTGTTGCGGGACGTTGCTAGCTGAGATATGGGACTCTGAGGCAATTAGCAGGAAGCAAGGTTTTATTGTGCCAGCACAGACTCAGCAGACTTATGTCCAAAGGCTGAGCCCTAAGAACAGAAGTGTCTCACCTTATATACCCTTGCAAGCAGGTTACAGAAGCAAAAAGCAAGGTGTAATCCATATATGGTTATATTTAATTTTATTGGCTACTTTACCCTAATGCTATGTGACTTTCCCCTCCTTGGTGCTATGTGACCTTCCTCATGTTCAGATTTCTCAGGTTTTATCTCTCTGCTATGTCATCGTTTCCTCCTTGTTACTTTCTCAGGACTCATGCCTAGCCTGTCTTCTTCTGATCCTCCGCCGCACTGAACTCTTGGGCAATAAACATGTCCAGTCCCTAGCAACCACTGCTACTCCTAGCTATACCTCTAATCAAATCCCTGAGCCTCTGACCTGGATTATAGTTACAATCACTTACTTTCCTACACCTGCTGTTTTAATATTGCAGCTGCTCCACACAGTAGCCAGTGTGTTCTCTGAGACATAGACTGGGGCTCTGTGCCTCTGCAGAGGATCCCACAGTAAGTATAAGGACACAGAAGTCCTTGTCCAGGCCCACAGCACAGCTCTTCCTGCATCTCACACTAGCTGCACTCACACTGCTGTTCCTATGGCCCGGGGTCTTTTCACCTACTGCTTCTCCTCACCTGAATTCCCTCTCAGGATATTTACAAGAATCATGTTCACATGTTATTATGTTTCTGTCCAATACCACTGCCTCAAAGGTCTTCCTGGGCCACAAGAACTGAAACACCACCACCCCTGCACTGGCCCACTCCTGCTCTTTCTTTAGCTGACTATAATTCTCCATTTGCTGATCTGTCTGTTTATAGTCAGCACTGTGAGATGAGTGCAACAGAGATTTTGCCTGTTTTGTTCTCAGATGTACTCTAAATCTTCTTCAACCAGGGTTGGATACATGGTGGATCCTCAGTTCACAGTTTCTGGAAGAACTAAAATAGAGCCCTACACAGGTCAATGCTATTGGAAGACCCTACATAGATAAGGAAGACCCTTGTGCCTGGGATGCAGAACCCAGCCTTATTCTGGAAGGCCCACTGAGAGCCCCCAGCACACCTGTGATTCTGAGAGTTCTGCCGTGGCAACTCTGTCTCACCCCATCCCTGTTCTCTTGCAGCACAGGGGATGAACATTGCCGGGGGAACTGGGGTCACTTGGACCAGGTGGCTGCACTGCGTTGGGTCCAGGACAATATTGCCAACTTTGGAGGGAACCCAGGCTCTGTTACCATCTTTGGAGAGTCAGCAGGAGGTGAAAGTGTCTCTGTTCTTGTAAGTGTTCCTGATAACGGGCCGCAGCTCCAGGCTTGATGTGACTGTTGATGGGACCTCTGGAGACCAGCCAATCCAGCCATGGGACCACTGCTTACAAAACCTGGATTCAGGGTTGACTTTACTCACTGCATAGCATCAGATGATGCAGAGCCAAGACTCAAACTCCCCTTGACCCTCAGGGAGCGCAGAGCTGAGTTTTGTGTTTTGCAGATAGGAAAATCTCCAGCTCACTCTGCAACAGTGACATTCTGTTTCTCTTTACTTTGCTAATCTTTCCCTTTGCTAAGCATTTAACATTAGACCTCACCTTACTTTTGTTAGGAAGGAGGATTGGGTATAAACTACAAATAGGAATAGATGAGGACATGAGTTGGATAAGGGGTCATTGTTTGACTCCAAGGCAGAGATACAAGTTAAGGGAACTCAGGAAGGACTTCCACTGAGGCAGACTGATGGCTTGTTCATGTCCAAGAGGGAGGGCTGCAGTCTCTGTACCTGAGTGACCAGGTGGCCTGGAGGAGGAGGTGAGAAGAAGGAGAGACTAAAACTGAAATGGGGAGGGTTTGGACAGGGAGTATGGGTCACAGACATGACCTGTACATTTGAAATGTCTTGGTCAAGTGGGGATGGAGCTGGAGGGGACACTGAGAGTAGCTATAGAAGGTGCTAGGGCAATAAGAAACCCAACAGCTAACTCAGAGTTGAGTGGATAAGCCCTATTACTATATTTTTCAAACATGTATTGGTTTCATAGTAAAATTCTCATAGTAAGCTTTCACATACATGGTTTTTAAAGAAGAGAAATAGGAAAAATACAGATAAACCCAAAAGAAAAAATCACAGTCTTACTACCTAGGGGTTGCCACTGAGGACATTTTGACACATAGACTTTTCCTAAAATTCCATCTATCTATCTATCTATCTATCTATCCACCTATTTATGATCTAGCCACCCATTCATCCAAAATCTCTTTCCATCATGTATCTATGTTGGGTTATATTTTATAAAAAATCCTTTCCTTAATATAGTAGTGTTACATAAATAAAAATTTCCCTAACCATTGGACACAATCTGTAATATTAATATCTTATATAATTGCCTAGTATGAATGAAATGAAGCATTACTATTTACTCAATATTGGAACTTTGGGTTATTTCAATTTTGTATTATTATAAACAGTTTAGGAAATCTTAGAAACATTATGGGTCTCCATGATAATTTTTCTTAGGATAAATTGTAAGTCATGGAAATGTTGAAACTGAATTTATGGCTATAATTTGCCAAGCTGTCTTTCCAAACATTTGATTGCAGTGATGGGCACTTTCTGTTTTGTCCTTAGCTCTGTGCTCTTGCTCTACCCTCCAGAGGTTCTCAGGGGGAGTATGGGATGCAGAATGGGACAAGTGAGGAGCTGTCATGTCCACAGAGCACCATAATCCCCAGGTGAATGTCCAGAACAGTAGAGCAGGTGCAGGGAAGCTTAAAAGCCAACAAGTCACTGACCCTCCTCCAATCATCAACTCTCCTCCTTTTTCTCCCTTGCCAGGTGCTATCTCCTTTGGCTAAGAACCTCTTCCACAGGGCGATTTCTGAGAGTGGCGTGGTCCTCACTACTGGTCTGTTTGAGAAGAAAATTGGGCCCATAGCTGAGGTAAGTCTTACCCTGGATGACTCTGGTACCCTTTCCCCTGCTTTCTTTGTATCCTTGGGCATCTTTCTTCCTGTGGGATTCAGGTGAGATGCTCAAGGGATTCATGAGGTGAGGAAGGTTAAGCAGGAAGGACTCTCTTAGGGCTCACACTTAGCTCACATGCTACTGCACTTCCTGAAGTGTCTTCATGTAAATCGTGTAATGTGGAAGAGACATGGTAGCCTCCTAAGCATGTCACATATATTAAGTCTCCTAAGATAGGTGTAATTATCACCATCAACTATGAGAGTCAGTGACTTGCCTGAGGCCAAATATTTAATAAATGCAGGAAGTAGGACTTAAATCCAGAGAGTGGAATTCTGGATTTGAGATCTTTAACTTCCATTCTAAATGGCCTTTTGGAGGCATTCAACCATGAGAACATATTATTGTTGTGCAGTGTAGAGACATTGTGCTCATTTTAACCAGATAAGATAACAGAGACACAGATACTGTGTAATCTGCTCAGGTCACAACCTGCATTAATAACAGAGGCAACACTCTGTGGGATCCAGAACCCACACAGGCTGGCCTAAAATATTTTTGGTCACCCCCTCTTGTCTTTAGAAAGTGGGTACAGGATAGAACTCTTCTGTCCACATTTGTGAAGGGAACGACATTGTTCTTGACCTCATCTAGTACCTATAATCTCTGCAGCACGTTGCAATTACTGCTGGGTGTAAAACCACCACATCAGCAGTCATGGTTCACTGTCTGCGCCAGAAGACAGAGGATGAGCTCTTGGAGATCACACTGAAACTGGTAAGTGCCTCCATTTTAGGGCACCCTGCCCTGTGTACTTGGCCCCAGGCTTCATTCAACTGTCCTCTGGCCCAAGAAAAATGACCTTGACTAGTGTCCAAAAATACCTCTCAGGAACAATGTCAACCTTCTTATCAAAACTGAGATTTTCAGTGTTCTTTTTTTTTTTTGTAAAATACCTCAAAAATCAAAAGTCCAAAAATATCACGATGAAAATTGCATAACAATTCTCCCTCTTTATGAAAACTTAATATTTGACATTCTTCTTTTCAGATATATTTTAAGAAACAAGACACTCCACTTAGGTACAGTAAGTTACTTGCATTTGGAACATGAGAATTTCAAGGCAGAGTTTTTCAAGAAGATATCACAATTTACATTGGCCAATACAGAAATTATTGATGTTGTAAAACAGTAGTGTCCCAGTTTTACAAAATTTCTTTTTCTTTTTTGGTTAGGAAATTCATTAAAGGAAGCAGAAGAAAAGAAACAAAGCTCTCCTTAGGCAAGAAGTGCCCTGATAGATGATTGCCAGTTTTGTAGAATTTATGAGATTGCCTCATTTAGAGTTCTTCGATCTATCTGCCCATTCATTCATCTATCTTCTACCCATTCATCCTTCCAGCCATCCTATTTATTAATATCCTTTTATCAGTCTAGTATATATCTATCCATACCTTTCATTCATCTATTTTTCAATGTGTCCACCATCCATGAGTCACCTAGCCAATATTTATCTATATTCCTTCACCAAGTCCTCCAAAAGCAATGATCCATCCTTCACCTACCTGCGTGTTTTCATCTGTTTATCAATGTGTCCATCCAACTGTCCTATAGTTTTGTATTGACAACCCCATCCATCCATCCATCCATCCATGCTAAGTGTATGGAATGGAGGTGCAAGGTAGGGTCAGCATGAACTAAAGTGTAGCATTGCCATAACTCAATGTTGGTGAAAACACAACAAAGAAAAGCCAGGGTTGGAAGGAGATTCCATGAATTTGTAGCAGTCAGGGTTTCCTAATACAAGATGAAGCAACACAACCTTGAACAGAAATGGGAAACAATTGCACCCAAATCTTCAGGATCTGAAAAACTCAGGATCCATGGCTGGATTTGGACTCTGAAGCTATTATTGAGATTGTAACTGATTCTATACCTCACTATCCCATTCTTCTCTGTTGGTTTCTCTCTGAAGCAGTTTTCCCTTCAGGAAGCTAACAACCTCAGCATTCTAGACTTATACCCTATCTGCTCAGAAATCAACTCCACAAATTTCAGCATTGGGGTAAAGTCCATTGCACTGACCCTGCCATGTTTTCACCAAGGTCTCTTTGACCGCAGTATGGAAATGGACTGAAGGGAAGAAACAGGGCAGGTGCAGAAAGACAAACCAGGCAGACCCTGCCCTGCATTTATCCAGGTTATACCAGTGGCCTGCTCACTGGGTGGTAAGATGAGGTTGAACTGTTTTGTGTGTTCAAGGATAATAGCAACCCTATGTCACATGGGGTTGCTTGATCTCATGAAGTGGGATGGGAAGCTGGAAATGGGGGTGGAGTAGAGTCAGGGGAATGCCCTCTCCTGCCCTTCCCTCATATCGCTAGCCCTGTCTGCCTTCAAGGACTACATATCTCTGGGCGTGACCCTCACCTCATTGCACTTTTCCTACAGAGGAAACAAGTAATGTGGCCAGGAGGGGAACAAGTAGGAAAAAAGGATGAAGAGAAGGACAGGCACAAACAGCAGATGTCCTCTTCAGGACTCTTCAGAACCAGACTTTGGATCCCAGGACTTTTTCTCTTACTCCCTTGTTCCACTCCACCCAGAGTTCATGCCCAAATAACATTAGTGTCCTCATATTATACGAGTCTAGCCAAGAAGGAACCAGGATGGAGAACTTGCCCTGGGGCAGAGCTCAAGGTTCTGCTTTTATCCCAGGAAGCCTTCTCAGGACAACCTCTATCTTTATCTTCACAGAATCTTTTAAAGTTTGATTTACTTGGAGACCCCAGAAAGGTAAGTACCTTTCTTCTTGATTATGGATTTTGAGTCTTAACTCCACTAAGCTCTAATTAACTATGAATGAAACAATTCACTTTTGTGAAACTGTAATCACTCCTTGTGTGTATATTGATAAGGACCAGAGAAGGAAAGTATCATGACAGCTAACACAGAAAGAAAACCAGAGACAAGATTTGAACCCATTCCTCTGACTCCCAGTCTAGTGCTCCTAGCCAGGAACTCTGTGTCCCCAGGGTTTGGCTACATCAGTCTCATTTATATCTCTGGTTCCTAAAATGATTTTGTGGGAGGAGGTTGCAATAGAACCTTCTACTCTCAGGAGGTAGAGTTGTCTGGCTAGGAAGTTGAGGATCCATAACTAAGGAGAACAAATCTCCCTGAAGACCAACAGTCTGGTTATCTGTGGAAGGAGAGAGCCTAGGGTCTTTAGTTCTGAGACTACTACACCTCTCCCAGCCCCCAGCAAACTCACACTACACCTTCCGCCTTCTCCTTTCTCTTTCCCACCTTCCAACAGTTGTCAAAGTCTGGTGACATGAGCTGTGCAAAATCTTACAGTATTGTCCTCTCTGTTCTTTTCCTGGGGAATCACAGCACTTCCCTCAAAGTGAGGAGGAAAAGAGATTCTTTCAGCCATTCAGGAAAGTTTTGAGAAGCACTTATTTTGTGGCCATCTGTGCTTTAGTAGCTGGAATGTGGCAGTGAAACAGACAAAAGTACCTGGACTTTTGAGACTTCCATCCCTGTGGGGATGGGAGGAGTGGAATATAATAACTAATCAAATATGTATTTCATATGTGTTTCACAGTGGTCAGAATTAAGGTAAAAACAATGTGAGAGGTGAGGATGGAGTTGGCCATTGGTTTGATGTAAGCAGCAGGGTTCTAGGATGGCTAGATGAGCAGGGGGAAACTGAGTCAAGTTCTGGAGAAGGGAAGGAAGAGGCTGGAAGGAGAACTGGAGAAAGTCTTCCTGGCAGAGGGAAGAGCAGCTGTAAAGACCCTGAGGCAGGAGGCCAGAGCAGAAGCAGTAAGGGAGGAGCTGTTGAGGCTGAGGAGTTCATGGAAGAAAGGACTTGGATTTTGGTTCAGCACAAGATAGGGGAGTTCAGAGGGCTCTAGACAGAGTAGTGATTTTGCAGATCTTAGATTTTGCCCAAGTCTCTTGGACTGCATTGTAAAAATAGACTATAGGGAAGGAGCAGGGCAGGTGCAGATTATCCAGCTGGGAGGCCACTGAGCTGCAATAATCTAGGCCAGGCATCCTCAAAATTATACCAGGGACCAGAGAGTGGGGGTAAGGGAATGAGATGCCTTTGGATCTGAGTATTTTTAAAGAATATCTGGTAAGACTTGCTAATAGACAGGCAGTGGGGTGTGTGAGTAAGAGTGGAGAGAAGATTCCCCTCGACTCCTCTGACCAAGCAGGCAATGCTTGTGGTCTCACAGCGCAGTCCCTGAGTGAACCACAGTCATTATTGTGACTCCCATGCTTGCTGACATCAGAGTCTTCCTCAAATGTGATGCTCCACGTGGGCAGTCACTCTCTGTCTTCTGGCCTTGTATGTTTTCTACCTTCACTATCTCTCCTCACTCCCATGTCCCATGGTGTCACCAGACTTCCTTTATAAAAACATGTTAGAACCTGATTTTTTTAAAGCCTGGCCTTGCTTATAATGCAAAATCCCTTGAATCCATGAGTTAGTTCTTCAAGCTTTCCTGAGATTGGGCTTCAGTGGCTCATGGGAACCTGGACAAATAGTCCATGAGACCCCATCTCCAGAATAACCAAAGCAAAATTGACTGGAAGTGTGCTCAAAGCCCTGAGTTCAAATCCCAGTCTCACACACACAAAAAAAACTTTTCTGAGTAGCAAGGCTGTGCCTAATATTTTATGAGAAATGTATTCCACCCTTTGACCCTCTCTCTACAACTGTCTTGAGGCACCTCTCTAAGACCAGGGCTCTTTGATAGTCCTGAGGTCAGGCCTGCACAGTGACACCTCTGTCCCTTAGTTCATGCCCTTCCAAGTCTTTGGAAATCCTCATCCTTTTCTTCACCTGTCCATCATATTCTTGCCAGAGCCCACTGCAAGGACTAAAGCACCTGCTTGTGCAGCCAGCCTGGGTCTTTCTTCAGATGAGCAGTTCCTACTGCTGACTCCCAGGACAGCCATCCACACTGCACAGCCTTTGTATCACACCCAGATCCTGTTCTCCATTGTCAGCCTATTGCAGTAGGACTTGGCCCTTGTCTTCATCTTTTCTTCCTCTAAAATACAAAATCAAGTCTCAGTTTAGGCACTGAGACTGATGAGCTCCTTATCTCTCAAAGCAGACCAGGTAGCAAAAACAGCTCAAGTAGATAGAGAAATTTAGACCACCCTCATTAATCATGGTTACTACACTTTCAAATTCACTTACATATTGCAGTGTACTTATAACACCCAAATAAATACCACTGACACTGTTGTGGTTATTTGCACCCTATGTAGAGAGCAATGAGAAGTTTGAGTCATGTAGTGCCCAGGTTCCACTCTGAGGCCCGAGAGGAAATACTCTGACTTCTATATTCCTCTCTCATACTGACACGTTTCTTCTTTGTGATCTACTTAGTGCTACATTTTGGTTATTATTTTCAGCTAGAAGTGGTTTCTCTATTTAATGCAGCTCTCATGCACAGTGGTGAAGAGCTGCCCAGGGTTCCTAAGCACAAGAGGCTGTGATATGCCTATGACAATTGGAGAAAATTCATGAAATAGAAGAGCTTCCTTCAGGCTTGAGTTATGATTTCCCTGGTTGTGAAGTCAGTGTTGATGAGCCAACCACACAGCACATCCAAAGACGAAAAGGAGGTTTGCCTATCTGTAGATGATGTTATTCAGGAGAATGGTAATGTGATGCCTATAGTGTGTAATATTCTATGGAAAAGATGAAAAGCAGCTAAATTGTAGATTTATGAGATGTTGATTTTTTAATAAATCCTAGTGGACAGCATGTGAGGCAGAAGTCAAAGAAATGTACAGTCCTGTTACCCAGAGTCAGGAAAATGTCAAGACCTTCTCTATATGCTTCAAATTCAAATATGTATTTTGTATGTTATATATTTTGCACTGATTGAGAATTCCCCTCTCTCTTTCAGACCACCATCACCCTATCATCATTGACTTCCCAATTACAGCTCTGCCCTTTGTGACTCACAGACTTAGCCCTCTTAGGACCCTGAGTTTCTGTAGCCACAGCCACAGATATCTATGCACTGGCAAAGCCCTCGAACAGGCAGAGTGGGGTGTGTAGGTATTAGCTGGGTCAGAGTATTCATTTATACTGCATTTCCTTCTTCCTCAGAGCTATCCTTTCATGCCCACTGTGATGGATGGAGTGCTGCTGCCTAAGACACCTGAGGAAATTCTGACCGAAAAGAATGTCAACACTGTTCCTTACATGGTGGGAATCAACAAGCAAGAGTTTGGCTGGATTATTCCAACGGTGAGGACATACAGGGCTACAGATGTACCCCAGGCATACACCTTAAACCATCTTCCTTTTGACGTCTCCTCCCATATGTATTTCTAACTCCAAACCCCTTCTGAGTCCAAGGCAGCTGTTCTTATTGGCACAAGTGGACACTTCCATGGAAATATTCTCCAGGATGGACAACTATCCCTTGGGAACCGCTCCCCCAAATCACTGTTTTCTTGTCCTTAATGAATTCCAACATATCCAGGGTAGAAGAGCCTGCAGAGAAAAAACTTGTGCAGATAGAAAAACCAAGGACATCGAGAAATGGGAAAGAGCTACCAGGTTAGGATGTAACAGCTTCCACAATGGAAGATATGTCTCAGGCTACATAGATGCTCAAACACCCTTTCTCTCCTCAATGGGGAGATTCAGAGAAGGCCTCTCTGTGTGAGTTAGGATTAGCTTCAGAAGGAAAAGGAAACTTTTCCTCTGTCAAAGTTTTTTTAAAGCCCAACACTAGTTAAAGCAGTAGGATAGGTTTTCTTCAGTACTAGTATTGCTCAATCTGAACTCAAATCCCTAACACCAAGAGCTGGAATGCTTTCAAGCCTTGGATTGAGCCCTGGAGACACTGTGTGGTAAGGGATGAGTCCAGGGCACTGCACAGAATTGTTATGTAAAAGAGAAGCAGACATCTCTCTCTTCATGACTGGGAGTTGTAAGTTAAATATGACCCTCACTAAAGTCTGATTTTTATCCTTCTTACGGGGACTAAGGTATAGATCAAGAATTATCTCCCCAGATCTTTATGTAAATATTTCCAAGAAAACTCAGCTCCTTGAGGAAACACTTTGGAGTAAGACGTTTGCATTCAAAGGGCAGAGAAAAGATGGATAATTGCAAGCTTTCCAAAGTAACTGCTCTAAGAGAGGGTTCAGTGTTCAGGCTACCCATTACCAGGT
This sequence comes from Castor canadensis, assembly GCF_047511655.1. NCBI lineage: Eukaryota > Metazoa > Chordata > Mammalia > Rodentia > Castoridae > Castor > Castor canadensis. Next base: position 29,921,294 of record NC_133400.1, read on the forward strand.
TTGGGCTGTAGAAAAATAATAATTTCACTTGAGAGCATTGAGTGTTCTCAGGCAAGCATTTTAGGAGTCTGAGGTCCTCCTAGGACATGTTCTTTTCTGTTGCGGGTTTGAATTCAGGGCTTCACACTTGCTAGGCAGGCACTCTACTACTTGAGCCATTCTAAGACATGCTCTTATGCTGCTGGAACCATGCTGGAGTTGCATCAGTTTTCTGAGTCAGAGGTTTGGACAGGATTGGGTACATGCTGAGAGTTCTGCAGCTCTCATTTCAGAAGAATTTCAGAAGGTAGCAAAGGAATACATTCATGTGATTGCATTGACTTTTGACTTCTTTGGTTACCTGAGTGTGTGACATATGGGTTATGCCCTCTATTCTTGGGCCCTCAGCTTCTAAACACTACCCTGAACTGAAAGTCTAAATGTTTCCTTAATCTTGGAGAACTATCATCCCCTACCATAATAAATACATGTATTTAGAAGTGTCCTGATCCCATCCCTTGAGTTTTGTATGTAAATCCATTTCTTCCATTGATTTCTTTCCAATCTCATGAAAGACTTATCCCAGCAAGGCCCCAAAAGAACCTTCATTCCTCTTTGGTTAGGTTAATTAGCTTGTTTGCCACTTCTTGTTATTCCCCATGATTCACAAATGATTATGTGATTTTTTTAACAGTTAATGGGATATCCACTCTCTGAAGAGATATTGGACCAGAAGATGGCCGCATCACTCCTGTGGAAGAGCTATCCCTTTATTGTAAGTGTTGAGGAAATCACTGAAATTGATTGAGAAACAAAGAAGGGTAGGGGGATTTCCCCAAATCAAAGACCAATTCAATGATATAAAAATACTGGGACCTGGGGTTCTGCTGCCCATTTCCACTTTACCATCCCAATGTCAAGAGCCCACAGTTGGTGCTTACCACTTGAAAAACCCAATGACTTACAGACAAGTTACTGGGAAAATAGCCAGAAAGCCAAGTAAGGTGAAGGCTTTTTGTCATCTAAGACCATCATGCCTGTCGTGGCAGGCACAAGACTAACATAGGAGTTGTGGGGGGGGCATACCAGCTAGGTGGGTACCAGATAGTCACTAATTTTGGTTGGTCTTCTGACACTCAGGCTGCCATCATATGGAGTCACTGGACGTCTGAATTCTATTACTCTAAGGAGAAGTTAGTCACTATAACACCTCACAACTTGTATCTTTTCAATTCCTTTTCCTAAAAATGGTGAATTCTGTACTTACTTATTAGGATACAAAAGGAATCTTTTTCCTAGAGAACAGGGAAAGATAGGAGAACAGTTTTAGCCCATTAGGTGGCTTCAGTCAGAGGTGTCTTTTCTACCAAAGTCAGAGGGAAACCAACAACATATTGCTGAGATGTGCAACCTCCAAAATTAATAACTTTTAACATCATCTAAAAGGAAGTAGAGGAAGAGCATTTAGTTAAGTCTTCACCCACTAATACCAGGATGGATTGGCACAGGGATCATTGGGTTCACAATCAATGAAGCTTTTCCCAGCTGGCTAGAGAACAATAATGTTTACCAGGTGAAGTGGTCACTTTCTTGATCCATTTCAGAACATCTCAAAAGAACTGACTCCAGTAGCCACTGAGAGGTATTTAGGAGGGGAAGATGACCTTGTCAAAAAGAAATACCTGCTTCTGGACTTGATTGCAGATGTGATGTTTGGTATTCCATCTGTGTTGGTGTCCCGTAGCCACAGAGGTGAGTCCCATGGGTTATTCAGGATGGGAACGCTGACTTACCAACTCAGCTCTGACTTACCAACGTCTAAGCATAAGCCAATGTGAAAAACTGCTGAGGTCCAGGTCACAACGCTGATTCCATATGGCCTGGGGAAGAGCACTGCCTTATTATGTTTCTGTCAATTGGAATCTTTGAGGAAAGTTTCCAAATGCAAGTTGTAAATTTGGGTGGTAACCCTATAGACACCTCTACAGATGAGAGGAGGAGGTGACACAGGAATGACATGGAGTCCAATTAATGGTGTACTGCCAAGCAGGTGTCCACTGTGGGCAGCTGGAGCTGGGGAGCTCTGGGAAACAAGCTAAGGACACAACTAAGGGTTGTCCTGTGTGAGAGGCAGGGGAGTCAGGTATTCATCCTCTAAGGCCCACTTGTCATTGGCTGAAAGCTCTTACAAGGAATTGCTAATTCCTTGGTGCTTCAACCTGAAGTACTCATGGGCAATGTGGTCTGTAGTGAGCAGAGGAAGTCTTCAGGCAAAGAGAGCTGTTGAAGCTAGTGATAGACATCAGGCTGTCGTGCCCAGAAACAGGAGCTATGAGCAGGGAACTCTATCAGTAACTTCTGTTACAGAGAAAGTATACCTAACATGAATAACTTAAGAGTGGAAGGACTTATTTTAGTTCACAGTATCAAGAGGTTTAAGTCCATCATGATGGAAGGTATGGCAGAGCAACTAACATCGTAATGGCCAAGTAGAGTGGAACAATTATAGGCCAGGACCAGGGCAAGATACAATTCCTAAGGACATGTCTCTACATGACGTACTTCCTCCAATCAAGCCCCACATTCTGCAATTCTACCACCTCTCAAAAGTCTATTCAAATCTTGAATCCACTGATGGATTAAACCATTCACTAGGTCAAAGTCCTTATTATTTAATTGTGTCCAGAAACACCCTCACAGACACACCTATAGTGGGCATTGCTAATCTCCTAGGTGTTTCTCAATCCAATCAAGATGACAGTAAAGATTAACCATTATAAGCACCAACAGCTTCTGCTTCAGTTTCCTTCTCTGACATCATGGTGATAAGGGGTACTAGGAGACAAGTATTAGCACTCATTTTAAACTAAGTTGCTAAGTAGAGGAGCTGGGGGAAGAGTAGGAGCGATGTATAGAATCAAGAGTGCTGTCGGAAGCCAGGCACTTGTGGCTCACACATCATCCTAGCTATGTGGCAAACTTTGATTTTTGTTGAAGGCCAGTCCAGACAAAAAGTTCATGAGATCCCATCTCAACAGTGAAAAAAAGCTGAATGTAGTGACACATCCCAGTTACTTTGAGAAGTATAAATGAGAGGATTGCAGTCCAGGAAGGCCTAGGCAAACAGTGAGACCCTATCTCAAAAATAACCAGAGCATAAACGGCTGGAGGCCTGGCTAAGCAGAAGAGTGCCTGCCTCGCAAGCAGGAAGCTCTGAGTTCAAACCCTAGCGCTGCCAAAAAAAAAAATGCTGACCATAACCAAGGGGGGCTAAAAGTAGTAATAGGATATTGGGGGAGAGACTTGTAGCTGCTTTCAAAAACTACAGTTGGCTTTGTCCATTGTGGTGCATGGCTTTGTGAATAAACTGAGTGCCAGACTGCAGTCTACCACAGGACCTTCTGATGTTGACTGAATGCTGAGCAAATGGAGTGTGATGGTACAGATAGGTGAGCTCACCTAGACAGAAGGAGACCCTAGTTCATTGTCAACACATAGAAATACTACTGAATTTTGTGTTCATTTTGTATTCTGCAACATTACTGAATTCATGTATTAGTTCTGGTAAAATCTGTAGGGTTTGCTATATATTATATATAAACTATATTATACCATCAGTAAACAGGTTTACATCTGCATTTCCTATGAGGATGCCTTTTATTTCTTTCTCTTGTCTAATTGCTTTGACAAGTTCTTCCAAAACTATGTTAAATAGAGATGGTAAATGTAAGCATCTCCATCTTCATCAAGATTTTATAGGAAATGCTTTTTAATTTTTCACCATAGAGTTAATGTCAGCTGTGGGTTTCTCAAATAGCCTTTATTGTGTGGAGGTACCTTTTATCACTAATTCAGTGAAAAAAACTTTTGAAATAAGGTCAAGGTCTCACTATGATGCACAGACTAGTTTTGAATTCCTGGGCTTCTGCAATCCTCCCTCCTCAGCATCACAAGTATGGAATTAGGTATGTGCCACTCTACCCAATTTTCTATCATAAAAGAATGTTTGTTTTTTGTATGGTTTTTCTGCATCTATTGATATGGTCAGATGCTTCAAATGTCTTAAGTTTATAATAGAATGCATTGTATTCACTGATATTTGTCCTTTGAACCATTTTTACATGCTAGGGATAAATCTTACTTGATGATGGTGGAGTACTCCTTTAATGTGCTGTCAAATTTATTTTGGTAGCATTTTATTGAGGATTTTTGCATTTTTGTTCATGAAAGATATCGACCAGTGGTTTTCTTTTCATTTAATGTCCTTGCCTTCTTTTAGTGTCAGGATAACGCTGCCTTCATAAAAAGAATTGAGAATTATTCCCTCTTCTCTGAATTGAGAAGAATTTCAGAAGTATTTTAGCTCTTCTTTTTTAACTTTTGGTATAATTAATCAGTGAAGCCATCAGAACCTGGACTTTTCCTTGATGGAAAACATTTTATCAATGATTCAACCTTCTTACTCAAAATTCATCCATTCAGATTACCTATTTTTTCTTGATTCAGACTTTGTAGGTTGTATAGGACTGGGAATTTATCTGTTTCTTCTAGGTTATCTAATTCCTGTCCATGTAATTGTAGTCTGATGACCTTTTATATGTCTATGGTTGTCAGTTGCAAGTATCTCCTCTTTCATGTCTAATTTCATTTCTTTGAGTCTTCTCTCTTTCTTGCTTAGTCTAGCTAAAGGTTTGTTGATCTTTTTTTAAAAAAAAATAACTCTTGGTTTTGTTTATGTTTTTATTTTTTTATATCCCCGACCTCATTTCTGATGTTATCTTTATGGTTTCCCTCCTTCTTCTTCTTTTTTTAATTTTTATTGTTTTATTATTCATATGTGTATACAAGGCTTGGGTCATTTCTACCCCCTGCCCCCACCCCCTCCCTTACCACCCACTCCACCCCCTCCCTCTCCACCCCACCCCCTCAATACCCAGCAGAAACTATTTTGCCCTTATCTCTAATTTTGTTGAAGAGAAAATATAAGCAATAATAGGAAGGAACAAGTATTTTTGCTGGTTGAGATAAGGATAGCCAAACAGGGAGTTGACTCACATTAATTTCCTGTGCGTGTGTGTTACCTTCTAGGTTAATTCTTTTTGATCTAACCTTTTCTCTAGTTGCTGGTCCCCTTTTCCTATTGGCCTCAGTTGTTTTTAAGGTATCTGCTTTAGTTTCTCTGTGTTAAGGGCAACAAATGCTAGCTAATTTTTTAGGTGTCTTACCTATCCTCACCCCTCCCTTGTGTGGTCTCGATTTTATCATGTGCTCAAAGTCCAATCCCATTCTTGTGTTTGCCCTTGATCTAATGTCCACATATGTCCCTCCTTCTTCTAACTTTGGACTTTGCTCTTCTTTTTTCTAATTCCTTGAAACATAACCTGAGATCTTCCTTCTTTTCAATGTAGGTACTTACTGTTATAAAGTTTAACTTAGAACGACTTTTGCTGTACTCACTAAGGGTTGTATGCTGTGTTTCCACTTCATTTATCTCCATTCTTAATCATCCATTTTAATTTCTTCACTGACTAATAGTTTGTTTGGGAGTGTGTTGTTTAATTTCTGTGATTTTTGTGAATTTTCTGAAATTATTGTTGCTATTGATTTCTAGTTTCATTCCATTGTAGTCAGAATAGATACTGGCTAAAATTTCAGTTTCATTAAATCAACTGAGGCTTGTTTTGTGCCTGCAGATGAGATCTATTCTGGACAGTGTTCTGTGGATGCTTGAAAAGAAGATATATCCTGTTGGTCTTGGTTAGAATATTCTATATATTTCTGTAGATCCATGTGTATCACCCTATATCAATATTAACTCAAAATGGATCAAGGATCTTAATATCAGACCACAAACTCTAAAGTTGATACAGGAAAGAGTAGGAACTACTCTGGAGTTAGTAGGTATAGGTAAGAACTTTCTCAATGAAACCCCAGCAGCACAGCAACTAAGAGATAGCATAGATAAATGGGACCTCATAAAACTAAAAAGCTTCTGTTCATCAAAAGAAATGGTCTCTAAACTGAAGAGACCATCCACAGAGTGGGAGAAAATATTTGCAAACTATACATTAGACAAAGGACTGACAACCAGAATATATAGGGAACTTAAAAAACTAAATTGTCCCAAAATTAATGAACCAATAAAGAAATGGGCAAGTGAACTAAACAGAACTTTCTCAAAAGAAGAAATTTACATGGCCAAAAAACACATGAAAAAATGCTCACCATCTCTAGCAATAAAGGAAATGCAAATTAAAACCATACTAAGATTCCACCTCACCCCTGTTAGAATAGCCATCATTAGCAACACCACCACCAACAGGTGTTGGCGAGGATGTGGGGAAAAAAGGAACCCTCCTACACTGCTGGTGGGAATGTAAACTAGTACAACCACTCTGGAAAAAAATTTGGAGGCTACTTAAAAAGCTAAACATTGATCTACCATATGATCCAGCAATACCACTCTTGGGGTTATACCCAAAAGACTGTGATACAGGTTACTCCAGAGGCACCTGCACACCCATGTTTATTGCGGCACTATTCACAATAGCCAAGTTATGGAAACAGCCAAGATGCCCCAGCACTGACGAATGGATTAAGAAAATGTGGTATCTATACACAATGGAATTTTATGCAGCCATGAAGAAGAACAAAATGTTATCATTCGCTGGTAAATGGATGGAATTGGAGAACATCATTCTGAGTGAGGTTAGCCTGGCCCAAAAGACCAAAAATCGTATGTTCTTCTTTATATGTGGACATTAGATCAAGGGCAAACACAACAAGGGAATTGGACTTTGAGCACATGATAAAAGCGAGAGCACACAAGGGAGCATTTGTGGTCCTTAACGCAGAAAAACTAAAGCATATACCTTAAAAGTAACTGAGGCCATTAGGAAAAGGGGACCAGCAACTAGAGAAAAGATTAGATCAAAAAGAATTAACCTAGTAGGTAACACACACGCACAGGAAATTAATGTGAGTCAACTCTCTGTTTGGCTATCCTTATCTCAACCAGCAAAAACACTTGTTCCTTCCTATTATTGCTTATATTCTCTCTTCAACAAAATTAGAGATAAGGGCAAAATAGTTTCTGCTGGGTATTGAGGGGGTGGGGTGGAGAGGGAGGGGGTGGAGTGGGTGGTAAGGGAGGGGGGGGCAGGAGGGAGAAATGACCCAAGCCTTGTATGCACATATGAATAATAAAACAATAAAAAAAGTACAATGTTTCCTTCTGAATTTTCTATCTGAATTATTATTGATGTCCATTGTTGAAAGTAGAGTTTTGAAGTCCTACATTATTCTGGTATTGCAAACTGTCTCTCCTTTCAGGTTCTTTGATGTTCATTTGATATATTCCTTGCTCCGTTGGTATATGCATTTACGTTTACAGTTCTTACAGCCTTTTTCTGAATTGAGCTTTTCATCAACCAATAATGTTTTTATTTGTCCCTTTGTGTGGTTTTTCACTTTACGTGTTTTCTCCAATATAACTATAACTGCCTCTTCTCACAATTGCTTTCCCTTAGTGTATACTATATATTTCTATTCCTATTTTAAGTGGAAAACAACTTAATTTTGATCACACATAACAACTCTTATACTTCCTCACACACAGATACTTTGTATTGATGTCACACTTTGCATCATTTTATAATGACAATTTATTTTGGATGTAGTTGATGATTTGTTTTAGCTATAGTTGTTAGTATTGTTTTTGTCTTTTAGTACAGGTACTGGGAATAAGATTACTGACACATTATCATTACAGGGCTGGACAATTCTGAATATAACTGCTTTATTTAATAATTGGCTTTTGTGCTTTCATGTGTTCATTGTTATTCATTAGTGTCATTTTGTTTCAGCTGAACAACTACTTTAATAATTAAGGTGGGTCTATAAGGAATGAATTCCACAAGCTTTTGATTGTGTGGGAATGTTTTTATTTCTTCCTCACTTCTGAAAGACAGCTTTCCTGAGTATAGTGTCTTTATTGGCAGTTGTTTTCCTTTCTTTCTCTGCTGCCCTGTATGAATTCTTGTAAGGAATCTGCTAATGTAGTTCTGGCACACATTTGTACATGAGGTAGTTTTTATTGCTTAGTTCTCCTAGAATGTTTCTTTCTTCTGATTTTTGGTAGTTTGAATATTTTTTGTCTTGATTGAAATTGACTGAAGTCCTCCAAACTTCCTGTACTTATTCCAGATTAGGGATAATTTTAGTCCTAATTTCTTTTTTTTTTTCATTTTTCTTTTATTATTCATATGTGCATACAAGGCTTGGTTCATTTCTCTCCCCTGCCCCCACCCCCTCCCTTACCACCCACTCCTCCCCCTCCCTCTCCCCCCCTCAATACCCAGCAGAAACTATTTTGCCCTTATTTCTAATTTTGTTGTAGAGAGAGTATAAGCAATAATAGGAAGGAACAAGGGTTTTTGCTGGTTGAGATAAGGATAGCTATACAGGGCATTGACTCACATTGATTTCCTGTGCGTGGGTGTCACCTTCTAGGTTAATTCTTTTTGATCTAACCTTTTCTCTAGTACCTGTTCCCCTTTTCCTATTGGCCTCAGTTGCTTTAAGGTATCTGCTTTAGTTTCTCTGCGTTAAGGGCAACAAATGCTAGCTAGTTTTTTAGGTGTCTTACCTATCCTCACCCCTCCCTTGTGTGCTCTCGCTTTTATCATGTGCTCATAGTCCAATCCCCTTGTTGTGTTTGCCTTTGATCTAATGTCCACATATAAGGGAGAACATACGATTTTTGGTCTTTTGGGCCAGGCTAACCTCACTCAGAATGATGTTCTCCAATTCCATCCATTTACCAGCGAATGATAACATTTCGTTCTTCTTCATGGCTGCATAAAATTCCATTGTGTATAGATACCACATTTTTTTAATCCATTCGTCAGTGCTGGGGCATCTTGGCTGTTTCCATAACTTGGCTATTGTGAATAGTGATGCAATAAACATGGATGTGCAGGTGCCTCTGGAGTAACAGTCTTTTGGGTATATCCCCAAGAGTGGTATTGCTGGATCAAATGGTAGATCGATGTCCAGCTTTTTAAGTAGCCTCCAAATTTTTTTCCAGACTGGTTGTACTAGTCTACATTCCCACCAACAGTGTAAGAGGGTTCCTTTTTCCCCGCATCCTCGCCAACACCTGTTGTTGGTGATGTTGCTGATGATGGCTATTCTAACAGGGGTGAGGTGGAATCTTAGCGTGGTTTTAATTTGCATTTCCTTTATTGCTAGAGATGGTGAGCATTTTTTCATGTGTTTTCTGGCCATTTGAATTTTTTCTTTTGAGAAAGTTCTGTGTAGTTCACATGCCCATTTCTTTATTGGTTCTTTAGTTTTGGGAGAATTTAGTTTTTTAAGTTCCCTGTATATTCTGGTTATCAGTCCTTTGTCTGATGTATAATTGGCAAATATTTTCTCCCACTCTGTGGGTGGTCTCTTCAGTTTAGAGACCATTTCTTTTGATGAACAGAAGCTTTTTAGTTTTATGAGGTCCCATTTATCTATGCTGTCTCTTAGTTGCTGTGCTGCTGGGGTTTCATTGAGAAAGTTCTTACCTATACCTACTAACTCCAGAGTATTTCCTACTCTTTCTTGTATCAACTTAAGAGTTTGTGGTCTGATATTAAGATCCTTGATCCATTTTGAGTTAATCTTGGTATAGGGTGATATACATGGATCTAGTTTCAGTTTTTTGCAGACTGCTAACCAGTTTTCCCAGCAGTTTTTGTTGAAGAGGCTGCTTTTTCTCCATCGTATATTTTTAGCTCCTTTGTCAAAGATAAGTTGCTTATAGTTGTGTGGCTTCATATCTGGATCCTCTATTCTGTTCCACTAGTCTTCATGTCTGTTTTTGTGCCAGTACCATGCTGTTTTTATTGTTATTGCTTTGTAATATACTTTGAAGTCAGGTATTGTGATACCTCCTGCATTGTTCTTTTGACTGAGTATTGCCTTGGCTATTCGTGGCCTCTTGTGTTTCCGTATAAATTTAACAGTAGATTTTTCAATCTCTTTAATGAATGTCATTGGAATTTTGATGGGAATTGCATTAAACATGTAGATTACTTTGGGGAGTATCGACATTTTTACTATGTTGATTCTACCAATCCATGAGCATGGGAGATCTCTCCACTTTCTATAGTCTTCCTCAATCTCTTTCTTCAGAAGTGTATAGTTTTCCTTGTAGAGGTCTTTCGCATCTTTTGTTAGGTTTACACCTAGGTATTTGATTTTTTTTGAGGCTATTGTAAATGGAATTGTTTTCATACATTCTTTTTCAGTATGCTCATTGTTAGTGTATAAAAATGCTAATGATTTTTCTATGTTGATTTTATATCCTGCTACCTTGCTATAGCTATTGATGATGTCTAGAAGCTTCTGAGTAGAGTTTTTTGGGTCTTTAAGGTATAGGATCATGTCATCTGCAAATAGGGATATTTTGACAGTTTCCTTACCTATTTGTATTCCTTTTATTCCTTCTTCTTGCCTAATTGCTCTGGCTAGGAATTCCAGTACTATGTTGAATAGGAGTGGAGATAGTGGGCATCCTTGTCTGGTTCCTGATTTTAGAGGGAATGGTTTTAATTTTTCTCCGTTAAGTATAATGTTGGCTGTAGGTTTGTCATATATAGCTTTAATAATGTTGAGGAACTTTCCTTCTATTCCTAGTTTTCTTAGAGCTTTTATCATGAAATGTTGATGGATCTTATCAAAGGCTTTTTCTGCATCTATTGTGATGATCAAGTGGTTTTTGTCTTTGCTTCTGTTAATGTGGTTTATTACGTTTATTGATTTTCGTATGTTGAACCACCCCTGCATCCCTGGGATGAAGCCTACTTGGTCGTGGTGAATAATCTTTTTGATGTGTTGCTGAATTCGGTTTGCCATTATTTTGTTGAGGATTTTTGCATCAATGTTCATTAAGGAGATTGGCCTATAGTTCTTCTTTTTGGAGGTGTCTTTGCCTGGTTTTGGGATAAGTGTAATACTGGCTTCATAAAATGTGTTTGGCAGTTTTCCTTCCCTTTCTATTTCATGGAACAGTTTAAGGAGGGTTGGTATCAGTTCTTCTTTAAAGGTCTGATAGAATTCAGCAGAGAATCCATCAGGTCCTGGACTTTTCTTTTTTGGGAGACTCTTCATTGCTGCTTCAATTTCATTTTGTGTTATAGGTCTATTCAGGTGATTAATTTCCTCTTGGTTCAGTTTTGGATGATCATATGTATCTAGAAATCTGTCCATTTCTTTAAGATTTTCAAATTTATTTGAATATAGGTTCTCAAAGTAGTCTCTGATGATTTCCTGGACTTCCATGATGTTTGTTGTTATCTCCCCTTTTGCATTCCTGATTCTACTAATTTGGGTTTTTTCTCTCCTCATTTTAGTCAGGTTTGCCAGGGGTCTATCAATCTTGTTTATTTTTTCAAAGAACCAACTTTTTGTTTTATTAATTCTTTGTATGGTTTTTTTGGTTTCTATTTCGTTGATTTCAGCTCTTATTTTTATTATTTCTCTCCTTCTATTTGTTTTGGGATTTGCTTGTTCTTGTTTTTCTAGGAGTTTGAGATGTATCATTAGGTCATTGATTTGGGATCTTTCAATCTTTTGCACTCATGGCTATAAACTTTCCTCTCAAGACTGCCTTAGCTGTGTCCCATAGGTTCTGGTAGGTTGTGTTTTCATTTTCATTGACTTCCAGGAGCTTTTTAATTTCCTCTTTTATTGCATTGATGATCCATTCTTCATTAAGTAATGAGTTATTTAGTTTCCAGCTGTTTGCATGTTTTTTGTCTTTATTTTTGTTGTTGAGTTCTACTTTTACTGCATTGTGGTCAGATAGTATGCACGGTATTATTTCTATTTTCTTATATTTGCTGAGACTTGCTTTGTGCCCTAGGATATGATCTATTTTGGAGAAGGTTCCATGGGCTGCTGAGAAGAATGTATATTGTGTAGAGGTTGGATGAAATGTTCTGTAGCCATCTACTAGGTCCACTTGATCTATTGCATATTTTAGATCTTGGATTTCTTTATTGAGTTTTTGTTTGGATGACCTATCTATTGATGATAATGGAGTGTTAAAGTCTCCCAAAACCACTGTGTTGGCATTTATATATGCTTTTAGGTCTTTCAGGGTATGTTTGATGAAATTGGGTGCGTTGACATTGGGTGCATACAGATTGATGATTATTATTTCCTTTTGGTCTATTTCCCCTTTTATTAGTATGGAATGTCCTTCTTTATCTCGTTTGATCAATGTAGGTTTGAAGTCTACTTTGTCAGAGATAAGTATTGCTACTCCTGCTTGTTTTTGGGGGCCATTGGCTTGGTAAATCTTCTTCCAGCCTTTCATCCTAAGCATATGCTTATTTCTGTTGGTGAGATGAGTCTCCTGTAAGCAACAAATTGTTGGATCTTCTTTTTTAATCCATTTTGTCAAACGGTGTCTTTTGATGGGTGAATTAAGTCCATTAACATTAAGCGTTAGTACTGATAGGTATGTGGTGATTCCTGCCATTTAGTTGTCTTAGTTGTTTGAAGGTTTGATTGTGTGTACCTAACTTGATGTTACTCTCTACTGTCTTGCTTTTTCTTATCCTGTGGTTTGGTGCTGCCTGCCTTTTCATGGTTAAGTTGGGTGTCACTTTCTGTGTTTAGGATCCCTTGTAGAATCTTTTGTAATGGTGGCTTTGTGGTCACATATTGTTTTAGTTTCTGCTTATCATGGAAGACTTTTATTGCTCCATCTATTTTGAATGATAGCTTTGCTGGGTAGAGTATCCTGGGGTTGAAGTTATTTTCATTCAGTGCCCGGAAGATCTCACCCCACACTCTTCTTGCTTTTAATGTTTCTGTTGAGAAGTCTGCTGTGATTTTGATGGGTTTACCTTTGTATGTTACTTGTTTTTTCTCTCTTACAGCCTTCAATATTCTTTCCTTAGTTTCTGAACTTGTTGTTTTAATGATGATATGTCGTGGAGTAGTTGTATTTTGATCTGGTCTGTTTGGTGTCCTGGAGGCCTCTTGCATTTGTATGGGAATATCTTTCTCTAGATTTGGGAAATTTTCCGTTATTATTTTGTTGAATATATTACGCATTCCCTTCGCTTGCACCTCTTCTCCTTCTTCGATGCCCATGATTCTCAAGTTTGGTCTTTTGATGGAGTCAGTGAGTTCTTGCATTTTCTTTTCACAGGTCTTGAGTTGTTTAATTAATAGTTCTTCGGTTTTTCCTTTAATTACCATTTCATCTTCAAGTTCTGAGATTCTGTCTTCTGTTTGTTCTATTCTGCTGGATTGGCCTTCTGTTTTGTTTTGCAGTTCTGTTTCGTTCTTTTTTCTGAGGTTTTCCATATCCTGGCAGTTTTCTTCTTTATTGTTGTCTATTTTTGTCCTGAGTTCATTTATCCATTTATTCATTGTGCTCTCTCTTTCACTTTGGTGTTTATACAGTGCTTCTATGGTTTCCTTTATTTCTTCTTTTGCTTTTTCAAATTCTCTATTTTTATTGTCTTGGAATTTCTTGAGTGTCTCCTGTACATTTTGGTTGACCCTATCCAGTATCATCTCTATAAAATTCTCATTGAGTACTTGTAGTGTTTCTTCTTTTAAATTATTCTTGTGGGCTTCATTGGGTCCTTTGGCATAGTTTATCTTCATTTTGTTGGAGTCTGGATCTGAGTTTCTGTTCTCTTCATTCCCCTCTGGTTCCTGTACTAATTTTTTGCTGTGGGGAAACTGGTTTCCCTTTTTTTTCTGTCTTCCCGTCATTGTCCTTGGTGTTGTTACTGTCCCTGTACTGTGTGTAATTAAGTATTTTCTAGCTTGTAATAATAACAATGGTAATATTTAGAATGTAAGAGTGAGCTGAGATGGAAAGCAAGAAGTTAAAGAAAAGGGGAAAACAAATATACAGACAAGAGGGAGAAAGCAGAACAAGGTATCAGACAAGAGAGTTTCAAAGGTATAAACACGGAGTGTTAGTGTACTAATCGACAGTAAGCTGAACAGACATTAGAGAGACAGAGAGAGGATTGAAAAATCAAAGATAAAAAAATAAAAAATAAGTAAATGAAAGTAATATCTATATATAAAAATGAATTAAAATAAAATGGAAAATAGAAAAGTAAAAAAAAAAAACCAGAAAACTTCCAAGTTTATATGCAATGCAGTTTCAGTCTTAATAATTTGGGTGTCCGTCTCAATCTCCAGTCCTGGAGTTGGTGCCTCAGTTGTGTTGTTCTGTAGTTGTGTCATCAAAGGGGATGCATAAAGTAGAACAAAACTACACACTCACACACACACACACACACACACACACACACACACATGGAAAAAAAAAAAAAAGCCCCACCAAGTGTCCCCAGTCAAATGCAATACAGTTTCAGTACGTTTTTTGGCTTGCAGGTGTAATTTGGTTGTTCTCTCATCAAAGGTAGGGAGAAAAAGAAAAAAAAGCGTCTGGAGACAGTTCTGAGAGTGGTATCTGCAACTGTGGCTTGCCTGCCTGCTGCTCTCAGCCTGTAGCTGGCGGCGTTATTTATGCAGATCTCTGGGGTGAGCTAGCGCTCACCTGGTCCCACAGGCTTTGTTTGCTCAGAGTTCTCCTGTGCGGGAGCCTCTGCTACAGGCTTTCCCCTTTCCAAGCACTGGGAAAAGTGACATTGCACCGGCGTTGTCAGGCCTGCGTGTTTATTTACAGTTCATGTGGGAGGTGGGTCTTCCCCCCCTCTCCTCTGAAGTTTTCCTCCCACTGCCACTTTCAGAAGCTTTCCTGCTCCTGCTTACTGGGCGGTGCTGCTGCTCCTGCCAGCCACCATGTTTGTTTACAGTTCACGTGGGAAGTGGGTCTTCCCTCCTCTCACAAGCGTCCCCGCTCCTGGTTGCTGGGTGCGCGCCCCGCTCCCGCCAGAGCCTCTCCGGCCCGCCTGGCTTGTTTATTTACAGTCCCGGGAAGGATTCCCTTCCCCCAATCTTCAGCGCTCAGGGCGCCCCACCCTCTTTCCAGCGTGTCTTAACTGTTCTTATTGCTTATTACTCAGTTTCTCTTTTTGTTTTCCTGGGTGGAGATCAGTCTGTCCAGGGGGCTATGCTGCTCTGGCCCAGGCTTGTCTGTGGGGCTACCACAGTACCATGAAGCTCACCTGGTCCACGTCTTCCCAAGCCGTATGGGCGCCGGCCACTGGCGGCCCCGGGGGCTCTCCTCGTTTCTCCATTTAACGTGAAGTGGAGATTCTCCGCACCGGCTGGAGATGTGGAGGGGTCAAAGTTATGCCTTTTCTCAGTGATTATGCCTGCAAAGTGTGTCTCCAGTGTCTCTCCAAGATTTCACTATAGGAGGGTCGCTTTCTGCTTCCTACCTCTAGCCGCCATCTTGGAATTCCTCAGTCCTAATTTCTTAATACATGCTTTCTTGCCCCTTTCTTCTCTTTCTGCAACTCCTGTATGTAAATGTTTAGTCTGTTGATGGTGTCCCAATGTCTCTACTTTTATTCTTATTGCTACTTTATTACTGAAATCTATGCCCTACTTTCCTTTCAAGGCTTGTATTATTATTACAGGAATCTTATAAATCTTTGTGATTTTAGGTAAAAAAAAATTGTGTAACAAGCTACATAAAATAAATTCTCCCATTCACAGAAGTTCTTTGCTCTACTGCTGGGGTCTGAGCTTCTTTCCAAAATGACTGAGTGGCAGAGGCTTGGTTAAACATTCCTTTCTACAAGTTTTTCTGGACCCTCAAGTATCTGCTTAGTAAGAAGATAGCAGAGTCACACAAGGATTTGCTCCAAAGGGTTCATTTACAGGGGCTGTGAGAGATAATTCAGTAAATTATTCCTCATCTTCATGCTAGGATGACATGTACTGTTAAAACTTTTGTGCATGGATATCTAAGGGTGTGAAATAAAGATAATAATGTATTAAAAATAACATGATATTATCCCAATTTCATAAACATAAGAGGTGTATTGTTAAAATATAGAAGAATCTTTGTCTGAGTGGTGAGGTTATGATTGTTGTTTTTGCTTTTTTCTTTTTTTCTGAGTGTTTCAAGTTTCTAACTTTATCCACATGGGGAATTTCTCCTCCAGGGTGATTTGGGTCCTGACCCCACCTCTCTTAGAGTGACTTCTATTGGATCAATATGCTCTTCAAAAGTGCTGAGATCCCCAAGCTATGAGGTCCTGGGTCAGTCCATAAGGACAGATTAGTGGCTCTGATAATCCAATCTGTTGGAAAAGTAGCATCTAGTGGCTTGGATAGGAGGGCTTTGGTGATGACAGAAAGTCAGAACAGAGGAGGAAAGAGGACAAGAAGGAGACAAGTTCACCCCAACTCTTTTGCTATCACCTTATCACCTTAAGGCCTTAACACTCTCTGGATCAAGCAGAAAACAGGTTATGTGAGATGACTGAATGTGAACACTGAATTCTATAGTTTCCTGAAAAAAAAGAGACAGATTGCCCCATCTCTGTGTACATATGTATTGAAATACAGACATTTTTCAGATAAACAATTTGGAATTGCTTCTCTCTTCTATAAATTGAGAAGCACCACACATGTTCAAAACCAGGCTGAATGGCAGATTACTATTAGGTTATCTAAATGAGAACTTGTGTGTTATAAATGAAACATCCAATGCATATGTTACATCCATTCATTCTTCATTCAACAAACATTGGTTTCAACCCATTCCACTAACTATGCAGCCCTAAGCAAATCACTGGGTTTTCCTGAAACTGTTTCTATACTGTGCAGGTAACTAGGGGTTTTCTGCAGGACTAGAAACCTTGATACTATCCAGGTGTGTGTCTAGTAACATGAACTGTGCATGAATCCATGTCTTCTCAGATGCTGGAGCCCCCACCTACATGTATGAGTTTCAGTATCATCCAAGCTTCTCATCAGACCTGAGACCCAAGATGGTGATAGGAGATCATGGGGATGAGGTCTTCTCTGTGTTTGGGGCTCCATTTTTGAAAGGTAATTTCTCTTTGCTGGCTATAAGCTTAGAGTTAAGAGTCCTGGAATCCAGTCTTGGTTTGATGGCCTTGTTCAATTTTCTCCTTCTCCTGATCTCTGTTTTCTGATTCCCTATAATAGGGCTGATCTACAATAGGCAGTCCCCACCCTATCTCCTGCTCTAACATGCATGAAGAAGGATATGCATTCCTGTGCACCGAGCCATAGTCACTCTCAGAAACCTGACTTATGAAATCAGTAGACCAGTGATGGGTCACCTGCAGGATTTGCTCCAGGGCAATAACGCTTGATTTCCCATTCTTAAGATCCTATCAGAATGTGAATGAGGGGAAAATTAGAATTTTGCTAACCTTGAATTCAGTGTCATATGTATCCCCTGACTACAGACCTTAAGCACACATATTTTTAGCTATAATGTATTTAATAATATGATATTTAAAGAGAAACCTTCATAAATACCTTCAATACTTAGCTCTCAGGAGTTGCGTATGATTTTCAACCTACCTCTTGTCTGTTCATGACACACCAGTCCCTCTGTGGGCCTCCCAGTTGGATGACTCTATAGGAACCTTTGCTACTTTTCAGACTATGATGATGGTGGCGTGTGTATGAGATTGAAAAAAAGAGAAAAATCAGAAACCAGCAATCCTCTAAAGTAGTGGTTACTCTGGGCTATAGCATGTGACCCTGAGTGATAAGGGGAATGCAGGTGGGCATGGAAGAAAAAGGCACCAAGCTCATGGATTGACTGTGCCTACTACTAATTCTGGTATCAGTCATTCTTAGCCTGAAAGTGTGCTACAGAAAACCAGGATCATCTTACTATGCAGATTTTAACCCAGTATTTGTGGAGTCTCTAAGTTTCTAAAAAGCTCCAAAGTGATGCCGATGCTGCTAGTACACAAGCCACACCATGACCAGCTAAGCATTTCTCCTTCCGTCCCATAGATGGTGCCTCCGAAGAGGAGAAGAACCTCAGCAAAATGGTGATGAAATTCTGGGCCAACTTTGCTCGGACTGGGTGAGGCTGGTGGTAAAGATGGAGCTGGGATGATGGGTGGGGGTAATGGCATACCCATTGAGAAGGGGTAGCTTCTAGAGTTGGAGCAATCAAACTCCTGACCCTGAGTGTGACCATAGAACTGTAACAATGAGATCTCTCTACAAATGGACAAGCTGTCCCCAGAAAATCTACATATCCCTGTGGAGGTACATAGGATCCTGGGCAGAGATAAGTCAAGGGATCTCTGAAAATCACAGAGATCGGTGGGAACCACAGGGCAGCTTTGTGAAATATGTATTCAATTCTATTACCAGGAACCCCAATGGGGAGGGTTTGCCCCATTGGCCAGAATATGACCAGAATGAAGGGTACCTGGAGATTGGTGCCAACACCCAGGCAGCCCAGAGGCTGAAAGACAAGGAAGTGGCTTTCTGGATCAAGCTCAAGGCCATGGAGGCAGCAAAGAAGCCACCCCAGGAAGAACATATTGAGCTCTGAACAGAAAGTGCTGCCAGCCTGGGGAGACTGAAGCAGCCAACACAAGTAGATTCTACAGAAGTTATTTGTAATACCAAAAAGGCTTCTCAATGTAGAGGCTAGATAATTGTATGATGGGGATGGTTAGAGCCCAGGGAAGGAAAATATTTGTACCTGTGGCCTCAATTTGTTAAATAAATATACTTTTAGAGACTAATCAGTCTCTGTGTCTTGGGCTGGATGTGAATCCATCCTCCTCAGAAACAAAAAGATGAAAAAGAAGGGAAGCACCATCATAGGAAAATGGCTTTGCAGGGAGTGGCTTGGTGAATAGCACCTAAAAATTAAGGGAAGACAAAGCAAGTTGCAGGAGAGGTGGGACGTGAACACTGGCTCACTTCCCCTCCAAGTGGAAGATGTCATTGTACACAAGATGAGAGTAGCTACGTTTACTAACCTGTTGCACAGACCCAACCATACTAATAATTCTACTACATAGAAATGATTAACTCCATAAACTGAAAGACATTCTCAGATTGGATTTTTGTATTTACTTTGTATTTATTTTTATGGTACTGTAAATCAGATATGAACTGTAAGGTTGTATTTTCAAAAGCAAGACCTAACTAGGTGCTGTATAAGGAGTTTCTTTGACTACTGATAGCTTTAGGCTTCACCCCTTTCCTTTTATCTGGAAAAGCTGGTAAGAAAATTTCCTCCTGTGGTGCCAGTAGAAAATCCTACCTCCTAAAACTTCCCAGGGCCCCACTCCCAACCAAATAACACCTCAAGTCAGTGACTTTTCCTTCCTCTCTCAAGCCAGGTTGAACCTGTTTGAAAGGCCTGTCCTTACCCTACCTCCCTTCACCCTTGCCCCAGACTTCAGTCATAATTGTAGGTGCAAACTTTGCACACTTTCTTGGGGACAGAGTGGCCAGTCTCCTTCCAAAGCAAACTATGGGTAGAAATACACTATAATGAAAAGACACAGATAGAGTAAAAGCAGGAGGGAAAAGACAGACCACACAAAACTCAAAAGCAAAGTAGGTGGCTATATTGATCTTCAATGAATAATATTACAAGAAAAAAGAGTGCCATTATAGAATACCAAAGGGTCAATTCACCAAGAAGACATAACCATCCTCACTGGGTATGAAACTAACAACAGAGTCACAGAGGTCCAGTATCATGTCCCTGAGACAAGGATTTGAATGCACCCATTTTGGGGAGATGAGTGCAGGTGTGCTGTAGCAGGTTTCCAGTGAAGAATGAGGTCAGTCCCACTGGGGACCAATAGAAGGTGGCATAAAAGAAAGGTCAAAGTTCCTGCAGGAAAGAAAGAAAAGCAAGATATGTGCGATATTTACAGCCACTTTTACCTGTAATTGCTCAAGGCTGTTTTTATGGCCCTATGGAGAGCACCAAGCCACCTGAAGAAAGCTGGAAAATCCATGGCCTCTGCAGTTGCAGAAGGCTCATTTCCTAAAGAGTCTATCACTTCATCATGCAAGTACATGTCATACTTCAAAATGACTTCTGCTTTTTCATCATTGTAAAAACATAACAAAGCTAATTACTTCCAAACTATAAAATTTGAAATTTACTCTTATGCAGAAAGGGGTTTTTATTGCCTCAAATAGTATTGGTTTTGTCCAGTTACCTCAAACCAAAGCAAAACATTAAGTGACAAACTTCATTAGCTTTCACATATAAATTTACCAGTGTAAATTTATAGCACTATGACAGAAAAACCAACTGTGCTTTTCTCCTCCAAGGGGGCTGATGATGAGATATTGTAGAACTTGGACAGAATAGAAGGCATAGCAAGTAGATAAATTAGAAAACTAATACCATATATGTTGCCATTTTTCTCTGTAATGTGTGGAAAGGTGAGAGGTACAGAGTTTCCCCCCAGGTTTTATACTTTCCTATGGAGAGAAGTGCTGAGCATTTTGGTAAATATTTGAAGAACTGGATAAATGGATGAATGGATAATTATAGCCAAGGACTGTGAAGAGACAGAGTTGACTTACTATAAGTGTTCTGCTCAAGCATCCCTGCTCTGAAAGGTAGTGAGTTCCTTGACATAGACCAGGCCACTTAGCAATAATATTGCAAAGTTAATGTAGGCATCAGAAGTGGGCTGGATGAAATGTAAGACTGCATTCAAACTTGACAACTTACAAGTCTCAGAAATACCAGCCAGGGAAGCTGAGGGAGTTTTCCTAATTCCAGCTGAGTAACTTTGGGACTGTGAGATGCTCTAAAATTTTCCAGCTTTTCCTGAAGACCCAGGTCACAGCTTTGCTCTGTTGAAGATGTCTGTCTCCTATGCTTACCTTTGGGCAGCTCACATTGCACTGAAGTTAGAGTCCTGCAGAGAGAAATTTTTATGTAAGAAGTTTTAGGGCCAGTTTGTGGCCGTCTGCAATCTGAGTTGAGTCTGGACTATTTGGATATAAGAGCTTGAATTCAGATTGGGCCTGGCTTTCAGTTCCCATCAACTACCCTGGAGCTCTGTGGAAGACAGAGGGCTTTTATTCATCTCATGATTAGACAGTCAGGTTGAGGGTACCAGGGTGTTAGCACTGGCCTCATGCTCAGGGGTAGGACATGCGATGTCCTTCAGGGGAGCACAGAGATCTCCAGGCCTCAGAAGCTGCTGTCTTTCCACAGTGTGGCTCTATGCTGTGACCCTGGCTTCCCTTGGTGTTTTCATGCTTTGTGGTGAGTTCTTTAGAAGTGAACATTTGAACTCTTGGACCTGGGTCAAGGAGGGAGGAGATGCATATGAGACAAGACATGCCAGGTAAAGAAAGCAAGATAGTGGATTAGAAGTGTCTTCCATCTTTACTCTGTGATTAAGAACAGTAAAGTGACAAAGGAGAGACTGTACTCTGAGGAGAGAAAGAGCATTGGGAATTATAAATGAAGTGGCAGGATGGCAGAAAAGCATGGTAAAACAGAGGCAACAAAGAAAAGCAGAAAATAGTTCCAAGTCCCAGCTCCCCAGGAAGGAGAAGGGATGCTGAAGATGCAATCAGGAGGTAGACTAGATGGTCCTGGTGACAGACTTGGAATTCTAGTGCAGGATAAGCTCACATCTCCCACAAGCCTTAAACCCAGTGGGGGGATTTGGTGAGATACTGCCTGCCCCAATATGAAAGGCTAGCCTCAGTGAAGAAAGACAATCTTTCACTCCCCTTGTATCAGAAGGCTATAGCAAGGTGCCATCTTGAGAGGGGGACCTATTGAGATTGAGATATTCTGTGAGCTTATGGCTGATGGAGT
Source organism: Castor canadensis (assembly GCF_047511655.1). Lineage (NCBI taxonomy): Eukaryota > Metazoa > Chordata > Mammalia > Rodentia > Castoridae > Castor > Castor canadensis. Next base: position 29,943,048 of record NC_133400.1, read on the forward strand.
AGTTCAAGTGGTTGAGTGCCTGCTTAGAAAGTGTGAGATCCTGAGTTCAAGCCCCAGTGCCAGAAAAAAAAAAAAAGAAGAAATATTCTGGGAGCTTGAAAACAAGAAACAATCATGGTTTAGGGAACATGGTTAGGAGACGGCCATGAGAGGTGTTCATGCGGAAGGAGAGAGTCTGATGTGGACCTACAGAGAAGTTCAAGCAGCAAGGAACTCTGGAAATGAAGGTCACAGTGGTCAGATGCCCCATCCTCCCAAGTGAAGGGTGAGTCCCATCTCCTGAAGGTTGTGGCAGACACCAAACCTGTGGCTGGTCCTGCCTCCTGGCAACAAGGATTAGCTGCCAGGTAGGACTGAGAACCCCAAGCCCAGTCCCTCTGAATCACATGAATCATGAAATCCATATGGAAATCATGATTTCCATAGCCTCTTCTCTGACCCTCCCCATAGGGAGGCAAACTGCTGATCCTAGAAGAACTGTGACTCACCTTCAGGAACTACAACCAGGTGTGTCTGTTGCCAGGTGGGTCTGAGGGCCCCGGGCCCAGGGCTTCCACATTACGTGATTTCTGAAGCCTCCTACCCCTATCAGAGAGGTGAATTTCTGGGTCAGGTATGAAAACACTTTGACTTGCCTCTGGGAACTTCATCCTGGTGTGTGTTTGAAAACCATGAGTGCAGACCTTCCGAATCACATGACTTCCACAGTCTCCTCCTCCCCACAGAGAGATGAAATGCTAGGCAGGGCCTGAGAGCATTGAGACACACCTCTGATATGTGAATCTTGGCATCATGCTCTGGCATGAGTTTGCTAGGACTGAGGGTTCCAAGTCCAACCTCCCTCCAATCACATAATTTCTACTGCTGCCCTCCTTCACAAGGAGTTAAACTGCTAGAGGAGTCTGAAAGCACTGAGACAGCAGGCAGAGGGCCTAAGTCTTTTCTTCATGGAAGAACTCACCATTCTCCATTCAGTGGTCTCCATTCAGTATTCAGTAGGCTTGTATACTTTCTTCTCTTGGAAAACAAAAAAAAGTAGAGGACTTATGGAGCAAGTCAGAACCTATCCAGCCCACAAGTTATAAAGTTCCCAGATGCCAGCAGTGACTCCTATACTCAAAGAAGGGAAGTTCTATAATGAAAGCAGCCCAGAAGTGGACAAAAGACCATTCTACAAGAGACCCCAGCAAGCTTTCCTCAAAAAAAAAAAGTGCTGGAGATCAAGCCTGGTGCCCTGAGAATGTGGGCAAATGCTTGGCTATTGAGCCATATACCCAATCAAGTGGTGAGCAATAGATCCTAAACTTTGCCACTACACTTTCCTGTTTGAACTTTTGGAATATTTCAAATGAAAGTCTGCTAGTGATTGAAACTTTCAACAAATAACTTGGCTTTGGATGTGCAAATCCAAATCCAATATAGAAACACAAGAAATAAGAAAAATAAGTTACATGACTCCTCCAAAACTCAACAACTCCACAGTAACAAACACTAATGATAATGAAGTAGACGAAACCTCAAAAAATTAAAAAGAAAATGATTATAAGACTGACCAATGATACTAAAAAGGACATGAACAAACATTTGAATGAATTCTAAGAAAACTCAAAGAGCTGACTGAAATGAAGACAATTAAGGAAATGAAAGAGGAATTCAATAAAGATATAGAAATTCTAAAAACAATCAAAATGAATATCTGGAAATAAAAAGCTCAATAAGTCAAATTTTTAAAATACAGATGAAAATCTCTAAAGTAGCCTGGAACAAATTGAAAACAAAATATCAGGGCTTGAAGACAGAATACTGGGCACATGTAATAGAACAATCAGATGAAGACTAAAAAACCCATAGAAGTCTGAATGGAACATGCCAAACCTTTGGAAAAACCATTAAAAGACCAAATCTACAAATCATGGGCATAGAAGAAGAGGTATAAGCTAAAGCCATAGAAAACATATTCAACTGAGTAGTAACAGAAAACTTTTCAAGCCTTGAGAATGAGATGGTCATCCAAATAGAGGAGGGTATTAGGACTTCAAACAGACAAGACCAGAAAAAAACCTCTCCAAAACACATTATAGTTAAAACATTAATATAGAGAACAAGGAAAGAATATTGAAAGCTACAAAAGAGAAGCAGCACCAAGTCAACTTTATAAAGGGAAAGCAATCTGAATAACAGCAGATTTTTCAACAAAAACTTTAATAGCAAGGAGGGAATGAAGTGATGTTTTTCTAGCCCTGAAAGAAAATAAAACTACCAACCTAGATTACTGTATCCAGCAAGGCTATCTTTCATAATTGAAGGAGAAATAAACAAAAAACTTTTGTGATAAGCACAAACCAAAGCAATACATTATACTACTAAGTCAGAAGATACTTATGCACAGAAGAGGAAGATAAATAAAATCATGAAAATACAGTAAAGAATAAATCTCACTAGATAAGTGCATAAGCAAATGAGGAATAAGAGAATAAATCACAACAAAACATCAGGAATTATTATACATCTTTCAATAATAACTCTGAATATTAATGATCTCAATTCTCTAACAAATGACAAAAATTGGTGGATTGGATAAAAACAACAAGATCCAATCATTGGTGGCCTGCAAGAAACACACCACACTAGCAAAACAAACACAGAGTTAAAGTGAAAGGATGGGGAAAGATTCCCCAAGCAAATGGATCCCCAAATCAAGTAGGAGTAGCATTACTTATATCTGACAAATCAGACTTCAAACCAAAATTAGTCAAAAAAGACAAAGAAGGTCACTTCATGTTAATAAAGGGAGCAATCTTTTGGGAGAATATAATAATTATAAATATATATTCACTGAATGTCTGTGTACCCAATTACATAAACCAAACATTACTGGACATAAAGACTCAGATAGACCCCAACACAAAAACAGTGGATGACATTAATTCCCCACTCTCACCAATAAAAAGGTCACCCAGACAAAGTATCAACAAAGAAACTTTGGAATACAATGACACTTTAGATAATATGGACTTAACAGACATCTGCAGAATATTCTACTCAACAACCCAGAATACACATTCTTCTCAGCATCACATGGAACTTTCATCAAGATAGGTATTATTTTAGGACATAAAGCAAGTCTTAACAAATACAAGAAAATTGAAATAACCTTCTGTATTTTATCAAACCAAGATGAAATATAACTAGAAATAAATAACAAATTAAAAGTACAGAAAAATATTCAAAAATGTGGAGACTGAGAAATTCACTTTTTAATGATAATAAAGTCATCAAAGAAATAAGGATGGAAGTAAAAATATTCCTAAAATAAAATGAAAATGAAAACACAACTTACTAGAACCTTTGAAACACAGAAAAGGAAAGAGGAAATTTTATAGCTCTAAGAGGAAATTTTATGCCCTTGATGTCTACATTAAAAAATCAGAGATCTCAAATAAACAATGTAATGATGTACCTCAAGCTTTGAGAAGAACAAGAATAAGCCAAAACCAAAAGCAGTAGGTGGAAAGAAATAATAAAGATCAGGGCAGAAATTAATAGAATGGAGACTGAAAAAGCAATATAAAGAATCATTGAAACAAAAATTCGGAGCTTTGAAGCAAAAAACAACTTTGAGAAACAGCCAATTTAACCAAAAGAAAGAGGGAGAAGACCTGAATTAATAAAATTAGAGATGATTGGAATTCCAAGAAGGCAGCTAGAGGGAGGAAGTAGAAAGCATGCCTACTATAGTGAAATCTTGGACAGACTCTGGAGACACACCTTGCAGGCAAAACCACTGAGAAGAGGCAAAACTTTGACCCCCTCCACACCTCCAGCCGGCACAGAGCATCTCCACTCCACGTTAAATGGAGAAACCAGGAGGGCTCCCAGGCCGCCAGTCGCCCACGCCCAGATGGCTTGGGAAGACGCGGACAAGGTTAGCTTAGCGGTACCACGGTACTCCCACAGACAACCCTGGGCCAGAGCAGCAGAGCCCCCTGGACAGACCGACCTCCATCCGGTGAAAAAAGAGAAACTGAGTAATAAGCAATAAGAACAAAAAAGACATGCGGGAAAGAGGGTGGGGCGCACTGAGTGCCAAAGATTGGGGGAAGGGAATCCTTCCCTGAACTGTAAATAAACAAGCCAGGCAGGCCAGAGAGGCTCTGGCGGGAGCGGGGATGTGCGCCCAGCAACCAGGAGTGGGAAAGCTTGTGAGAGTGGCAGAGGTAGGAAAACTCCACAGGAGAGGAGGGAAGACCCACTTCACACGTGAGTTGTAAACAAACATGGCGGCTGCCAGGAGCAGCAGCACCACCCAGTAATCATGAGCGGGAAAGCTTGTAAAAGTGGCAGTGGGAGGAAAACTGCACAGGAGAGGGGGGAAGACGCACTTCCCACATGAGCTGTAAACAAACACGCAGGCCTGAGAAAGCGGGTGCAGTGTCACCTCCCCCAGTGTGCTTGGAAAGGGGAAAGCTTGTAGCAGAGACTCCTGCACAGGAGAACTCTGAGTAAACAAAGTCTGCAGGGCCAGGTGAGTGCTAAGCTCACCCCTGAGATCTGCATAAATAATGCCTCCAGCAACAGCAGGCTGACAGCAGCAGGCAGGCAAGCCATAGCCACAGATAGCCATTCACAGAACTGTCTCCAGACTCTTTTTTTTTTCTCCCTACCTTTGATGAGAAAACAACAAAACTACACCTGCATGCTGAAAAACTTACTGAAAGTGTATTGCATTTGAACTTGGGACACTTTGTTGGGTTTTTTGGGGGTTTTTTTGTGCACTTTTGTTCTACTTTATGTGTCCCCTTTGATGAGACAACTACAGAACAACATCTGAGGCACCATCTCCAGGATTGGAGACTGAGACGGACACAAAAATTATTAAGACTGAAATTTCATTGCATAAGAACTTGGAGGTTTTTTATTTTTATTTTTATTTTTTTTATTTTTATTTTCTATTTTTCATTGTTTTATTTTATTTATATATATATATTACTTTCATTTACTCATTTTTTATTTTTATTCTTATCTTTATTCTTTTTATTTTTTATTATCAATCCTCTCTCTGTCTCTCTAAGGCCTGTCCAGCTTACTGTTGATTAGTACACTAACATTCCCTATTTATACTTTTGAAACTTTCTTGTTTGATTCCTTGTTTTGTTTTTTTCCTACTTGTCTGTTTGTTTTTCCCTTTTCTTTAACATCTCCTCTCACCCTTCCATTCCAAATATTACCATTATTATTATAACAAACTAGAAAATACTTAATTGCAAACAGTACACGGACAGTAATAACACCAAGGACAATAACGGGAAGACAGAAAAAAAAGGGAAACCAGTTTCCCCACAGCAAAAAATTAGTACAGGAACCAGAGAGGAATGAAGAAAACAGATACTCAGATCCAGACTCCAACAAAATGAAGATAAACTATGCCAAGGAACCCAATGAAGCCCACAAGAATAATTTAAAAGAAGACATACTACAGGTATTCAATGAGAATTTTATAGAGATGATACTGGATATGGTCAACCAAAAAGTACAGGAGACACTCAAGACAACAAAAATAGAGAATTTGAAAAAACAAAAGAAGAAATAAAGGAAACAATAGAAGCACTGTATAAACACCAAAGTGAAACAGAGAACACAATGAATAAACAGATAAATGAACTCAGGACAAAAATAGACAACATTAAAGAGGAAACCACCTAGAATATGGAAAACCTCAGAAAAAAGAACGAAACAGAACTGCAAAACAAAATGGAAGGCCAATCCAGCAGAATAGAACAAACAGAAGACAGAATCTCAGAACTTGAAGATGAAATGGTAATTAAAGGAAAAACCGAAGAACTACTAATTAAACAACTCAAGACCTCTGAAAAGAAAATGCAAGAACTCACCAACTCCATCAAAAGACCAAACTTGAGAATCATGGGATCGAAGAATGAGTAGAGGTACAAGCAAAGGGAATGCGCAATATATTCAACAAAATAATAACAGAAAATTTCCCAAATCTAGAGAAAGATATTCCCATACAGATGCAAGAGGCCTCCAGGACACCAAACAGACCAGATCAAAATAGAATTACCCCACGATATATCATCATTAAAACAACAAGTTCAGAAACTAGGGAAAGAATATTGAAGGCTGGAAGAGAGAAAAAACAAGTAACATATAAAGGTAAACCCGTCAAAATCACAGCAGACTTCTCAACAGAAACATTAAAAGCAAGAAGAGCGTGGGGTAAGATCTTCTGGGCACTGAATGAAAATAACTTCAACCCCAGGATACTCTACCCAGCAAAACTATCATTCAAAATAGATGGAGCAATAAAAGTCTTCCATGATAAGCAGAGACTAAAACAATATGTGACCACAAAGCTACCACTACAAAGGATTCTTCAAGGGATTCTGCATGCAAAAAATGAAACCCAACATAACCATGAAAGGACAGGCAGCACCAAACTACAGGAAAAGAAAAAGCAAGACAGTAGAGAATAACCTCAACTTATGTACACACAATCAAACCTTCAAACAACTAAGACAACTAAATGACAGGAATCACCACATACATATCAGTACTAACGCTTAATGTTAACGGACTTAATTCACCCATCAAAAGGCACCACTTCACAAAATGTATTAAAAAGGAAGATCCAACAATTTGTTGCTTACAGGAGACCCATCTCACCGACAGAAATAAGCATAGGCTTAGGATGAAAGGCTGGAAGAAGATTTACCAAGCCAATGGCCCCCAAAAACAGGCAGGAGTAGCAATACTTATCTCTGACAAAGTACACTTCAAACCTACATTGATCAAATGAAATAAAAAAGGACATTCCATACTAATAAAAGGGGAAATAGACCAAAAGGAAATAATAATCATCAACCTGTATGCACCCAATGTCAACACACACAATTTCATCAGCCCTGAAAGACCTAAAAGCATATATTAATGCCAACACAGTGGTTGTGGGAGACTTTAACACCCCATTATCATCAAAAGATAGGTCATCCAAACAAAAACTCAATAAAGAAATCCTAGATCTAAAATATATAATAGATCAAATGGACCTAGTTGATGTCTACAGAACATTTCATCCAACTTCTACACCATATACATTCTTCTCAGCAGCCCATGGAACCTTCTCCAAAATAGATCATATCCTAGGGCACAAAGCAAGTCTCAGCAAATATAAGAAAATAGAAATTATACCGTGCATACTATCTGATCACAATGCAGTAAAAGTAGAACTCAACAACAAAAGTCAAGACAAAAAATATGCAAACAGCTGGAAACTAAATAACTCATTACTTAATGAAGAATGGATCATTGATGAAATAAAAGAGGAAATTACAAAGTTCCTGGAAGTCAATGAAAATGAAAACACAACCTACCAGAACCTATGGGACACAGCAAAGGCAGTCCTGAGAGGAAAGTTTATAGCCATGCCTGCGTATATTAAAAAGACTGAAAGATCCCAAATCAATGACCTAATGATACATCTCAAACTCCTAGAAAAACAAGAACAAGCAAATTCCAAAACAAATAGAAGGAGAGAAATAATAAAAATAAGAGCTGAAATCAACAAAATAGAAACCAAAAAAACCATACAAAGAATTAATGAAACAAAAAGTTGGTTCTTTGAAAAAATAAACAAGATCTATAGACCCCTGGCAAACCTGACTAAAATGAGGAGAGAAAAAAAACCCAAATTAGTAGAATAAGGAATGCAAAAGGGGAGATAACAACAAATATCATGGAAGTCCAGGAAATCATCAGAGACTACTTTGAGAACCTATATTCAAATAAATTTGAAAATCTTAAAGAAATGGACATATTTGTAGATATATATGACCATCCAAAACTGAACCAAAAGGAAATTAATCACCTGAATAGATCTAAAACACAAAATGATATTGAAGCAGCAATGAAGAGTCTCCCAAAAAAGAAAAGTCTAGGACCTGATGGATTCTCTGCTGAATTCTACCAGATCTTTAAAGAAGAACTGATACCAACCCTCCTTAAACTGTTCCACGAAATAGAAAGGGAAGGAAAACTGCCTAACACATTTTATGAAGCCAGTATTACAGTTATCCCCAAACCAGGCAAAGACACCTCCAAAAAGGAGAACTATAAACCAATCTCCTTAATGAACATTGATGCAAAAATCCTCAACAAAATAATGGCAAACTGAATTCAACAACACAATAAAAAGATTATTCACCATGACCAAGTAGGCTTCATCTCAGGAATGCAGGGGTGGTTCAACACATGAAAATCAGTAAGCATAATAAACCACATTAACAGAAGCAAAGACAAAAACCACCTGATCATTTCAATAGATGCAGAAAAAGCCTTTGATAATATCCAACAACATTTCATGATAAAAGCTCTAAGAAAACTAGGAATAGAAGAAAGTTCCTCAACATTATAAAAGCTATATATGACAAACCTACAGCCAGCATTATACTTAATGGAGAAAAACTGAAACCATTCCCTCTAAAATGAGGAACCAGTCAACATACGAAAATCAATAAATGTAATAAACCATATTAACAGAAGCAAAGACACAAACCACTTGATCATCTCAATAGATGCAGAAAAAGCCTTTGATAAGATCCAACATCATTTCATGATAAAAGCTCTAAGAAAACTAGGAATAGAAGGAAAATTCCTATAAAAGCTATATATGACAAACCTACAGCCAGCATTATACTTAATGGAGAAAAACTGAAACCATTCCCTCTAAAATCAGGAACCAGACAAGGATGCCCACTATCTCCACTCCTATTCAACATAGTACTGGACTTCCTAGCCAGAGCAATTAGGCAAGAAGAAGGAATAAAAGGAATACAAATAGGTAAAGAAACTGTCAAAATATCCCTATTTGCAGACGACATGATCCTATACCTTAAAGACCCAAAAAGCTCTACCCAGAGGCTTCTAGACATCATCAATAGCTATAGCAAGGTAGCAGGATATAAAAAAAAACATAGAAAAATCATTAGCATTTCTATACACTAACAATGAGCAAGCTGAAAAAGAATGTATGAAAACAATTCCATTTACAATAGCCTCAAAAAAAATCAAATACCTAGGTGTAAACCTAACAAAAGATATAAATAACCTCTACAAGGAAAACTACAAACTTCTGAAGAAAGAGATTGAGAAAGACTATAGAAAGTGGAGAGATCTCCCATGTTCATGGATTGGTAGAATCAACATAGTAAAAATGTCGATACTCCCAAAAGTAATCTACATGTTTAATACAATTCCCATCAAAATTCCAATGACATTCATTAAAGAGATTGAAAAATCTACTGTTAAATTTATACGGAAACACAAGAGGCCACGAATAGCCAAGGCAATACTCAGTCAAAAGAACAATGCTGAAGGTATCACGATACCTGACTTCAAACTATATTACAAAGCAATAACGATAAAAACAGCATGGTGCTGGCACAAAAACAGACATGAAGACCAGTGGAATAGAATAGAGGATCCAGATATGAAGCCACACAACTATAAGCAACTTATCTTTGACAAAGGAGCTAAAAATATACGATGGAGAAATACCAGCCTCTTCAACAAAAACTGCTGGGAAAACTGGTTAGCAGTCTGCAAAAAACTGAAACTAGATCCATGTATATCACCCTATACCAAGATTAACTCAAAATGGATCAAGGATCTTAATATCAGACCCCAAACTCTTAAGTTGATACAAGAAAGAGTAGGAAATACTCTGGAGTTAGTAGGTATAGGTAAGAACTTTCTCAATGAAACCCCAGCAGCACAGCAACTAAGAGACAGCATAGATAAATGGGACCTCATAAAACTAAAAAGCTTCTGTTCATCAAAAGAAATGGTCTCTAAACTGAAGAGAACACCCACAGAGTGGGAGAAAATATTTGCCAGCTACACATCAGACAAAGGACTGATAACCAGAATATACAGGGAACTTAAAAAACTAAGTTCTCCCAAAACTAATGAACCAATAAAGAAATGGGCAAGTGAACTAAACAGAACTTTCTCAAAAGAAGAAATTCAAATGGCAAAAAAAATCACATGAAAAAATGCTCACCATCTCTAGCAATAAAGGAAATGCAAATTAAAACCACACTAAGATTCCACCTCACCCCTGTTAGAATAGCCATCATTAGCAACACCACCACCAACGGTGTTGGTGAGGATGCGGGGAAAAAGGAACCCTCTTACACTGTTGGTGGGAATGTAGACTAGTACAACCACTCTGGAAAAAAATTTGGAGGCTACTTAAAAAGCTAAGCATTGATCTACCATTTGATCCAGCAATACCACTCTTGGAGATATACCCAAAAGACTGTGACACAGGTTACTCCAGAGGCACCTGCACATCCATGTTTATTGCGGCACTATTCACAATAGCCAAGTTATGGAAACAGCCAAGATGCCCCAGCACTGACGAATGGATTAAGAAAATGTGGTATCTATACACAATGGAATTTTATGCAGCCATGAAGAAGAACAAAATGTTATCATTCGCTGGTAAATGGATGGAATTGGAGAACATCATTCTGAGTGAGGTTAGCCTGGCCCAAAAGACCAAAAATCGTATGTTCTCCCTCATATGTGGACATTAGATCAAGGGCAAACACAACAATGGGATTGGACTTTGAGCACATGATAAAAGCGAGAACACACAAGGAAGGGGTGAGGATAGGTAAGACACCTAAAAAATTAGCTAGCATTTGTTGCCCTTAACACAGAGAAACTAAAGCAGATACCTTAAAAGCAACTGAGGCCAATATGAAAAGGGGACCAGGAACTAGAGAAAAAGTTAGATCAAAAATAATTAACCTAGAAGGTAACACACATGCATAGGAAATTAATGCGAGTCAGCTCCCTGTTTGGCTGTCCTTATCTCAACCAGCAAAAACCCTGTTCCTTCCTATTATTGCTTATACTCTCTCGCCAACAAAATTAGAGATAAGGGCAAAATAGTTTATGCTGGGTATTGAGAGGGTGGGGGGGATAAGGAGGGGGTGGAGTGGGTGGTAAGGGAGGGGATGGAGGCAGGGGCGAGAAATGACCCAAGCCTAGTATGCACATATGAATAATAAAACAATAAAAAAAAATAAAATTAGAGATAAGAAAGGGGATATCACAACAAACACCAATGAAATCAAGATAATCATTGGGAGAATACTTTGAAAACCTATATTCTAATACATACTGTAAAATCTAAAAAAAATAGACAAATTTCTAGATGCATATGACCTTCCAAAATTGAGCCAACAGGACATAAACCAGCTAAACAGATCTATAAAAAACAATAAAATTGAAGCAGTAATAAAGAGTCTCCCAGAAAAGAAAAGCTTAGAACTGCATGGATTCACTGTCAAATTCTACCAGAACTTTAAAGAGGAACCAACAATAATGCTCCTCAAACTGCTCCATAATGTAGAAAAAGAAGGAATGTTACTAACTTATTCTAGGAAGCCAGTATTACTTTGATACCAAAACCAGATAAGGACATGACAAAAAATTATAGATCAATTTCCTTGATGAACATTGATGCAAAAATTCTCATAAAATACTTGCAAACAAATTTAATACCACATCAAGCCATGATCAAGTTGGTTTCATTCCAGGAGTTCATTGGTGATTCAACATATTCAAGTTATTAAATGTAATATAGCACAAAAATAGAATTAAGGACAAAAATCACATGATCATCTCAATAGCCTTTGACAAAATTCATCATCCCTTCATGATAAAAAGCCCTGAAGAAACTAAGAACTAAAAAGAATGTACCTCAACATAATAAAGGCTATCTATGACAAATCTATAGCCAACATTATCCTAAGTGGGGGAAAACTGAAACTCTGTCCTCTAAAGTTGAGGATGAGACAAGGCTATACATTCTCTCCACTCTTACTCAATACAGTGCTTGAATTCTTAGCCAGAGCAACAAATCAACAGAAAGAAATAAAAGGAATACAAAGAGGAAAGAAAGAAGTCAAATTATACCTATTTGCATTTTGTGTGATCCTATACTTAAATGACCTTAAAGACCACTGAAAACCTCTAGAGCTTCAGAAATTAATGTATAATAATACATATAAACAATATATTAATTTAGAGTATACTTTCAGATAAACCCTCAACCATAGATTCAAAATGGTAGCAACAGATGCCCTTTTTTTGCAGGGCCAGACAGAGGTCCCTAAGTGGAACCTTCCCAGACAAGTGAGGACAGGCTTTGATGTACATGCCTGAGACAATTTTGGCCATGGTAGTCATAATTTTAACAAACAAATCACAACAGAGATCACAAACTGTGGAGAGCGGATTATGAAAACTTGACATAAGCACAACTTACCCAATAATCTGCAGGCTGAGTTGGCATGGCCGCAGCTGCAGAAGGGGACGAGGGCAAAATGCCGCACAGCTGCTTTTCCTAAGATGTTTATGTTCAGAGAGTAGCAATTGCAGGTTCCTCCTTTTCCCAATAACTGCAATGTCATGCAGCTCACCCACCTCCCTACCCCCCACCCCACCCCTCAGAAGTGCTGCTCCACCTCATTTGCCACTGTAGATAATAAACTCACTGGAGGTGGGTGGGGCTGTTGTGTGTCTCCATCAGAGCACCCAGCCCACCTGACCCCAGCTTTCTGCATGTTTGTCTTCTGTCTTTTGTTCTTTCTTAATCTCCTGTCTCTTGCAGTTAGGTTTCTAGGACAAGTTCGTGTAGGTCGCGAGAACAAACACCTTGTTTTCTCCCTGAACCGTACATCCTTTCTTTGCTAATTGTCAAAACAACTGTAGAGTCCAAAGTTCCCATCAGACAAGTGGCAAAAGCCCAAATTAGCTTAGATGAACCCCAAATCATTCAGAAGAGCCTCCAGACTGTACAGGTAAGGCTCAAGGTGAAGCAATTGGGAAGAACTTACCAAGGGTCATACTTCAGGGCCTGTAGAGTCCAAATGCTCATTTTCTCTGCTTCACCAAATGATGGTAAAAAGCAGCCAGTGCTGATCAAAATGGAAAGCTGAGGAATAAAAAGTGGAATAAAAGTAATTTTAGCAACAGTGTGGAGTCATTCTATCATTCTAGTCTATCCAGGGCCACCTTGCCATAGCTTTAGCTAATACCCAAAGGGCATATTTTGTCTCTTTTCCCGTGGTTGTCAAATCTGTTACAGGATGTTTTTAGACCCTAGCCGTAAACTCATGGGTTCCATAAGTCAGGTCTGGCCATTTGCCCCAACATGCCACATAGAGAAATGAAAAACGGCAATGGGCATGCCACAGGAAGAGTAAAGGTGTGCATTTCAACTTATCTTCCCTGAATACACATTACTTCAAGTTTAAATAAAGGAAAAAGAACTGGGGAGTGGAGAGAGGCACTCATAATTATTAGATAGTCACAGTCACAGATGTGTTCCAAAGGTCATAGGTGGTCACATGTGGCAGCCACAGGTGGTCAGGCAAGCCATTGTCTCAGGATTGGTCAGGTGGGTCCTGCTGCCTGGCAGAGGTATGTGTCTCCTGTATCTCTTTCCTGGATCCTAAATTGGCTACAAAATTACTGTAAGAGAGAATGGCTCTCAATAGGAATAGGGGACCAGGAACGAGAGAAAAGGTTAGATCAAAAAGAATTAACCTAGAAGGTAACACACACCCACAGGAAATCAATGTGAGTCAACTCCCTGTATAGCTATCCTTATCTCAACCAGCAAAAACCCTTGTTCCTTCCTATTATTGCTTATACTCTCTCTACAACAAAATTAGAGATAAGGGCAAAATAGTTTCTGCTGGGTATTGAGGGGTGGGGGGAGAGGGAGGGGGTGGAGTGGGTGGCAAGGGAGGGGATGGGGGCAGGGGGGAAAAATGACCCAAGCCTTGTATGTACGTATGAATAATAAAACAATAAAAAAAAAGAGAGAGAGAATGGCTCTGAGCAAAGGATGCAGATACAAAATAGAGGCTGGGATACCAGACTTTTCTCCTAGTTTTAGTTAATTCTTGAACCCAAGTAAGAAGTCAGTGCTTTTCAGCAAAAGTAGTTTTTAAGTACTTGTTATAGAATTTGAGTAGAAGAAACAAACCCAGTTCAATTTCTCCTTCTATATGCTCCCAACACACATCAGTTCTGATATCACAGGCTAAGCTTTTTTTCCACACACGTGAAACATTGTCACAGCAAACACTAGCTGACTGTCCTGTAACTCAATTGAGTTCTAACACTACTTACCTCAAGAGAGTGTCAGATCTCACAGGTTGAGGGCTCAGTCTAACAAGACTGCTCCCCTTAGAGTCCACTCATTGCTCTAGCTTGTTCATAAATTGTGCTTATTACTAATTGGCTATAAATCAGGGTTCCACAACCCCCTCCTTTAGTTTGATGAATTTGCTCAAGAGACACTGAATTTAGTGAAGCACATCACAGATTTAATATAAAGGAGATTGCAAAGATTAAAAGTGCACACTAACAATCACACAAGAAAAGGTACACTCATTTCCACTTATAAATACTGTTTACTTCAGTTTTTCTCCTCTATAGGTGATGTAAACCATTGAATCCAAAATTGCAAACACACAAGAAAGCAAGAAAATACCCATTAAGAAGAGACAAATCAGCCAACAGAGCCAGATTCTGAAAGAACTTAACTATTAGAACTAACAGACTGAGGATTTAAAATGACTGTAGGGTTGGGTGTGGTAATATACACCAGCAATCCCAGCACCTGGGAGACTGAGGCAGGGGGAATGAGAATTCAAGGCTAGCATAGGCTACCTAGTAATATCCTGCCTCTAAATAATTAAATAAATGCTATCTGGAAAACTTACATGAACATATGGGTGATTTCGGCAGAGTGATAGAAACTATAAAACAAAAACAAATGGAAATTTTAGAAAAAGTTTTAAGTAACAAGTGAAAACCTCCTCTAATGGTTAAATAAGGCTGAAGAAAGAAAGAATTAACTTGAGGATATAAATCCTCAACTTAAGTAAAAAGAGAAAAACAAGTGAATAAAAAGAGGATAAAGGATCCAAGAGTTGTGAGTTATCTGTAATATCTTGGTGAAAAGTCCAGAAGAAAGAACAGGCAGAAAAAAAATTGAAAGATGATGGCTGAGAATTTTCCAAAACTAATGAAAGAGAATAAAGCATAGATCCAAAAAACTAGTAAGCCCCAGAAACAGCCAGGCACTGGTGACTGACATCTGTAATCTTGAATACTTGGGAGGTTAAGATTGGGAGGATAAAGGTTCAAGAGCAGCCTTTGCAGGAAGTTACCAAGACCCCATCCCAACCAACATTTGGGTGTAATGCTGCACAGTCTGTCATCCCAAGCTACACAGGAGACTGAAATCACGAGGATTGAGGTTCCAAGCCAACCTGAGCAAAAAAGTTTGTGAGACCCCCCCCCATCTCAATAGAAAAAAGCTGGCCATGAGAGTGCACTCCTGTCATCCTAGATATGGTGGGAAGCTTAAAATAGGAGGATGGATTTCCAGGCCAGGCTGGCCAAAAAAATTGACCTTATCTCTAAAATAACCAGTGCAAAAAAGGGCTGGAGGTGTGACTCAAATGATAGAGAACCTGCCTATAAGCACAAAACCCTGAGTTCAAATCACAGCCCTGCAAAAATAATTAAACCAATAATTAAACAAATAAAACAAGAATGATTAAACAACAATAAGATGTAGACACATCTAGATACATAATAAGAAACTGGTGAAGGCAACTCAGAAAATACTATAGTTCTGAAAGAAAAAAACCTTTCAACTGAAAATTCTATACCCAGCAAAAAAACAATAGTTTCCAGCCAGGTGCCGTTGCTCACATCTGTAATAGTTACTCAGGAGGCAGAGATTAGGAGGATCACAGTATGGGGAAATAGTTCTCAAGACCCTATCTCAAAAAATATCCAAAACAAACCAAAAAAAGGAGCTGGCAGAGTGGCTCAAGAGGTAGAGTGCCTGCCTAGAAAGCATGAGGCTTTCAAACCTCAGTACTGCCTATATCTCTATCTCTATATCTATATCTATCTATATATCTATATCATCTATATCTTTATCTACATCTATATACATAAATATAGTTTTCAAAAACAAGTGAGAAACTGTTTATATTGTATTATATTATATTATATTATATTAGCATACCTGTGCTAAAATATATATTAAAGGAAGTTCTTCATGTGGAAGGAGTATATTACAAGATAGAAATTTAGATGTATAACAAAGCCAAAGAAGTGAAGATACACAGAAAAATTTTAAATAAAGATAATGTAATTGTTTCTTATTTTAAATCACCATCTAAAAAAATGCTAGCAAAATGTATAACAAAAAAAACAGCATTAAGGATGGGAGATTGGAACTTGAAGTATACTAGCGTAAGATTCTTATACTTCATGTAATTGCTGTTATAACTGGAGGCAATGGCTTTACACCTTGGTGGGTGTAAGGTCAAAAGCAAGCATGGCCAAGAAGTAAAAGAGTGAAGAGAGATTTAGAGAGAACAGGAGTTAAGCAATGCCATTTGCAAAGGAAGCACGTGGATTTCATTTGGGGAGCCTATCCATATTCATAGAGGAAAACACTTTAGGGGTGAGCACATTTCTAAGAATGCTCAGATTAAGAACAGTTTAAGAAGGAAAGGTGGTGGACACGATTTTATGCATGCCTGGCTCAAGGTCATGGAGTAGATGTTCATAAGGTTAAAGTGGCAGACGGAAACACTTTTGGGCATTCTCAGCTTGCATCACAAAGATGGCAGGCAGGAGTGTGTCTGGACATGCTTAGTTTTTTCCAAAAAGTTTTAGCTGAAACAAATGAAAGGACACTTTGAAATGTGTTAATATAGGAGTTTCCTCCTAAAGGTACTTGTCTCACTTAGCTACTAATAGTAGCTAAGAATAATGTGATTAAGGAAAGATATATATATATATACATATTATACACACAGGACAACCCATAATGATCCCTTTAAAGAGGTACCAATAATAGCCCAATCTTGGAGATAAAATGAATATATATATCCTCAATCTAAAACCAAGCAGTCAAACAGAAAAGAGAAACAAAGAACACAGAAAGAAATTGAAAAGTGAGGCTAAGGTAACATATTTTAATCCAACCACACCAATAATTACATGAAATGAAAATATTTTTAAGCAATAATTAAAAGAGATTGTCAGATTGAATTAAAAAAGCAAGAACCAACTAGGTGCTGAATAAAGAGCAGTCTTTTTGACACTGATAGCTTTAAGCTTTACCCCTCCTTCCTTTCCTGTCACTTATCTGGAGAAGCTGATAAGAAAACTTCCTCCTTTGATGCCAGTGGAAGATTCAAACCTCATAAAGCTCCCTAGCCCCACCTCCAACCACAAAAAACCCCAAGCCAGAGTCTTTTCCTTCCTCTCTCAAGCCATGTTGGACCTGCTTGAGAGGCCTGCCCCTCTCCCCACCTTCTCCTATCTCAGACCTCAGCCATGCCTGTAAGAAAACTTCACAGACTTCTTTGGGAGCAGGTATAGCAACATCAGCTTCCACTGCCAAACCAAGTGAGCAGAAATACACTGCAAATAGATAGGTAAAAAGGAGAAAGTAAAAGGTATACCACACAGACACTCAAAAACAAAGTTCATGACTGTATCAATATTCAATGAATAAATATTGCAGTGGATAAAAAGAGGGGCATTATAGAATAACAATAGGTATGAGCCTAATAACAGAGTCACAGAGGCCCAGCACAATGTCTTGGTTTAGTACCCCTAAGACCAGGCCCTGAGACAAAGATTTGAGTGCAACAATTTTGGGGAAGGTGATTTCAGGAAGACCTGGGAAGGAAGAAGAGAAACAAGGAGAGGGACCAGTGAGTGTTGTGCTGTAGCAAGTTTACAGTGGAATAATGAGGTCAGTCCCATTGGGGACCAATAAGAGGTGGCATGAAACAAAGGTCAGCATTCCTGCAGAGGAACTGAGAAGGTGGATTATTTATGTACCAACTCTTTGTCATTGCTCAAGGGCTGCTCCTTCTCAGCACTGTGACCTGTCCCATGGAGACACCTTAAGCAGGTGCTTGTAGAGGGAATCACCCAGGTGTATGGGAACAGTGAAAATAGAGTTGGGTGACTTTCAAATCTATGTTTTTCCCACTCACGGCACCTGCAAGAGGTTCAAGTCTGAAATTTCCATCACTGGATGGCTCTCTTGAAAAATGATAACCAATTGAATTTTGGGAGACTGGCGATATAAGCTTGGTCCTAATCTAAACCAAGTTGTGACCTAAAATAGAGACAACCAGAAAAAGAAAAGTACTCAGAAAAGGAACAGTGAAGATTTAAAAAGGCAAGAATGACTTAAGAAGAAAAAACCTACAGAACCTGAAAGAAATCATTGGATTAGAGGTTCCCACCCCCCTCAGCTGCTCATGAGTATCACTTGAGCACTTTTTAATATGTGG
This sequence comes from Castor canadensis, assembly GCF_047511655.1. Classification (NCBI taxonomy): domain Eukaryota; kingdom Metazoa; phylum Chordata; class Mammalia; order Rodentia; family Castoridae; genus Castor; species Castor canadensis. The sequence goes on from NC_133400.1 coordinate 29,961,494, forward strand.
CATGGCCCATGTCCTATCCTGACTCTGATTCCTGTGGACCAGGGAGGGATCTGGGCATTGGAATTTTTTTAACTCCTTTGTTCTGAACCAAAAGGGACAAAACATGTTGTTTTTTTCACCCCACCAGGCTCAGGGAGCTCTTTCAGGCTGAAGAATGTGATGGTACCTATTTGCTTTTACAGCACCCTATCTGCATTACTGTCATGGGTAACACTTTCATTGGATCTCACAGACCTCTCAGTTCTAGGTGCTAGGAAAGAACTTCTGTGTCTGGGTTCTTCCATCACTGGAAGAAGTGATAAGAGGAATTACACCTGAGATAAGCGCACGGTACACTGGCTATGAACTTGTCTTAGTCCAGTGGGACAAGTGGAAGAAAGGGAACCCTCCATTAGGTCATAACCAATTCACACAACAAAGCACCTTGGTGATAGATGCCACACGTGCATGGTCAACATTTCTTCTTAATTGTCTGACAGCCCAGGGATGTCTTTATTAGGCTTATCCTCAGGGAAGGGATGGCCTATCCAAGGTCACACTACAGGTGCAACAGAGCAGAAACATAGGCACAGGCCTGTTTTCAGGTTCTGGTGACTGTAGTCCTCAGTCCTTGTGGTTATTAGCTCATTCCTGTTCATTTGTTCAGCTGTAAAAGAGGAGGTAAGCTAGTGATGGTCAGAGGTTTTTCCATTAAACTGTGAGCTCCTTGGAGTGGGGACTAAGGTCAGATCCATTTTTAGGTCCCCTAGCAAGTGCTTGGAGATAAGACTAGGTGGTCTGACTGACAAGTTCATGAAGAAGTGGACATCACCCTCTGGTGATCTGTCAGTTATACCTTTGAACTGTATAACAGTGATAATAGCAATAGCTAAGAGTTATTCAATATTTATCATGTACTTTCATTATAAAATAATTTTCATACTAATTCAGATAATCTATGAGGCGAATACTTGCTCTCATCCCCACAAATGTCAACACCAGACCCAAACAATCTGAGCTAGGAAGTGACAGACAGGACCAGTAGAAATTAAAGATGAGGGACCCCTTATTTTAAAAAATTATTAAGAATTTTAAGACAGCTGTGGAGCCGTTCTGAGCTCAGGGCTCTTTAAAGAGGTACCAATAATAGCCCAACTGTGGAGATAAAATGACCACAAAGTTCTCATGACCAGTAAGTGAGCCTTCAAGACAAGTTAGGATACCAGCCTTGGGAGCCTCCATGTGGAGTCTGAGTCCTTAAGAGCAAAGCCATCCAGCCTTTCTACCCAGGAGTGTGTAAAAACCCTTACCTGTGTCTGTCCTGATCTCTGTTTCAGTGACTGATTCTGACCCAGAGCACCTACTTGGCTGACAATGCTCTGCTGCTCTCTAGTGGGAAGTTTTTATATAGTCACACCAGCCTCAAGAACAGAGCCAGGCAAGGACAGAAACAAAAGCCAAAGCTCCCACAAGGAAAGATTTCAAGTTATGGGATTTTTCCTGTGCTGACACATCCAGGAACAACATTAAGACTATTTCTTGCATTGTTGAGCATCTAGAGTCCTAATCATACAGGACATGTGTGTGTGGGCTTCCCAAATATTCCTCCTTCAAACTGATATTAAATACTTTCTGGTCCAGTGGCCTCCCAGCCTCCAAGGTAGAACTGATCCAGTTCCTGTCACCTCAAAAATGCTCAGGAAACTCTGCGAGGGGGGTTTCACTGTGCCTCACCTGGGCTGATCTTGAATAATGAAAAGCCAACTCTTTTTCCTCTCTGTACTCATACTCACTCTCAGTACTCACTCCTGATACCAGATGTGTGGCTTTTCCCCTACACTAGCTCTGCCCTTTGTTTTATACATTAGGGCATCATGACATACTGGGATGAACTGCTGGAGGACATCCTATTCTGAGTGGGGCCTGGGACTCAGCCAAGTTGCTCTGGCCAGCACTCCCTTCCCCACTCTCAAGGTATTGCATTCCAGCACATTGTGCAGTCACGTACAACACTGGAGAACTGCCTGAAACAAAAAAGAGAATGGATTGGTCCAAGGCCACCAAAGAACTATTTTGCAATAACCTGCACTCTGACCACCAGTTATAAACAGTGGTTCCCAGGATCCCCTCCTGGGGTTTGATCATTTGTTGGAGTGACTCACAGAGCTCAGGAGGACAGTTATGATTCCCAGTTTATTATAAAGTCCATCCCAAAGGAAGTAGATGAACAGCTAAATGAAAGAAATGTATGGGGCAGGGCGGTGGGGTGGGACTTCTACAACCTGTGAAGTTCTACCTTCCTGGCACATCCATGTGTTCAGTAACCTGGAAACTCTACACCTTGTCCTTTGGAATTTTAATGGAGGTTTCCTTATGTAGGTATGATTAATGATATCATTGGCAATTGTTGATCAATTCAGCCTCTAGACTCTCAGCCCTTTCCCCTCCCTGGAGGTCTAGGAGTGAGACTGAAAGTTGTAACCCTCTAATCACATCATTGGGCCTCTTGGTAAGAAGTCCCTCCTCTAAAGTTATCCAGAAGCCTGCTCCATCAATCATCTTATTAGCATACAAAAAGATACTTAATCCTTCCCATTCCAAGGGGTTTGAGAGCTGTAAACTAGAAAAGGAATAGTAGGAGGCAGAACCCAAGTATATATATATATCTTGTTATGCCATAGCTAACACTCTGTGTCACTCGGGTCAGAGACCACTTATAGCCAAACAACATGCAACTCAAAAGATACTGGCATATTACTGGAATTCTTTTCAGCCAATAATTAGTCCAACCCATCATCATACCGTATGCTTGTCTCATCTGACCCATCCACTACAGATACACAACAGAGCCTAATCTAGAAGACCTGGAACCTGGTCCAAATCAGCAGAACTTCCTAGGTAGCCCAGAGATTCATGACTCGAATATAAGATTGTTGTTTTAAATTTGGGGTGGTTTGTTATGCAGCATTTGCTCACTAATGCACCATTTCCTTATCTCTCATCTTCTGGATTTTACTTTCTTCTGCAATCGTTTCCTTCAAACCTAACACTTCCTGCAGACTCCTACACTTCCAGAACTTCTTTATGCCTCTGGGTGGCTACATTCCCTATTCTTATAACCTGGGAATATTTCTTAAGACTTCAAGTGCACCTGTTATGGTAAGCCCTCTTGGATCTCCCAGGTGAGGCTCTGTGCATGGTTCTCTGAGATGGCCTTGTCTCATTATCTCTATAAATCCAACTATCCCCTGAGACCCTAAAAGGTATACTGTATAAATGTTTGATGACCCTTGTCCCAAAAGTTGCTGGTCCCTTGGAGGATCATTTCAATAAATTGTGGTACATGCAGTGACAGGAGTAGGTAAGGATCTTTATAAGGGTGTGATATCTTGAGGGACAGATGGAGTAATCCAGTTCCAGAAAGGTGGAGTGAGGCCCATGGGAGTAGTGTGTGTTTGGGAAATGCAGCTAGTATAGGATGAATGGAGCAGGATGGTAGGGTGGGATGAGGAGAGAGATGGAAGCCCTGGATTTACCTTAAAGGCAATGGGAAACACTGGAGGGCTTTAAATGAGCAAGCAATAGGTATTCAAATGTTTCCTTGTCAGTGGGACATCTATCTCTCCATCAAACCAAAGGTCTCTCAGAGACAGGGCATTCGTCCCTTGTATTTTCTGGCTTCTTTCTAGTGCACAGTAGGACTGGGATTCTTACCAATGAGTGAGTGAGCGTATAAATCCATCCAAGATATAACAGTATAAAAGCAAGTGATCTTGTCATCCAGATGAGAACGGCCTTTCCCTCTCCCAGCTCAGGATGGTTCAAGTAACCCTGAGAAGGATCAGAGAATGAAGACTCCTAAGTCCTCTCTGCCTCCTTCAGCCTTTGCTTAGCTCAGGAGTGTGTGCTGGTGCCACCTGGTGGCCACAGTGCCATATTCTATTTCAACCAGTCCCATCCATTGCCTGGTACTCTACCCAGGCCAAGGAAAGGGAGAGGGACCAAAGGTGGGTGGAAACACTCTGCTTAGAGGACACATCCACCCTCCACCTCAAAGGGACCTCTGTGAACACCACCCCAGGAGTGTCTGTCCTTATAACAGGCCTAGAACTCCAGTTTCATCCTCACCCAATGAGATCCGGGCCCTGAGTCCACAACACTTGAGCCCAGAGGAACAACTGGTCCCAAACTATAAGACAAAGAAGCCCTTATCTGTGGCCTCAGTTCAGAATACTTCCCACAGAGTCCCTCTTGCTCTGAGCTGAAGGTAGAGGCCATGCAGAAGAGGAAATGGTCAGCATTTTACCCACACCCTTTGCATCCTCTCCCTAGGAGAACCCTGATTCTGTGAAGAACAGCAAGGTGCCAGATCAGAATTCTTCCCTTTCTAGATTCTCTTACAGCTAGGACTTGCCACACTCCCCCAGGTCTAGCCAATGAGATGAAGACAAACAGCCGGTTCCAGGAGAACTACTCTTTTCTAGGGTTCAAAGAGACAGATGCAACTGGCCTCTGGTTTTTGGTTTGTTTTTTTTCCCCTTTCTCTTTATTTCCTTCTTCCTGCCTGAGAGGTCAGCCAGGCTTCTGCAGGTGTAAGAGCCTTGTTTTCCTTTTTCCAAGAGGTTGAAAACTGCATACTGTGTGTTGGCAATAATGGCGCTGATGGGTTTCCATTCTTACTGCACCCTTAAACTTCTGTTTTCCAGGGTCACAGTCCTGCCTCAAGTCTAGCTTGAATCCTCCTTCTGCCCCAACCTCCAATCAGCATGAACCACAGGATCCTAACCAATCAGATGAGGCCAAATCTCACTGAGAGTATTTAAACCCCTGTCTCTCTCTCTCTCTCTCTCTCTCTCTCTCTCTCTCTCTCTCTCTCTCTCTCTCGGCTCTCTCCCTCTCCCACCCAGCAATAAAGAATCTCTTGGCCAGGTCACTTTGGGGCCTACATTTGCCTCACATTTGGTGCCATGACTCGGGGCAGGTTTCCCCACTAATCCTGGTGGGACCCCGATTCCGACTCACCCCACGACCACCCTGAGGATGTGACTGGCCAGGACTCATCCTCCTGATTGCCCTTACTTGCATCCAACACCAGACATTCTTTGGTGAGTCCACATACACTTCTTGGGCTCCCTTTGTGGTCTCTCCCTTCGGTGTCTCTGGGGTTTGAGCATTTTCCCTGTTTGGCTATCTCTGGGGCTCAGATGGTAGAGGGGTTCCCTTCCCTCTCATCAGGCTTGGGTCTATTTTGTCATGGGTCTCAGAGACCCCCCCATCCAAAAAGCCTGGCTCCAGGTGACCCATAGCCCCAAGGCCCTTTGGCCTTGCACACCACTAGAACTCAGTGATGACTGATTCTCGTGTGCCTTGTGCTGTTCTCGGGTATTTGAGTCACTCAGGGATGCCCCACGATTCATAATATCCTTCCATTATAGCCCTCCTGAACCGGGTCCCACAATGGGGGCCTCTATGTTCTCTTTGTCATCTGACTCCCCACTGAGATGCCTCCTCAATAATTTGGACACATTGGGTTTGAACCCAGATATAAAACCAAAAAATTTAATCTGCTTTTGTACTCAAATCTGGCCCACTTATCCTTTAGACAACCAAAGTCACTGGCCCCTTTTTGAGTCTTTAGATCCCAACCTTTTACGGGACATATAACTACTGTGAGTGATCAGGACGATGGGGAGAGATTCCATTATGTCCAATCCTTTTCATACCTCCGACTAACTCCAGCTCTCTGACTTCAAACCCTCCCTCTGTACTTTCTGTTCCCCTGTGCAGATTCTATCAGCCTGTAAATCAGTTTCTAAATCAGCGAATTCCTCTCCCAAACCTCCTCCTTCCCCATGTAAGCAGACTTCTTGTACTGCTTACCATACCTATCTCCTCCTATCTTCCTGAAAAACTTTCTCTGTCATGGAGTTAAGCAAGCCACTCCTTGCCAATTCTGGCCTCAAGGTGGTTCCAGCTCTGGGAGAGCTCATGCTCCCTTCCTCTGGGCTGAGACCAAGCCTCGGATTTATTTTGTGACCAGAAAGTGGAGGTTTCCTGAAAGCCTGCCAGTACCAGTCAATGGGAGCAACCTAGAGACACAAGTGATGGCTAATCCCTTAAGCATGTGTCATGCCTCCAGGCTCTGCCTTCCCCTCCCTTACCTAAGATGTCAGCACACCTTTTCTGCCTCCTCCACAGTCTCACCACATGTCCTTTGTCTCTGTCTGCCTTCCCCTCCCTGGGCTTACTGGGACCCTGCCTCCCGTGAAGTTATTCCAACTACTTTGCCAGGCCTCTCAGTCTAAAGCACTGAACTGCTTACAAAAATCTGCAGCTGCCATGCTCATGCTGCAACTCTGCCCCCACAAGAGGAGGAGGAAAAGCAAACAGGCGCACCTGTGCACAGGGTGCCGGCTTCTGGACACAGCAAAAATGCCTGCCATAGCTAGGAAAACCTATAGAGAGGACCCCGCACATCCTGGGCCACCAGCCACACGTGGTGATGGCTGCAGCCTGCCGCCACTTCCCCTAGAATAAACGCGAGCAGAGTACACAGGAAGGGGGAGGGGCGACAGGCCACAGGATCAGGCCTAGGCAGTCAGGGTCATTTGCCCCAGGTGTGTGTGGAGGGAGTGGTGCCTTGCACAGTCCTGCTCCTAGCCCCACCTCAGGGCATCAGACCCAGCCCTTGTAAGCCAGTTGTTAGCTCAAGGTTATAGTTCCAGAAATAGCAAAATAGACATTACTGTGGTCTCTAAACTTCTCATTTAGAATTTTCTATACCTTTGGCCTCAACATGAGTTTTTCCCTCCAAATATTAACACTAGTTGTCCCGTATGGTACTGTTATTGGCCCAGGATGTCATCTGAATGCCCTTCTCTAACTTTACACATGATTTATTCCTTCATTAAAAAGTAGGCTTTATTAAAGAGGCTGCCTGCTGTTAGCTATAAGACAGGATCCTAACGTTTTGTTCTTTCTAGATGGGACCTGCACCTTCCAGTCTTCTGGATTGTAGATGTTGGAAGCTTTGTACTGAGGTTGGCCTCAGTATGCCGACCAAGAGAAGTGGCCTTCACAGGGTTCCTTAAATTACAACATCATACTCCAATTAGACCTTTTCTATAAAAGCAAAAGTAAACTGAGGTCCCCTATACAAATTTCTACCTTCTAAGCCACCCCAGTACTCAGAACCTCTTAATGAGTGCTTCCCTCTTCAACAGGCAATGGTAGGAAGAGGGCGAGTCTATGTCCCCTTCCAGTTATCAGATCTAAGGGAAAGCTGTACTGATGCCCAGACAAATACATTCAAGCCTTTATCTCTGTGATCCAAACCTTCCAACTGACATGAAAGGATATTTTGCTTCTACTAGACCAGACTCTTATCTCATTAGAAAAGCAATGGGTTTGGGCCCAGGCCACTCAGGTTGGAAATGATTATATGGCTCAAGCAGTAGAGTGCTGCTTTACAAGCAGAAAGTCCTGAGTTCAAGCCCAGTACAGCCAAAGTAAAAAAAAAAAAATATTTGGAGCTGAGGAAGTAGCTCAATGGGAGAATGTCTGCCCAGCATGTGAAAAGCCCCGGGTTCAATTCCCCAGCATTACTAAAAAAAAAAAAAAATGATAAGATAAGTGGCATTAATGTCACTTCAGCCATCTCATGGTAGAAAAACGTAGTTTAACCTAGACCAGATCCCTCATTCTTCAAGTGAGGAAACTGAGGCCCAGAACAGTTCAGAGACTTGCTCTCCAGAGTGTCAGGTGTCAATGTAAAATAACAACTTTACTTTACAGCAACAACCTATCAGAAAGCATACCACGGTGGACTCAGAGTCACAGGTGAGAGAGGTTCTCCTCAAAGATAAATTTCTAACAGCCCCAGATATTCATAAAAACTCAGACTGTGGCTGAAGGGAAAAGTCACTGAACCAAGTAATACAGCTAGCCATGTCTGTATTTATAGCCATGTCTGTATGTCTGGGACCTTACTAACAGGCCTCACTGCTGCTCTCAGAGAGGGCCCCACCCTACTGGGGACTGTATCCGGAACTTGCTACCATGGAGGACAGGAGGGGCACTTTTGCAGAGAATGCCTAAGGGGGGACAGCCCAGGAAACAGCCCCACCCCCAACCGGGACCCTGCCCTCTGCAAGGGTAACCACTGGAGGTCTAAGTGCCCCCATCACCAGATGGAAGGTGAGGTGTCTCCTCCTATGGATTGATGGGTCCAAGCCTCCTGTCCACACTCCACTTCTTGGCATCAATGTTGAGGAGCCATAATGGCAGAAAAACAAAAGGTCATTTTCCTCCTAGACAATGGAGCCTATTTCTCTGTTTTACCTTTTTCTCCTGGTCCCCGGTCCAATGACAAAAGTTATCATTTGGGGCAAATCTGGCCAGCCCTTAGAGCACTAGTTTACCTGGCCTCTGGCCTGCTCTTGGGGAGACCTCCTCTTCTGTCACTCTTTCCCCATAGTACCTGAAACTCCAGTGTCCCTGCTGGGACAGGATTTAGTATCTCAATTAAAAGCTCAAGTTCTCCTCCCCCCCCCCCCCAGGCAGCTATCTCTGCTGCCCCCTCCTTCAGGAACAAAGAAGATTCCACAGTGTAGACTGATGAGATGAGTGTAGGGTGAGCCAGAACAGCCTCCCTATTCAAATAAAACTCAAAAATCCCTCACAGTTTTCACACCTAAAACAATATCCCCTCAAGCCTGAGGGATGATGAGGTCTTATGACTATTCCTTAAAACAACAAGGGCTACTAATTAATTGCTCCAGCCCCTATAATAAATTTAAAATTCTTGTAAAAGTTAATTTTAAAATACAAGTTACAAAGTAAACAACTGGAAAGGATACAGATAGGTAATAAATGTATTTTTTGAGAAGTTAAAGGAAAAAGGAATGGTTTTTTGGATGAGAAGGGATTTTGTAAAGAAGGATTTGTCCTAAAGATTGTTTCAAATAAGAAGGATAAGGACAAACCATCAAAGGGTTTAGTATGTTGTATGAAGGTCTGAGTAAGTTTGAAAAGTGTATAATAAAGCTTCAGTGTGTGATAAAGTTAAAGTTGAATATAATCTAAGAGTTGCCTAAAAGATTTTTAGGGTCATGTCAAACTAAAATAAAATTCTCTATGTCATGAAATAACAAGGTTATCTTAATATTGTTCTGCTCTGAGTAACAATTACAAAAAACCATTACAGAGAAAGATTTTATCAAAGAAATTATTTGTGTTTTCTGCTGATCTTGTCAAGCTTTAAGTACTACTAAATCAGAGTTCATTTACATATTTGCTTATGTGTCTTAAATGACCACCTTGTAAGAGTGTTATCTGAATATGGTACAAACATTTAAGAAGTTAAAAGTGTCAATTTATATGAAATAATGAGCTAAATCTCTCTTTTATCCAAGAGTGTTACATTTAAATCCTGACAGCCCCTGCCTCCCACCGGTCACCTACATAGGTGTAGTCTTAAAGGGACAGACTCACTCCCTGAGACATAAATGCATCAACCCAATCTTCCGTTTCCCAACCCCCATACCATAAGTCAGCTTATAGCTTTCCTGGCAGTTACGGGATTTTGCAGAATTTAGATCCCTAGGTATGTAGTCCCTGAACAGACACCTTTTTATGCTCCTCCTAATATTCCTATTTGGGTCTTAAATAATGTATGGCCACCCATTTCTCTCTCTGTAGTTGAAGACTCTTGAAATTGTCTAGGGAACATTTCACAGTGGTTCTCCTGGCCAATGCCCATCCTAATGCCTATGTTCTCGCTCTCTTATTCTTAAGCTTCCTCCCTTGTATCATACTACATGTCTGCTATTGCTAATCAAAACTTTAACCAGTTGTACCTCCAGGGATACCAACCTCTCCAAAACGCGAGGACAGTTGGCTGATACCCACCATGTGGAGATCAGAGGATTGGCTTGAGACTCTCTATGACCTATGGCTACAAGGGACCGTCATCAACTTCGAGGAAGAGGAAATCTTCATTTTTGGAGCCTGGGTGTACGCCATCATGAGGTTCACCACCCCAACATTGTTTGCCAACTAACCCTCCCTTCCCCTACGCTGCCCCTTGCCAGCTCAAAGAAGCCAGAGCGAACACAAACAAAAAAGGGAGGAATATTGGCAATGATGGCACCGATGGCTTTCGGTTCTTACTGCACCCTTAAGCTTCTGTATTCCAGGGTCATGGTCCTGCCTCAAGTCTAGCTTGAATTCTCCTCTGCCCCAACCTCCAATCAGCATGAACCATAAGATCCTAACCAATCGGATGATGCTAAATCTCACTGAGAGTATTTAAGCCCCTGCCCTTCCTGCTTCTCTCTCTCTTGGCTCTCTCCCTTTCCCACCCAGCAATAAAGAATCTCTTGGCCAGATCACTCCTCTCCACGTGGTCACTTTGGGGCCTACATTTGCTTTACACTGTGTTTGGTGGCACAGGAAGCTGGAAGGAATCCAAATATGTTTTGATGACTTTCTTAAGCTATTCCAGGCCATCCTGGGCTTCTAGACATATCCAGGCAGGAGACTTTCTAAAGCCCTTCTCTAGGACCAAGCATACTTCTCCCTCTTCTTCCTGCTGTCTATCATCTCCCTGACCACCATCTCCCTGAACTATGGGTTAAGAGCCCATAGTTACATTTATGTTATATGCTAGCCCTTGTCATCCTAATGTGACCTATATGTGTATACTTTTTCCAATTTCTGATAGTGAGCCCAGCAAAACCTGAATCTGGCATAAAGAACCAGTAAGCATGGAGTTGGGGTATGTTTGGAGAAAGCCAGAATAGGTGTTTTCCCTGAGAAACTGAAGACCTTGGTTCAAACTGAACTATCTTACTATGTGACCTGGCAAAAGTTCTTTGTTTCCTAGCACATTGTAGGCACTTAAAATGTATGCATACTTATATGTATATATGTGTATACATATAAATAAACTTATTTACATATGCATGGTATATTTGTGATTGAAGAGGATGTTGGAACTAGATGAGGACCCATGTTTATACCAGCTGGACTATGTTATGCAGACAGCTGGGGACCAGGGAACATGACATATCAGAGTGGTTAAAAACAGACTGGGGGCACATTTCTTGGGTTCAAATCCCAGTTCCAACAACTTATAAGTTATTTGCCCCACTTGTAAGTAGGAATAACAATATCTACTGCCTTGTGGAGTTCTTAGGAGGAGTCAATGAGTGTCAATATCTGTAAAACAGTAGGTCACCTGCCCAGGATAAACCAACCTGTCTGCTAATTGTCAACTCAGCCCATTGACCTTGTCCAAGGTGCTGATGCTCCTGAGGTCCCTGTCCTCCTGGGAATCCACGCCTTGTTTGCCCAGGATAAGACCCCACTCTCTCAATCAACTTTTTAAATGAAGGTAGATATTCCTTGTGCTATGTTTCACTTTCAATTCCAAAACTTCAGGTGGGAGCTCTACAAATGTAATTGCAGATCTCTCGCCTTGTCTCTAATATGTGCCAGAGTTGCAAAATCTTGCAGAATCAGTGAGGACAAGTGCTGATGCTCAAGCATCAGCCCCACACTGTCACTCCTCTTAGTGACAGGGATATTTTTACTATTTGACAGGGATTTTTTACTATTGTATGGTTGGAAGTGTGAGCTGGAGCTCAATGGCAGCTATAAGGGAAGTTAGAGGTTCTGATGCAAGAAGAGAAACTTATTGGGGTCCTGGGAACAGACTCAGTGAAGGTTCCCAGGCTGACTGTGGTCAGGGTGGGACTGATTTATGTCTCTTCTCATCTGGCTCCGAGTCTGCTGTCCTAGACTGATGCTCTGGACTGGAGTCTGAAGCTGAAGGACTGCAAGGAATGCTCTTCATTTAGTAGCTGTTCCCTGCCACAGAGTCAACAGATCTGAGGCTCCTGATAAGTCCAGGTGTGGCCCTTCCTGGGACCTTCTGTGGGGACAGGGGATACTCTCCTGAATTTTCTGCATCCCAGCTCTTACCCTTAGCCCTACTGCTTTGGCACAGCTCAGCTTCTCCCAGCCTGAGACTGACAGAGCTGGTAACTCTGTCTCCAAAACCCAGCTAGTTGCTGATTGTTCTAGGAGTCTCTGGCCACATGCCTCTGTCCTCTGCTTCTTGATCACAGCTGAGGTCAAGGCCAGTACAGGTGAGTATCTCCCTTACCAGCAGTCTACAGCTGGAACAGGTGGGTCCTGCAGTAGGCAAGGCCCAGGAAGCTGGTATTTCCTGAAGCTTGAATCTCCTGCACAGATGGTCAACACACATGGACCCAGGGAAACTTGGATTTAGCTACCCAGACCACAATCAGGGGCACCATTCCAAAAGATAGGGGAATAGACTCTGTTCTGGCCAAATAAAACACAGAAATACCTGGGCTATCTTTGAAATAGAGCTGGGTGTGAGTGAGAGGACATAGACATCTGTCACAGAGCTCTTAAGGGCTAAACATGCAACAAGTGGTTCAGCAGGTCCAATTCTGAATACAACATTAATATTAATCCTTCCTGTGACCCTGTCAGGTCAAAACTCTTGTCATTCCCATTTGTAAAAACAAGAGGAAAAGAGGGGTTAAGCAATTTGCTGTGGAGTGATAGGACCAGGGTTTGGATCCAGGCACTATGGCTCTAGGAAGGTTGCTTGTGGTTTGGATGAGATGTCATGAAGGTTTTAACCCATGAGCTCCACAGCCTGGGGCTGAATGGGCTATTAGAAGACAGGGCCTACTTAGAGGAAGTATGTCTTCTCCCCAAGCCCACTCCCACCCCTGCTTCTTGAATGCCACTAGGTGAGCAGCTTTTCTTCTCCACACCCTTCTGCTGTGATGTTTCTATCTTGCCACAGGCCTAAAAGCAATGGATCCAGCCAACTATGGACTGAAACAGTGAGCCAAAATAATGTTGTCCTCCAGTATTTTCTCGGTGATGGAAAGCTGATTAAGACATTTCTTACAGCTGCACGAGCTTGTCCTAGAAACCTAACTGGGGGCAACAGGAGATGCCAGAAAAGACAAGAGACAGAAGACCAAACATGCACAAAGCTGGGGCCAGGTAGGCTGGGCGCTTGGATGGAGACACACCAGCCCCCTCCACCTCCAGTGAGTTTATTATACACAGTGGCAAAACAAGGTGGAGAGGTGATTCTCAGGGGAGGGGAACAGGACACTGTGATCCTCAGGAACAGGAGAAACCTGTGACAGCTTCTCTCTGAACATAAACATCTTAGGAAAAACAGCTAGTACTGCATCTTGCCCACTTCTGCAGCTGAGGCTGTGCCAATTCAAGCATGCGATCTATTGGGTGTAACTATGCTTGCTCCCTTCTTCAGTTTGAGGCTGAGCCAAACTCAAACACACAGCTTATTCGATACACCTGTCGGCTCCCTACAGACATTGCTCCAAGTGTGCATCACCTGGATTCATCTTCCTACTTTTTTCCCATTGTGATCTCATCCCTATACTCAGAAACAAGAAGGCCTCAGACGTTTGCACAACTTGTCCATGATTCCATAGTAGGAAGGAGTAGAGTGAAGGTTAGGGGTGTAGCTCAGTGGTAGAATGTTTGCCTAGCATGTGCAAGGCCCCTGGGATTGAAACAGGAACAAGGAGAGAGAGAGAGAAGGAAGAGAAGAGAAGGAAGGAGGGAGGGAAAGAAGGAAGGAAGGGGAGAGAGGGAGAAAAGGAGGGAGGGAGAGAGGGAGGAAAAAGAGCAGAGTTGTAATTCATCCAAATCCATGTCCATCCTTAGTATTAATTAGTTCATCTTCTCTGTGGCAGCTCATCCAGAGCATCACATAGATTTAAAACCAGAAAGGACTTCAGAGAATCACCTAGTTCAGATAGAAAAGCCAAGACTTAATGAGGAGTTGTCTGTGACTCAATCATAACATTACATAGCTGGTCTCAAGTAAGCAGTAGGAGTCCAAGCCTTTTTGACCTTCAACCTCACTGATCCACCCAGACCTACTGGACTGTCCTATTCAGGTCTATGTGACAAAGAGGTCTTTCTTTCTTCCTACTCCCCTGCAATAAGCCTCTTCTAAATGAACTTATCCTTGGAGCCCTTCCCTACAGGTCTGGAGCCCCTGTCAGGACTAGTCTGATCACTAACTCCATTTTATTTCCAGAAGGCCCCAAACATAATGTGGAGAGCGTGATCTCCTACCTCACTTTATCCTTGGCCAGTTTTGTGACTTTGGCCAGAACACTTTTCAGCTCTAGTCCTTAATTGCTTCATCTGTCCAGTGGGCAAGTTATTCCTGTTTCTGTCTCTCCCCTAGGACTATTGTTAGGAAAACAAAGGAGGTGTTTGACCTGGGTGGGTTAAAATGAAAAGTTGACATCTGCTTGTATATCTGCACTGCACCACTTCCAGCAATAGTCCATTCTCTGTGGTGCAAGCTGTCTTTTCGGACTTCCTGCCATTGGCCTCATTTCAGCCAATGAAATGAAGGTGCCATAAGGTCCTGCACCCATTGACTGACAGCCTTTGCATACCTGAAGGCACTGATGGAATTGTCATCTGACACCTCCTCTAGATTAATGTCCTGATCTACTTGCTGATTTGCAAGAAATTAAATTAAGAAAAGTTTATGTGAATTCACATCTTCCCCAAACAATGATAGTACTCAGCTCCAAGAGCCTTGGTGTGACTATCTCCCTCTTCCCAGAAAAATTCACACATGCACTAAATTGTGCATCCTACTCAATCCAACAGGAGGTTCTGATTCCCTTGAAAACAGCCCTAGAAATGAGAAACAAAAGAAAACCGGATAGCTCAACCAGCTATTTCTTGGTATCCCCTTTTGATTTGAGTAAAAATATGTGTCAGGCTGGGGTATAGATCAGTCTTAGAGCACCTGGGCCCTAGGTTCCACCACCAGCAGGAGGAGGAAGGGAAGGAAGAGGAGAAGGAAAGAGAGAGAGAGAGAGAAAGAGAGAGAGAGAGAGAAGAAGAAGAAGGAGGAGGATGAGGAAGAGGAGAAGAAGAAGAAGAAGAAGAAGAAGGAAGGAGGGAGGGAGGAGCGAGAGAAGGAGGAAAGAAAGAAAGGAAGGAAAGAAAGAAAGAAGGAAGGAAGAAGATGTGTGTCAATTTCAGAGATGAAATTAAAGGTTTAACCTCCTCCTGTCTCCTGACTCTTTCATAGGTTATAAAAAGTTATTTGGGTGAAAGGTGAGCCAGTAGGAGTAAAAGCTCTTCTATACTAGTTAGAGACAAACCACTTGACTTATGTAACTCATAGCTTTTGCTTTCATGGAGAAAGCATTTGGAACGCCATAACCAGATACACAGCACAGGAAATACCCTTTTATTATTCTGTACACTTATTTTTTCCATGAAGAGAACAACTTTTAAAACAAATTCGAACCAGACACAGAGATTTGCATGACACAGGAACAGCCCGTGACACAGAGAGGATACCATTGAAGCTGTCCTTAATTACACAGAAGCAGAGAGACAGAGGGACGAGGGCAGGCGTCCCACACATGACTTAACATTCACCAGTATCAGCCATGCTGCCCGTGGGCAGAGCTGCAGGTACCAGGACGACAGGGCAGGCAGAGCGTTGCCCGTCAATTCCTCAAAACAAGCCTCAGAGAAAACGGACTGGATTTCTCTTCTCAAATCCAAGTGTTTCTGACATCAACTGGAGGAATATCTGAGAAAGAGGAACTGTGTGCCTAGAAAAATGAAATTTCTGGAGGCCAGAAATCTGATATTCCTAAGCTCAATAGCTCATTGGTTATGGGATCATTCTGGAAAGTTCTGTAGCAAGTGATGTGCTTTCTTCATGGTAAATTTAACACAAGAATATGGTCATGGAGACATGTGTTGCTTATTTTTTTTAGTCTGGATAGGAGCTTTGATTAACTGATCAAATCCCTGGTTTTATAGACAAAGAATCTTGAAACCCAAAGATGTAAAGCCACTCCCCTCAGGCCACTCAGCTAAGCTGCAAACCCAGGTCTGTGCAATTGTAAATGCTATGCTTTTTCCACCACACCACACACTCTCTCTGTTCTTTTCCATTCTGTAGCTTTTGAAGGAAATAGAGACAATGTGAGTCTGGTGGGATTCTCTACTAAGAAATGACTTCTTTGGTAAGAATACTTCAGTCTTACATTTCTACAGCTAGAAGATTAAGAACAGAAGATGGTATGACAAGAGACTGGCTCTCACCTGGACAGGAACTCCCTCTGAGAGTTAAGGCAGTTTAGGGATTTTTGCTCAGCAGGATATTTGGCAAGAGTCAGGTGTTCAGTTCCCTTTCCTTGTCTCATTTGCATCTAGAGTGAAGACTAACAGGTGAATGCTAAATAACTAGACACTGAGTAGATGTCAGTATGATGGCCTTAAACAGATGTCTTACATTTCATGGAAAATAATAACTCTTTAAAAACCTGGTAAAATATCAAAAGTGCCAAGTGTCATATTACAGAACACGGGAGCACCCTGGTCTTGGGTGACCTCTGCTGTTAAAAAAAGGTCACAAAAAAGAAGTGAAGCATTACTTATGATAAAGTACATGATCCCTCTCCCTTAGGCATGGGTGGAATGGCAAACCCACATGGTCTCCCAGCACCTTCATGAGAACCTCCAAGGGCTTTCTGGCTACCCCCATCCTCCCAAGGTACCTGGGTTTGGAGACAGGACCCCCAT
The DNA here is from genome assembly GCF_047511655.1 of Castor canadensis. NCBI lineage: Eukaryota > Metazoa > Chordata > Mammalia > Rodentia > Castoridae > Castor > Castor canadensis. The sequence continues at coordinate 29,978,135 of NC_133400.1, forward strand.
AACCCAGATTCAGGAGCCAGCTTTGCCGCAAGACAGCACCATTGCATTGGTTTGGGGTTCATTCAGCTAGCACCACGTCTCTGATTCACCCAGGACAGTGTCTGTTGGCAGAAGGGCTGTGTGCAGGGAGCAAAGAGAAAACACCAGTCATTCTCTGATCTGTGTCAGTTCCCAGGTTTTCCAACTGTGTGCTGTCCCGCGTATCATAAAAGCCATGTAGACTCAGCTTCTGAAGTCACACTATTCAAAGAGTGATTAATTTCATAAAAGACAGGACAGAAGCTGAGCAGTTTCCTCTCTAGCTACGGTCTAGGTGGGAATGAATAACATTCTTTCCCTCTTCCCTTCTCCCAACACCCTGCTCTTCTGCTAAGCAATCCCCCTTTTCCCTTCAATGGATTTTTGAGTGCTTGGTTTTTAACGACAGCCTGGGTGGGGGAACCACACTGTGCAGGGCATTTCCCAGAGCTCTGGAATGAAAGCCAGGGATGTGATGGAGGATCTAACTTCATCACTCAGGAGCTGAGACCTTGAGCAAGAGGGACTGAAGTGCTGGACTTCATTTTCTCACTGAGAAGACAGGAGCCAGCCCTGCCACCCTCATGGGCAGTCGGGAGACAGGGGAAAGTGCTTTGTGAAAAAGAAAAAGAAAACTGCTAACATCTGGGAAGGAATTACCACTCAGGGGAAAAGCTGAAGTTGCTAGTGGGCCACAGATCTGTACCCAATTGTTCCACTCCACTGGAGTACACAGCAGCCTTGCCTTTCACAAGGCTTCAAGACACTCACCACTTGGGCTATCTTAGGCCTTGAGCTGGCCTTTTTATGTGGAAAAATCAAAAGTCTTCTGACTTTTCCTTTTTTCTCTAAAGAGAGACCCTAAGACACCAATTCAGCAGGGAAATCATGAGCTCTTAGAAGTAGACCATCTTCTTGACCCCAGTGGGTCCACTCCTAACTTCTTGCAGCATTCATCTGGCTCAGTGACATCCTGAATTTTAGGGCACTGCGCCTTCTCCATGTGCCTCCCTTTACTCCCTATGGTAGTGGAGTGGCCTCTTTGGTTTGATTGTTTGCTCAAAATACAGCAACAGGGGTTCCCACTGTTACAGTGACAATCCATAATGCTAGATTTCCAAAAAGGGCATAAGAGACTGAAAGCATGAACAGAAATCCCAATCAGATCGTGCTAACTCTCCAAACCATGAATCATTCCGCCCAAAACTGAAACTAAACCACCGCCAGAGGGCACCATTGAGAGTTTGTGTCAGAGTAAATTTGGAAATTCCCTCAACCCACCAACCTGTTCCCTCCACTCAGAAGATCCTCCCTTCTACTTGAGGGACTTGGTTGTGATCTGTTTGGTTTCACCCTGCTCTCCAAGGCGCCAGGTCTAGTCCATGAGGAGAGACAAAAGGAGGTCTCAGGGCCTTCTTCCTCCTACCCAATGCTCAGGACCACAGTCTGTGCTGAGGGTCCCTGGGGAGGCTCTGCTGGTGTCCATGAACAATAAACAATCACAACATCCTGTCAGGCTGCCCTTGTACACCCACCTGGCCCCATAAGGACAGAGGAGAGCCCTGTGGTGGAGACACACGTCTGGCTTTACTGGTCCTTGCCTCAATTCCAGAAAGGTCTCAGGAACCACCCATGCCTGACAGAACAAAGACCAGCACATGGCTTCAGCAGACATGGTTTGCTTGGTGGTCTCTACTACCTGTCTGACATAGATAACTTTGTGGAGGCTGATCACCGTGGTCCACCTACATTCTTCCCCTGACATTACTGCTCTAGACCATCTGAACAGAAGAAGCCAGAGAAATGTTCTAGAACACTTATACCACAAACTCAGATTAACTAGATAACTAACTAGGAGGGTTTCTGCTCAAGATCTCCCAAAATATCTACCTTCTGACTTCATCAGGGGTAAGCAAGAAAGGGAGGTTTATGTACCACCATTTCCCATACCAAACTCAGCTTAGCTTTTGTTGGCTTTTTGGTGTCTGATCAAAGGCCCATCTTCTCTCAGATTTGGTGAAATGAGGAGTTCTTCTGTGGCCCAAAGTACAAGCTATCGTATAGGGAATTCTGCCCAAGTCATGGCCCTCAGTTCTGGCAGGCTCCCAAAGTGTTGAGACTACCCCACAGCCAGAGGGTTCCCAGAGTCATTTTCCTCCTCTCCTCCTCTTCCTCAAGGCTCACCAGTCCTCCGTGCTCACAACCCTCAAGCCAGATGAACAGAACGTGGACAAAAACCAGAGTCACAAAATCATTGGTAACTGGGAAAAGAAGAGAATCCCAAGACAGTGTCCAGGTGGGAGCAAAGCCGGTGCCTTGGACCTGGACGTTGGCACGGCAGGTTCCTCCTCCTCGAGGCCAGGTTCAGATGGCCAGCCAGTGCTGTAGCTGCAGAGAAAGATAGGCCTGTAAAATGGGCTGGGGCAGGCAGGGGGACCAAGAGGACCAAGGGTCAGCTAGGCAGGACAGCAAGAAGCAAAGAGGAGGCAGAAGAAACAGCCCCTTACAGCTCTTACAGAACTGGTGATGGGTTCTCCACTCCTCACTGAGGCCCAGAAAGTAAAAAGGAGACTTTCTGAAGAAGGAGGGGCTCACTGGAAGCCTCCTGACCCCTAACCCTGATGTTTTTAAGGGAGAAGGGTAAGACTTAGGCCAACCACATTTTACTAATAGATCTGCAGTTCTTTCTTCAAGATTAGAAACTCTCAGTGTGGTGTTGTGATTACTATGGAGGACAAATAGAACTGTGGGAAAAATAGGGCATTTAGCATCCCAGGACTCAGGAGAAGAGGGACAGGAGGAGGGTGATTGAAGAAAGAGGACAACCCTTCTCTTTCTCTACCCCAATACAACAGCCCCCTGGGCTGCAGCCCACTGAACTTTTAGGTTTTCTGACTCTGTGGTTCTGCTTGGTGCACAATAAGGTCAGCAAGGGCCAGTCCCACTCCCCACCCCATGGTCCAGGCCACATGTACCTGGAACTGCCTGACATCCCTCTGGGCCACCAGATGGTGCTCGTTCTCCGGCGTGATGCCATAAGCCAGTCTCTGTGAGGAGGGAGGAAGAAGGAGGCCTCAGTTTGGCCCAGGAGCACATTCCTAGCCAACCAGATGACACCTGATATTTCACCCCCTGCTATTTGGATCTGAAGCCCCATATGGATCTCTAAAAGACACCTCAGTGTCAGTTTACTTTGAGTCACTCATACAGTGACTATCTGTCAAGCTGCCTACTATGCTTGGACACTGGGCTAGACCCTCAGATCTAGAGCTGAAGGATGGCCATGGTCTGTGATCTGAGAGAGCTGATGGCCCATGTAAGGGACTGGAACTGAGCAGACACACCCGGGTCATTTTAAACTAAGACTGAAGTGAGGGCCACACTGAGAGCATAGGAGGAGGCACCTGGCCCTATATGTAATCAGGGGACCCCTGGAGTGTAGACACATTTAGGGATTCCAGCATGTGTTCCCCAGCCAATGGCTGGCCACTGGGTTATGAGAGACTCCTGTACTTTCCAAATGTGAGGGATGGAATGCTTAGGTCCTGGTTCCCATGCCCAGGATGAGCTCAACAAACACAATTCTCCCTGACACCAGTGACAGAACATCCCTGACTTTGGGACTTCACAGAAAGGATTTACATGACAAGGAGTGGGGTGGAAGGGCAGGCACAGCACGCCTGGGTACTGCTTGCCCTAAGTCTCTGCAGGGCTCCCTTTCCAACATCTTTATTGTTAGAGTTCCAATGTGAGCTCCATCCAGACAGAGACTGCATCCGGTGCCTGTAACCCTGCTGGCACAATAAATACCTTCGCGTGAGTAGTAGCTAAGTCAGCATTGGTGGTATAGTAGTGAGAATAGCCACCTTCCAAATGAGTAAAATCTTTCCTTTACAAACTAAGGATATGAGGGGAAAACTATCACCATTAGTTTATAAAAGAGAGCATTTTAAAAACCAAATAACAGGAATAACGTAATTGCAGAATAAAGGGCCCCATTTCCCGTGTGCGTGTGTGTGTGTGTGTGTGTGTGTGTGTGTGTGTGCACATGTAAAAGAACAAAATACATTTCAGAAATCTCTTGTCAACCAGATTGTTATGATCAAGAAAGCAGCAGGTAAAACCAGATGAACAGACCACAGTGGGTTTGGACAGAGAGAGATGGGACATCTGGGGACTCGAGAGACATTAGAAGAGGAACTGGGAGTGAGCCCAATTAAGGCAGGCTTGTGTAATCAATCCTTACTGAGTCAGAGGCTGAGCCTCACCTTCACACAACATTGACAGTGGGGGCAGCAGTAGTAACGATGGGTAGCGTGCACTGAGCACCTCCTGTGAGCCTGTGCTGTGCTAAGTACTTCTTCAAAATACATAGTATTATCCTTTGGTTATAGGTGTGGAAACTGTAGCTCAGGGGGTAAATATCTTGGTCATTGAGGTGTGTGACCCTCGTGTTCTTCTGTCTTCATCTCTCTCATTCCAGCTAAAATGCTGCCTCCCATCTCACCCCCCGACAGCTGCCCAGAGCTCACCTCCCAAAGGGAGCCCCGCATGCTGAGGAACTTGAAGATGACGTAGACGGGTACCAGAACCATGGACGAGAGGGCGATGCCCCATCCAACCCAGTTGGCCCAGGGTGGGAAGACATAGTCGTCATAGGTGAGAGGCTTGAAGTTGATGATACTGACCACCACCACAAACTGGGGGGAGAGAGGAAGGGGAAGACAGAGAAGGAGGGTGGGAAGGGAAGAGACAGAAAGGGAGAAAGATTAGGAGAGGAAAGAAAGAAAGAGGCAAGAGACAGGGAAATAAGCCCAGAAAGATGAGAGAGAAAGGAAGAGCAGTAAGTGGGATGGATTGTAGGAGGAGAAAAGGAGAGAAGAGATGGAGAAAGGAAAAAGAAAGCATTCAAGAAGCAAATGGGAGCACAAAGGAGGCAAAGGCAACAGGGGACAGGAGAAGAGGAAGAACAGAAAGGAGGCTTTGGAGCCAGCACAACAGCCCCCACACACCTGGTCTGGGCTGGAGACACTACTAAGGTGGAAACCCACCAAGGTCTCAACAGGCTGAGCATCCCAAAAGTCCCCCAGTAGATCAGGGCTGCTAGATCCCAGCATCTCCTCCCACCCAATCCCCACCCTGCACACAGCCCCCCTCTTATAGGGCTCCCACCCACACACTACGCACCAGGAGGAAGGCAGGGCTGACGAACTTCCAGCACAGTCTCCAGTACAGACCTGGCCTAAACCCCATCATCTGTTGGATGTCATTGCTGAATCTGTCCACACCTGCATGCACAAGGGGCAGATCTGTCACAGTGGCTCCCACAGACCAGTCTGCCCTCCCCCTATGGCATCCTACAAAGTTCTGGCCCTAATGCACAGCATAGCAGGACAATAAGATACTGATCCCCTGGGGCTTAGGAGACCTGGGAAGGGCTGATACTGAACAAGGGAGCAGACAAACACAAGTCCAGTGTTATCCTTTATGAACCACCCCAATTAGTTTATAAAAAGTAAACCACTTAAAGAAGTGAAGGGGCCTATGCCAGTTTTCCCTGACTCCAAAGCCCAGCTCTTCCCTCTTGCTCAGTTTTGTGTGTGTGTGTGTGTGTGTGTGTGTGTGTGTGTGTGTGTGTGATAATGACAGCACACGTAGTGGTTTTACCCACATGTGTCTACATGGGTGCATATCTGGCTGAACCTCAGAGAAGAGCTCGGCTCCTATAATGTAGTCTTTTCAGAAAAATTAAGAACAATGCTAACATTCTGGTGTCATATCATGGGAGAAAAATGAGCAATTACAACATAGGAATAAGATTACCAGATAAAATACACAATACACAGTAAAGTTTGAATTTCAGATAAATAAGGAAAAAAAATAGGGCTAGATGTGGTGGCTCACACCTCTAATTTCACCTACTCAGAGATGAAGATCAGCACAATTTGAGGTCAGCCTGGGCAAAAAAAATAAGCTAGGGGTAGTGATTCACATCTGTATTCCCAGTTACATGAGAGACATAGATAGGAGGGTCACAGTCCAAGGCCAGTCCAGGGCAAAAAATGTGAGACCCTATCTTAAAAAATAAAACTAGAATCATGGCCGGCTCAAGTGGTACAACTCTTGCCTAGAAAGCACAAGGCCCTGAATTCAAATTCCAGTATGGCCAAAAAAAATTACTATATACATATGTGGACATACTTACAGTAAAAAGTATTCACTGTTCATCTGAAATTGAAATTTAACTTGGCATCCTGGGTTTTTTTCTGTTTTCTAAATGTGGCAACCCTATACCAGAATGAGAGTCATGACTCAGGGGTTAGCAGCTTCTTATGGGTTCCTCTTCTGACACTGACACTGGGGCCTTCGGGGACTTTTGCAGTCCCTGTTGTTGTGAATATAAGCTGAGGGTAGGAAAGACTTACTCCTAATAAGAGACCTGCTCAACTCTGGAGACCTATGTGGCTCCCCTGGAAGTAGAGAGCCCTTCTGCATCACCTGGAGCAATGGGGCCAAGGCTTTGTGACCACTCACATACCATAAAACCAGGAAACTCCAATGGCTTCCATAAGCACAGCAAACAGGATGGAGGTACCCGCAGCAAAGGTGTCCAGCAGAGTCAGCACGTAAATCCCACCCTGAGGCATGGAAAGAAAGGGCCTGGGGTCATCTTTGGCTAAAAATGGCCACCATCAAATCTTACCTCCCTCTGCTCAGGCAGGTAACAGCTGTGGTGGTCTGTGTATGACCTTACATATCTGCATTCTAACCAAAGCCTCCAGGGAGGCTGCTGGCTCTCAGGGTGGGTGTTGCAGCCAGTAAAGCTTGAGGTGAGTCTCAAATGAGGACTTTGCTGCCTCTGAATCATGAAACAGTTAAAAAAATCCACATGCTAGGGACACAGTGTTAAAGAGGATAGGGACCTGATGGGGGTCTCCTATCAGTCCAGCCCCACCCATCCCAGCTCCAAGGCTGGGAATGTCCAACTTGATTGAACCACAGCCCCAGAAGCTCTAAGTAACCCCAGCCCCAGCCCCACTCACCTTGGTTATGCAAAACAGGGCCAGAAGGAAGGTGCCAATGGTGACACCAAATGTAAAGAGTTTCCGGTGTCGCTTCAGGATCTGGAAGTCATCAGCCAGTCCCGTGATGACAGCCTCCATGCCTCCCATCTAGAGGGAACCAAGTGAGTAGGGAGCAGGAATGAAGGGCTCCCTGAACCTCAGTCTCTGCAGTCCCCCTATCCCCAAACTACTTTGGACCTCCCTTGATCTGGGACTCACGCATCCACACCCTGCCTGCTGCCTGGCCTCTCTCAAGACATCATCAGGTCCTGCCTCCCTCCCCATCTTCCCTTCCTGTTCTGTCCGGATCTCAACCAAACTTAGAAACTACATGGGGATGTGAAGAGTCAACTCTTGTTAACAGGTACCTGCTTTCTGCAGCTGAGCGTGGGTGAGGACAGTTAAACTGACAGAAGGCGGAGTGAACAAAATGTATTAACTGAGTGACACATTTGCATGTAAATAGGGCCTTCTGGAAACATCTATCAAAGAAGAACTTCTAGAGATAAGAACATCACATAGATTTGTGTGTGTGTGTGTGTGTGTGTGTGTGTGTGATAGTACTGGGGTTTGAACTCCAGGCTTCCTGCTTGCTAGGCAGGTACTCTACCGCTTGAGCCTTTTTGCTCTGGTTATTTTATGCTTCCTGTCATTGCTGAAATAACAGGTAACACTCTCATGCCCAGCTTTTTTCCTTTGAGATGGCGTCTCTAGAACTTTTTGGCCTGGGCTAGCTTGGAACCTCCTGAGATTGAGGAGGCTCAATCTCAGCCTCCCTCGTAGTTTAGGATGACAGGTGCAAGCCTCTGTGTCCAGCTATTGGTTTGGTTGTGATGGAGTCTTGCGATTTTGCCTGGGCTGGCCTCCAACCAAAAAATTCTTCCCAATCTCAGCCTCCCAAGTAGCCAGGATTACAGGTATGAACCACTGGTACCCAGCATCACACAGCAGTTTTTGACAAGGGCTTTGGCTGCTTTTCTAATTACCAAAGTGGTCACTTCAAATCCTGGTACCTCAGAGTCTGAAAGGGTCTCACATCCCAATGCTATGGCTGCGTGTGTTCCTTGTGAGCCACTACTGTGGCACACAAGAAGCATATGTGCCCTTGTGCCTCTCCTTTCCTCCTGTAGACATTGTTAATTAACTCCAGGATTGTTCCCTAGGTTCCTGGAAGCAACATCATAAAGAAACCCTCCCAATGCACAGCTCCTGGCAGATCCTCCAATTGAAAGGCAAGACAATGAGAGAAAATCTATTGACCAGCTCTACCCTAAGATTTTATCAAACCCCCAGGTAACTGTTCAAAGGATGGATGTCAGGAAATCCAATCTTGCACAAGGGCAACGTGAAAGAATCTAAGGACCTACTGGGGTACACAATATTTTTGTTGGTTGTCAAGGATGAACTATAATGAATCAGAAAGTTAGACAAGATTCTATCCATGCTCTCTCTGAGTTGTTTCCCTAGCTGCAAGACGAGAGGGTTGGGCTGGGTTATTTGGAACCCCTACCTGATTTCCATTATCCCAATGGAGTTCCCATTGGTTCTGGACTTTGGCCTACACTTATCTATCTGAGGGAGGACTTGCTTCTTTGTTTGCATTTGAATAGGACCTTTGGAAACAACTACTAGTCAGGGTGGGAACTTCCTGCCAAGTGTATGTTGGGGCGAGCATCAGGCCTGGCAGGAGGGTGGTGTCCTGAGCAGGGTCACTCACTGAGCTGTCAAGGCCCAGAGCCAGGAGCATGACGAAAAACACAACAGCCCAGAACGTAGATCCAGACAGAGTGGAAATGGCTTCTGGATACAGGATGAACACGAGGCCAGCTCCTGTAAGAAACATCAAGGCCTTAGTAATGCTAGGACTACTGACCGGAGATGCAGGTGGTAGGGAAGCATTTGGGAACCAAGTCAGCTCAGCCAACCCAAGACACTTGGTCAGTCATGTGTGAGCCATGCAAACTAAGGATCTGGAGAAGACAGCTAAGCCACTGCACAGTGTAGTCTACCTGTGCTATAATTTGCATTTTAATGTCCCTCAAAGGCCTCTCCATCAAAGACTTAGCTTCCAACTTGGCACAATAGCAACATGGTGGAAACTTTAGGAGGTGGGGCCTAGTGAAAGGTCTGGTCATTGAGGGAATGCCCTTAAAAAGAACTTCCTGCTCCCTCCCCCCTCTCTGATTTTTGCATCCCAGCCATGAGATGAACAGTTTGCTCTACCACAGTGTGCTGCCTCACCTCAGGCCTAAAGCAATAAGGCCAATGGGTCATGGATGGGAACCTCCAAAACTGTGAGTCAAAGATCTTTCCCCTTTATAAGTTGATTATCTCAAGTTTTTTTTTTTCACTTGTGATAGAAAGCTGACTAATACAACCTGTGCATCAAGGAGCTTGACCTCCAACAGCCAAGCAGACAACAGTACCTTGGTTGGGCCGCTATAAGCTATATCTGAAATCCCACACCATGGGGAGGTCCACTCTGGTTCTTAGAAGCTTGTGGTCCTCAGAATACATTAGAGGCAGCCCCTCTTCAGGTCTTTGTGGCATAAGAATATAGGAGGAAGTCAAGAAGGACACAGGCTCCAAGTCTTACTGATTGGGGCCTGAATTCTGGTATCATTGCTCACTAAGCCTGAGTTTTGGTTTTCTCATCTTTAAAGTCAGTTGATTTACACTTGTCTCATAGCCTTGGGAGGACTAATTGGAGGTGCATAGCTATGGTTTAAATAGTTTGTCCCTACCAGAACTCATATTGAGGCTTGGTCCCCAATGTAGCCATGTTGACAGATATTAGGGCCTTGAAGATATTGTTGGAGAGATTAATGCTTTTCTTGCAGGAATGCATTCTTTCTCTCTAGGTATTTGACTGGCTCTGGGGGAGTGGGTTGTTATAAACCAAACCTACCCTACATGCTTGGCTCCTTCCTTACACAGGTATTTCCCCTTCTACTTCTCTGTCATGAGTTGAGCAGTAAATGGCCCTCACCAGAAGCCTAACAAATGTTAGTGCCACACTCTGGGATCTCCAGAACAATTAACCTCTTTTAGACATAGATTACCCAGTCTCGGGTACTTTGCTATTGCAACAGAAAATGCACTGAGACATATATGTCAAGCCTTAGCATAGGGGCTGGTAAAAAGTGGGTGCTCCAAAGTTTGTTACACCTAGTCTGACTTAGAGAAAGGTCCTGTGGCACACCCAGGCCTAGGGTTGTCTGGAATGCTCACTGACAGCCTCAAGGGAGATTCCATCAAATGGGTAATTTAGAAACCTCCATTGCCAGCCTTTATAGTCTTACAGCCACAGGAGAGTTCTGCATCCAGGTAGGAGGTGGCTTACTCAGGCCCTCCTCCTTTGGCTGGGGCCAAAGTGGTCTGGTCACTCACCTTCAGTGGCAACATCCTCGATGTTGACATTGTGTTCATGGGCCATGTAACCGAGGATGGAGAAGATGGCAAACCCAGAGATGAAGCTGGTGACACAGTTGATGGTGCTGGTCAGCAGAGCATCCCTGAGGAAGAGAGGTGCTGCTAGTTCAAGTCCACCTGACTCCCACCCCCACCTCTTCCCATGGACCACTGACCATCTGTGGAATTTGAAGCATGGGCCCAGTCTCAAATGCCATCCCTTCTTTCAATTACCCTGGGTCAGTACCTGCTGGTACAGGAAGTAGGCAAACAACTTATGGATGGAATAGTTTGATACCAAACTCTGGTGTCAAACTCTTGTTGCTGAATCAATTTACCAGCTTCCTTCAACAAACCTTCCATGGCTCCCCAAGGCCTCCCAAATCCTTACTCTGATACTCAAGAGTTTTTCTAAAATGACACACCTTTTTTTTAGGCTTATTTCTCATGATCCCAATGTGCACTCTTTGGGAAAACCAAACCAGACAGCTTGCTGGTCTACAAGCATATCACCTCCCCACCTGTTCATGCTGTTCCTCACCACACAGGCCATCCATTCCAGTCCTGCCTGTCATAATCCCAACTGTCCTCCCACATACACCTCAAATTCACCTTCAGGCTCATGCTGGCATCCCATTTCCTTAACCCCCTAAAGTCTGCCCTGTTGGAATGCATTCACCCTACCCTTTCTCATACCAAAGGTATAGATTCTACCTTAAGCCTTACATGGAGTGATGAAGCCTCAAATCTGCCCATCTCTGAAGTCCTCACAGCATTGGGTCTGCAGAGGGCAGCATTAAGTGTTTCTGATTCAAGTTAGCATGGGTCTTCTGACTCCCCATCTACCCTGAGTCATACCTATGACCCATGACCCACCTCCATGATCTCCTGGCACTAGTGACCTCAACTTTTCCAGCTTGGTACCTTACATCTCAAGAAGCATCCTAGTGTGAAATGTGTTCCTCAGGATCCCGTAAGTCCTATCAGTTCACAGAATGTCCAGAACAAATCTCAAGAAGAAAATTCAGATTGTCCAAGGACAAGTGGCTTCCGGACCATTTAGGCTCATCCCTCATCCCCACGAGGACTGATCCCCAGGATTTAGAGAATTCCAGATCCCGGAGAAGCAGCTTACCTGTAACAGTTGTTGTCAAATTTGTTGTAACTGGCAAATGCAATCAAGACTCCAAATCCAGCCCCCAAGGAAAAAAATATCTGAGTTGCAGCATCAATCCATACCTGAAACCAGCAAGCAAAAACAATCACCTTCTGCTTCCTATAAAATTTCACTACCTCACTGCTTGGGTAGGGCTGGGAATCACCAGGGATGCTCTTGACCAGGAAACAGAGTCTAAAGCAGAGATGGTCTATCATGGCAACTTCCCTCCCCTGGAGACAGTCTAGGGCTCCCTGACATCTCCCAGCCTTGAGTAGTCATGAATGACTTCATCCTGGAGAATACAACGGATTACTTTAATATCCTGATTTCCAAGGAAAGTTAATAAAAGTTCTAGACTAGAATGTTGGTGAGGTAAGAGCCAAGGGTTCTAAACATTTCAGGAGTTATGCAAATGGCCTTTTCAAAAAGAAGATAGTAATTCCTACTGGATTTTACCAGCCAGCAGGCAGTGATGACCAATGGTGGCCTTGAGAGGCAAAGAGGTTGACTTACTCCATCTTTGAGGTGATGAAAGCACATGACTGAGGGCTAAAGACCTGAGTCCCTCTCCAATCTCTCTCCTTCATGGGTTAGCTATGGTCAATCTCACTCCTAATGTCTGTTTTCTCATCTGTAGAGTGGGGAGACTTACATCTAGCCCACCCAGACTAAGAACAGCAATTCAGACTTAAGGGAAGAGAGTTCTATCATTTCTCCATTTGTGTTATTCTGACTGTCCTCAATTTTGCAAACAAGGGCATAATGAGAGGAGCAATCTGCGGCCCGGGGAGGGGAGGGGTGTGCAGTAAAAGATCTCCTCACTGAAAGCATTCCAGGACATAGCTCTTATACATCTGGACCAATGCAGGGGTGGAGAGTGGGGGAAATAGCTAAACAGTGGCAGAACAAGTCTGATGTGCTTCCCAAGTTACAAGACTGACCCATGTCTTATGCTCTGTTGCCTTTCTGGCAGTTTCTAAGGAAATAGGTTTTCTCATGGTCATTGCCCAACGACATGGTGATGTGTTGGGACATTGAATGAAGGAGGGAACACATTGGGATGCACCCCTCCTAATCTCATGTTGCTGATCTTCAAATAAAATGTGAAGAAACCCTTGAGACATGTGGGAAAAAATGTTGAGGTTTTCTCATTGAGGAGACCCTGCAGGGAGAGGTTGTAAATAATCCCAGCCATTATTTGAAGATGCTCAAAGCACTGGATCTTTCCAGGACAGTCTCTGCCTCTGTCTGCATCCCACTGCCCTGGACTCCACCATCAAATTGACATCCTCCTTCAATGCAATGTGTGTCTCTGGGCAGGACAGTGAACCAGAGGAGACTGTTGGGGACCAGAGGTGTCAGGTCCAGGTCTTCCTAGTGGCAGAAGCTGCTTCTTATACTGACATCCCAGGATGGTGACAAGAGCCAAGGTTGGGAGCTAGAGAGTAGAATTAAGGCAGGGGAGGCTGGAGTAGACTAGGCTGCCATGGGCCCAAGATAGGAATGAGCTCAAGAGCATTGGTCTCCTTGCAAAGAGATACCTATGAAGAACACAAAATAAAACCACAGAAGCCCAGACCATCAGCTGGAAGGGCTCATGGAGACCACCAGAAGTAAATCTGCCTTTATCTGATAGAGAAGCTGCCATTCAGAGGGAAGGATCCTATCCAAGGTTACACCACAACCTTGGGGCAGAACTGAGACCATACTTTTCAACCACTCTCTGCCCGTGAGGACCCTTCCCCAGCCCACCCCAAGACTGGGTAGTCACCGGGCACTGACCGTGGCCTCTTTTAGGCGGTAGAAATCAATGTGCAGGTAGGCATTGATGCCATTGGAGGCACCGGGCAGCGTGACCCCGTGGACCAGGAGCACAAACAGCACGAAGTAGGGCAGCGTGGCAGTGATCCACACGACCTGGGCAATAGAAAAGCTGGTCGTGAGAGCCTCCCTCTACTTGTGGCCTGGGAAGGTGCCACATATGGGGAGAACAGAGTCCTTTCCCAGAGAGTCAGTCATGCCTCCCCCTGCTCCCTTCACCCCACACACATGCCAAAAGCTCCATCTTCAGGACAGGCCCTAAGTCAGACTCCAGGGACAGAATACTGAACAGGGCACAGACATGCCCTGGAGAAGCTCAGAACCGAGTGATCAGTCACTTGGGGAACAGGGCTGAGATGGAAGCTGAGAATGCCAAGGGCAAAGACTGGGATCTCATAGCCTCTGATACCTCTTTCTCTACAAAGCACTTCTCCTGGCCCCTTTGAGTTGCTTCGTGTAGAACTAAGCACACCCACCTTTCTGCTTTCCTGTCCCTGCCAGTCCTGCATCCATCACACCCTGGGTATTGTTGCTAAACCCAACTTACAGGCAGGATATTTAAAAACTCAAATCTCTGTTACTTCCTCTCTCTCCATACTCCTTCCACCTTGTTGCCCCTCCCCCCACCTTTATCTCTGCCTTTCTGTCTTTTTTCATTTGCTTCTATTTTTTGTTTGTTTGTTTTTTTGTTTTTTGCAGTACTGGGTTCTGAACTCAGGGCCTACACCTTGAGCCACTCAACCACCCTTTTTTTCATGATGGGTTTTTTTCAAGATAGGAGGATCTCACAGACTGTTTACCTGGGCTGGCTTCGAACCACAATCCTCCTGATTGCGCCTCCTGAGTAGCTAGGATTACAAGCATGAGCCACCAGTGCCTGACTTTGCTTTTGGTTTTTTGGGGGTTTTTTTGAGACAGGGTCTTGCTATGTTGCTATATAGTCCAGGTTGGACTCAAACTCACAATCCTCATGCCTCTACCTCTTGAGTGTTGGATTACAGGTGTGAGCCACTATGCCCACACTCCTTTTTTTTTAATCTTCATTTAAGCACATCTTCCCAAGTTCATGACCCAAGAAAGCATGTGGCTAGGCAGAAAGCAGAATCTCTTAGTGGAAACAACATATTTGTGACAAAGACAAAATATCTTGTTCAGAAACACAAAAGGGAGGAGATTATCCTCCAACTGAAAAGAGATACCCACTCCTTGCCCAGGTTGGAGGAACAGAGAAGAAAGGTGGGGCCTGGAGGGCTGTGTACTTCTTCACTGTCCTTCACACCCTTGGCTTTGGCTACATCTTGGAATACTCTTGGGAAGTTATAGACAAGAATGTTAAACTCAGTCCCCAGGCTTGGAGTTTCTGATTTAATTCATCTGGAGTGGGGCCTGAATTTCGGTATTTTTCAGAAGCTTCCCAGTGATGTCAATGTGCAGTCAAGGTTAAAAGTCATTGCTCTGGACACATGCAGCTGTGGGCTGCCTTGCAGAAAAACTATGCCTCATAGAAAATCAAGTCAAGGCCAGGAAGTCAGATCCAAAGAAGACTCAGGCAAAATATGAGAGTGTGACAACGTGGGGTATCTCTTTTTAGTCTGAAGATAGTCTCTTCACTTTCATTTTTCTAAACAAGATACTTTGTCTTTATCCCAAATATGTTCCTATGAAAGTAAGACCAGATGATTCCTCCCCCAATGCTGGGTCTTCACACATTCCTGGGGAGAAAAGGGAAGACTTGAAATGAGTGAGGGTAAAGTTCTTTGTCAGCTTGGAGAGATAGGGGCTCAAGACAAAAATTGAGATGTAGAAAGTAAAGTTATATTCTTTCCATAACTATGTTTAAAGACTGGGATTTATCCTCCTTGTTTTCTTGTTTGTCATGAGCCCCTTAGAAGGAAATTCCTATGTCTTTCAAACTTATCCAGCACCTGAAACAGATGGGTCCTTAAAAAGTGTTTGTTGGATGAATGATTGGATTGTTGTATAAATGAATATTTGACTTATTGGATAGATGGGTGGATGGATGAGTGGATGGTTGGATGTATAGTTGGGAAGATGGTTAAATGGATAGATGGGTAGTTAGATGTGTGGGTAGTTGAGTGAATGGATGCACAGATGGATGTGTAAGTGAGTGATAAAACAGATAGTTGCTCAGGTACTGAGTTACTCAAAGAATGAATGAAAGCATGAGCAAGTGAAATGAATTAGCAGGCAGTTGAGTAGAAGCATCAGCAGTGGGCATATCTGGGTTCAGAGGGAATCAGAGAAGACCCCCTTGTTTTATGCTACTTGTTTCTCCATCACTCCCTTGTTTTGTCAATGTCCTTGAGGACATGGCCTTTTGACTTCTGTTTTTCTCAGGGGATAAAACCAGGGTAGAGAAATTGCCAATAACAAAGGAGGAGAGAAATATGCCCTGGAAAGTGAAGCTGTTGCACCTGATGGTTTTTCATTGACCTTGGATTCAGTCCCCCGAACTGGGACAAATGAATCTAAGTTTTTGGCAATAGGCAGAAGGAAGAGCTGCACACATCCTTATGATGGGTCCTACTGCTATGGTCCCTTACAACTCATGTCAACAACTGCAGTCCAGCTGCACTGCCTAGCCTTGCAGGCTGGGTGTGACCATGCTCCTCCCACAAAAACAACATCTTTTGTTCTGACAGCAGGGAATCTCCCATGGGGCCTGGAAGTGGCCCTGCATTAGCCACATGCAACGTTCCAACACGGGTTCAGTTTCCCCAAGGAACACATCCGGATATGACAGACCATCAGAGAAAGGGGAGCTTGTTTTGCCCAAGTACATGTGTTCAAGTCTGAGTCATCTGTGTCTTGTTCTCAGGATTGATGGCAGATGTACATTCAGCTGCCTAAGACCTCGGTGTCGAAATGGAAGCTTCTCACTCCTGCTCATGTGTGCCTTTATGCACACTGGACAAAGAGAAGGGAAATTTGGCTCCTGTCATCTCCATCCCAGGCCCCTTTGCTCTCAGAATTTCAATTTGCAATGCATCTCTGACCCCAAGGGGCCAGACTTGGTCCAGCTTTAAGCATGAGATAAAGAAGACAACAAATAGACTGTTAGTCTTGACACATGTCCTCAGCACCCAAGAGAGGTCATTTTTTTCTATCACCTTAAACTTCTTACTCTTATGGGCAGGAATTAGTGTTTCTGTGGATAATTTGTGTGGTTTTGGATCCGAACTCAAACCAATGACCTATCATTAAACTAAGGAAGATCCTGGCCACATAAAAGGAAGAGCTTTCAGGTGATAGAGCTCTCTAATGGAAACAAGCTTCCCAGGGAGATGGTGAGGTCCCTGTCACTGAAAATGTGCAAGCTGTCCTATGAATCCAGGCATTGAGCAAAGGATAGCCTAGATCAAAGTGAGGTCCAGGAACTGTCAGCATCAGGACCCTATCAAAAATGCAAATTCTCACTCCATCCCTACTGAATAACACTCTCCAGGATGGACCAAGAATCTGACTTTTATAGAACACTCCAGGTGACCATTAGGAACACCGGAATTGAAAAAGCTCTGGTTGACCTACTGTAAGGGCTACTGTAATTCAGAGATTATGACTGCACATGCTCTATCACTGTGAAACTGCATTAATTTAACCTTTACAGACTCAGAATGCGCAATCCTCTGAACTGGGTTTCAGGAACATTTTCACAAATAATGAAGACACAGTTTTTTTACTTTTTGTTGTTGATTTTTCAAAGGGAGATTTGTGGATTGTGGAGTATGCATTGATGTGAGACTCCATCTCAAACAATGGTTGGGTATGGTAGAACATGTCTTTCATCCCCAACTATGTAGGGAAGCCCAAATAGGATTGGGGTCTAGGCCTCCGCAAGCATTAAACAAGACCCTATCTAAGAAATAACCAACATAGAAAGGGCTGAGAGAGTGGCTCAAGTGATAGAGTGCCTGCCTAGGAAGCATGAGACCCTGAGTTCAATGCCAGAACCACCAAAAATTTAAATGGGTCATATGCAAGTGATGCTGTTTGTTATAACTGGGTCCAATCAAGTTACTAAGGCAAGACAGGACTACCCTATATTGACACAGTAATGGGAAGACTTTGCTAAAATTATGACTTGAAAATGAAAGTTACATGACTACTGTGCTATTTGAATATTCTAGAGCTCAGTTTTCCTTTGAATTGGTCTAACTTTCTTCTCAATCCCACCACCTGTGACACAATTCAGGAGGAACTCCGTCTATTCCTAGCCCCAAACACCTTAAAGGCAGGTAGTGAAATAGGCAAAGAGAAGTGACTGATCCTGGCAGGCTCTGTTGTCTTGATTGATCTACAGGCAAAGGTAATCTTGAGGTTTCTGAAGGTTTAGTCCAGTATGTAAACAGAGTGGGTGAGGACTCAGGAAACAGGCAGGCAGGACTTCAGCTTGGAGAGCACTGATTCACCCTCTATCCAAAGGTGTTCAATGGGCCAACACAGTTGTCAAAATGTGTGATCTGGAGTGACCCTTTTCCCTGATTCAGCCTCTACCACACCCCCACCATCCCAAGGGCCAGCATCTTCCCAAGGCCAGTCTTCACTTGCCAGGAGGGGAAAGATACACATTTGCAATTCATTTCAGGCCAGCTCTGTGGCTGTGGAAATCTGCTAACAAAAGCTCTGTGTCTTGTTCCAGATGTGGTCTGGGAAGAAATAAGCAAGACTCTTGGTTTTTTCATGAGCCAGTTTATAAAAACATTTAAAGGCAGGGCACAGGAAAGTCCTAAGTGACATGCCCTTCCCACGCTCTGCCTGGGGCCTCTACCTGCTCAGCTGCCACAATACTGGGGGACTTAAGCAAAGTGTAGACTGTGACTTCAGTTTGAGGCATGCAAGGGGACTCACATTCCTCACTCTTCCTGTTTCCGCCTGGGGGAGTTCCTTAGTGTAACACTCCTTTCCTGCCCTCATTACACTCCTCCTCCTCAACTTGGAAGGTGCATTTGGCAACAGGAACTGAATATTTCAGCCCTGCTTCTCTTGGCCTCTGTAGCATCAGTCTCCCTGAAGACCACTTACACCCTACTCTGGTCAAATACTATAAACTAAGTGGAGCAAGCTCTATCTACGCCTTTGGCAACAGCTGTGGGGAATTTGATCTTGGGTTACAATATTAGAAGCCTGTGGTGATCCCATACCCAGGCCAGTAGAACATCTAACTGCAGTTCACAGGGGTAAGCTGTGATTCCCCTCCAGACCTCTGCAGAGGTCAGAAGAGCCCTGCTCCCTATGGCCCAGAGAGGCAAAAAGAACACTAAACAAGGCTGGCCTGGACTTCTGCTCCCAGGCAGCTTTGCTCACAAAGTTCCTTCCATAATATCCTCTTTCTCTTTATTTCTACCTGTTTCTATCCTTACAGACCCAGCACAAATGCCATTTTCTTTATCACTCCTCAGTTTCCCACAGCCACTGAACTTCCTCCACTAATGCAGCATCTCACACTTTTTGACCATGACCCATAGGAAGAAGTAGTTTCTATCTCAAGTCAAACCACACAGACTTGTAGACTGCTATAACTGAAACAAAATTCTACAAGATGGCCCTTATTTTACTGTGTGCAATGCACTCTTATTATCTAGCCTATTTCATTTTTTAAAATTTGTGGAAACCCACTAGGTTAATTTAATCATAGTTCAAAATTTCAGTTTATATTTCTATTAAGGTATAACCTGACTACCTAATGGAACATTATTTCCAAGCTAAAATTAAGAGTAAAATTAAATAAAACAAGATTTATAATAGCATACATAGTTTGTGACCAGTTATGTTTATTTAGAGGGGGACTTCATATGTCTCTCTGGGTAGAGACTCAAGATACTGATGACATTGGCTGGCTCACAACCTGTCAGTAATGGATACAGACTCTAAGAAATTAAGAAAAATATCTATCTTATCTATTTTTGCACCAGAGTACTAGCATGAAGCCTAGCACCTGTTAGGTGGCCATGAGAAGGTTAATAAGCTGAATTGGTTTCAAAGGAACACTTAATAAACTTTCCTGAATATATTTATCCATCAACTACTCCAATGGTCCTAGATTGGTTTGGCTCTGCTCCAGAATCTCTCCCAGCCCTGGTCTGCATTTTGTTTCTTTCTTTAAGGCATACACTATATCCCCAATGTGCTTATAGGAAAGTCCACCACCATTCTTGACAGATTTAATCCCCACTGACTACTGATTCCCTACCCCATCTGTGCGCTCAAAGGAATGACAAAGAACTCAAGAGAACCAGAGAGAACCCCAATGCATCGCCCTCTTTCCACAACCGTTGTTTTATGAAGTTTCTCACAAACTCAAGACTATCTGATTATGGCATATTGTTGCCTTGTAAGTCCCACCCCAACCATGAACACATAGTTCTGCTAATCCCCTACCACATGCTGTCTAGGCTTCGCCACAAGACTTGTTTTGGCCACTGGGACAATAGTAAGCATGATGCAAGTATAGACTGGAAGAACTATTACACATTGGGGCTTGTCTGCTTGGAACTTGCTTTGGGAACTCAACAGTCATGTAAAGATGGTCAAGAAAGACAAAGAAGAAACATGGAACCAAGCCAAGGTTGTCTGAATGAAAACTCCAACCTAGCTCCTAGCCAGTACCAACCACCAGCAATGGGCACACACATTCTAGAATGTTTCACCTCAGTCAAGCCCCCAGATATGTGACCCTAGCACTATTAAACAGAGCAGAAGAACCACTCTGCAGATCCTAGTCAACTTCCAGAATCGTGAGAGACAATGAAATGGATTTTATTGTAAGTCAGTACACTTTGGGTTAGTTTGTTGCATAGCAATAGCTAACCAAAACACTGGACAACTTCCTAGCTATGTCCTTTTTATTACAGTCAAGGGTCCAAGTGATGTTATTCTTCCCATGCTGTTCCTTGGGCTAAGACTCAACACAGGCCATTCCTAAGCATAGCCCATTCCTGAGAGGTAACTATAACAGGCAATAGCACCCAAGTTCACAATGCCCCCTCTGTTCTGGCTATCCCAGACTTAACTCTGGGTCCTTCTTTGGTGCCCTAGATCCCTGGGGCATCAGCACTGTGTCAGAGGAAATACAAAGCCACACCACACTTCTGGATGTCATCTGCAGCATCCTCTTTTACCAAATAAATGAAGAGGGGAGGGGAGGATATATTGATTTTATAGTAAAGCAAATGGTTATATTCTGGAGTAAGATGCCAAATTTGCATGAATTATTAGATCAGTATACAAGATCAAATACTTGTCAATAGTTGCTTTAGATTTTATCCCAAGACCCTTGGGTGCTCCCAGTCCTTGGCCTCTGCTATTAGGGTAACTTTGGAATGAAAGTGTGATACACTTATACCCCCTCACCCTGCTGTTGGAGAGACTCAGGGTTAGGGAGGAGAAAGATTTATCCACATTTGTGGCAGAACTGAGTATGGCCCCCACCTTTTCTTTTTACCAGCCATAGGGTTATGCCAAAAAAAACCCCACATCTTTACAAGGTCAGCATCCCAACTGAAAGAGGACAAAAGAGACATTACCTTTCCTGATGACTTCACTCCTTTCCAGAGGCTGAAATACAGGATGATGACGACAACCAGCAGACAGAGCAGGAGTTGCCACTGGGGCAGGCCAATGTCATGAATCCCACTGCTCTCATGAAGGTGCAGGACACCACGCCTGCATGAAGGAGAGGAGAGGAGACCAGGGAAGATGGCCTCAGGGAGGATGAGTGAGGCTATAAGCATAAACAAGATCCAAGGGCACATTGATAGAAACAGGCCTCAGCTGCTCTCCCTAACTCTGGAGCGCTGGGCGCTGCCATGTATCATGTGGGCTGGCTCTGGTCAGCCATGGCTGGCACCAGGATAGCTCTGTGAAGCACCGTGGAGAGATGGTGATAAGACAGGAAAGGTGCCTACTCTCTAGAGCTCACATTCTGGGCCAGAAATTCTCAATAGGATGAGGGAGCAACTTTGCTTCCCCTCCCTAGAACCTATTTGGCAATGTCTGAGATTTTTTTTATTAATGTGCTGAAGTTGAAAATCCCTTGTCTAGAAACTGAAGCACAATAGTAAATATTTCTTCCTAGCTGAGAACATCTAATGAAGCTACAGAAACTGAAGATGTATATATTCTGTGCCCTAGCAATTCTGCTCCTAGGTTTTTACCCAATGGAAATTTGTAGTTCTGTTCACCAAAACATATGTTCCAGAATGTTCATAGCGGACTTGCTCATAACGGAAATTGCAAAGTATTTGAATATCACCCACAATAAAATGAATAAATAAACAATGCTCTATTCATAAAGTGGAGTAAATACAGAATCTACTTCCATATGCATGAGTCTCTCACACAATGCTATGTTAAAGGAGTCCAAGTCAAAAGAGCACCTTCTGTCTGATCCCATCCATGTAGTGCTCCACAACAGGCGAGATGAACCCGGGGGGTTGAAGTCAGTAAAAGCGTACCCTAGGCAAGGGACCAGGGTTACAGCCAGGGAAGAGACTCATGCAGACATTCCTGAGCTGGTCACACAGCTACGTTCAGTTTGTGATATTCATTGTACTGTCACCTGATGATGTTCACTTCTCAGTAACATCATCTATGTTATCATTCAGTAAAAAATGTGTTTATGTTTTAAACAAGGAAAATAAACAAACAGAATAAGCATTCTATAGATTTGAGAATGTACAATATACAATTAAGGGAGGCAAAACAAAATAGCAAACAAAATGACCATTTGCTAGTTAGAATCTAAGCAAAGTCTGTTAGGATCCAGGTCAGGTAAGACCAATCAATAAAACAGTAGACCAGCCCCAGGGGAGGGAAGTCTACCCCCACCCCCAAAAAAGAACCACACACACAATTCCACATCCTGGCAAGACAAAGTGAGCATAACACCCTTGTGTGGCCTTTGCTCTGCCTCACGTCCTTTTCTTCTCCCTGAGGGTCTGCTATGCTGGTCCATCTGGCCTCAGACACTCAGGGAACTTCTAACACAAGAAGTAGCATAAAGTGCAAGATCACAATAAAGTAGTCTGTGCTCTTGTGTAACAGTCCATCTGAAGTGTCATTCTAACCTTGGCAAGTTTTTATTTACTTTTGTGGTGTTGGGAATTGAACCCATGGCCTTGTGTATGCTAAGCAAGTGCTCTACCACAGGGCTACAGCCCTAACACTAATCTTGGCATTCTTTTGCCCCCAAACCCTCAGAGGTCCCTATCACCTAACAGTGGTTCTTATTGGGACAATCCTTCCCACACTGTTTGGAGCTCTTTTTTTGTTATATCTGGAAGGAAGGGGGATGTTGCTGGTATCTAGTTCGTAGAAGCCAGAGATGTTCCTAAACATCCAAAGTGCACAGGACAGCATCCACCTCACCCCCACCTCCCAAGAAAGAATTGTTCAGCCCAAAATCAAGTGTCAGGGTTGTGAAATCCTGGTCCAGAGGATACAAACGTAAGCCTTTAGACTCTTTCATAATCCACCCCCTGCCAAGTTCATCTCCGATGCCTGGTCACACCCTGCCTTTTGTCATGGCAAACAGCAAGACATTTTTCTACAGTTCCCCTCCAATGCTCAATGGGCTCTGGAGCCTAGAGCACACTTCCAGCTCAATTTGTCAGCCTGCCAAGCCTTCTAGTCCCACTAGTCTTGACCTCCTAACAGACCTTCCTCTTAGAGACAGAGGGAGGGGGAGAGCGAGGGACAGGAGAAAGGGAGGGAGGCTGAGACAGAGACAGAACAAGGAAAGGGAAGAGAAGAAGATGGCTGGGCATATCCAAAGACAAAGAACATCCTGGCCCCAATTGATCCTTAATTCTGCTTCTTTTCATAGTTTTATGCTCCAAGTGTTAAGTGATATTAATTGCCATTTGACTAATTTGACTATTAAACTCATGAGAAAAGGTACCAAATTACCTGCGCTTGTCCTGAAACTTGCAGAAATGCTTCTGGTATCCAGATATGTTGGTGCACACCTGTAATCCCAGCTACTTGGGAGGAGAAGCAGTAGGATCATTGTCCAAGGCTGGCCCTGGGAAGAAGTACTAACCCTGTCTGAAAAGTAAACTAAAGCCTAGTAGGTTGGAAGTATAGCTCAAGTGGTAAAGTAGCTGCCTAGGAAGCATGAGGCCCTGAGTTCAAACCCCAGTGGCACCAGAAAAAAAATACTCTAGTGTCCAATTAGATGGCTGAAGTGCTCCATGCCAGGTCAGCCTGACCCCATGGCACCTGAAGGCCAGTTTCAGGGTGGTACTGGTTATCTAGAGATTTCATCAGTGAAAAGAACCAGACTCCAGAGCTGATTCTCAAGAAAAGGAATAAGAATTCAGGCTTCTCTGCCCAGCAGGCCCAAGTGGTAGGGGTTTGGTACAAGTAATGAGTTTACTTTAGTTTCCCAGGAATTTGAATCATCATTGGAAGTATTGTCCAGGCTTTCCGAAGCCTACGGGCCTAAAAGGCTTAATTTCTTACTTGTCATTTAAAAGTACACAGGATTAATATTAGGGTAGAGGTCACTTCCTCACCAGGAGCTGGCATGACGTAGAAGTTCTCTCTCACTGGACACAAGTCCACCAAAAGTGCCCTTTTACAGACACAGTTTAGAGCATCAAGTTTCTTTTAACTGTGGGGCTGGCTTGGCTTTAGGCCTAGAGACTAGGGAAAACAGTTTTGTTCCCTTGAATGATATTTTCAATCCATCAGCCTAGATGAGTACAAGATGGTAACAAAATTGGCCAGGAGGCTTAGGAAAGAGAAAAAAATTATCTAATCTCCTCAGGGTTGGCACTGGAAGTCCCATTTGCTGGCTCACCAGATTAAGTTGAATTGTTTTAAAGCAGAAGCATTTAGACAGAAAGGCCAAGTGCCATACAAATCCAGAGGCAGCCTGTGACCATGGTATACTCTACAAAGCACACAGGCAGGCTGAAGATGGGAAGAAATGCATGAGTAGGGCTCCTATTCTAACTGCAGAGACCCCTTATCCCAAATACACCTCACTGGGGACTCTAACAGGATAGAAGAAAAAGACAGGGGAGAGGCCTGTGCGTGGACTGGGAGCCTTGGGTCAGACAAATTGGGTTGAGATCCCATTTATGCCACATGAGCCTCCACTTTCTTATCTATAAATTGAGAGTAATTTCTACCTTCACAAACCGTGGAGGTGAGATAGGACTTGGATGTGAACTGATGCTCAGGATCTGCTTAGGGTGGCTATGAGGGCTTGCAGGGGTCAGGGTGGAGGAATGGGTTAAGGAAGGAGATGTCTGAGGGATAGAAAGCTGTTGGAGTAAGCCCAACATTCCACTCCCCTCATTGTAGTTCCCCAACATGCACATGAGAACATCACTTCTGTCACATTTTGCCCAGAGCTGGGACTAGAGGAAGTATGGGGCTGACAAAAGTACTCAGGGCCTCCAAACCCAACTTGCCTTTCCTTTCTGCTGGGTGTCTCTTCTGGGCCAGACGTGTTGGCCATTAAAGCATTGGAGAAGGAGTCTGATATTAATGAGACTAGAGATGATGAGACTATCATTTTCCATCTTAATTGATAAGAACAGAGGTTACCAAGAACTAAAGAAGAACCATGCTTTTCCTCCATGAGAGGATAAGGGGAGAAAGGCTGTAACAAATTACATGAATCTGCAGTCCCCATGGTCCCCCACCCCTGACTGTCAACCTGTCCAAACCACACTCATAAAATAGCAAGGCTTGTAACCTCGACCCACAGCCCTCCAACTGTTTGGGAATCTTCTGAGGCCAATCCTCAGGAGAAGAATGAAGGAGGCCCCACATTTTCCATGATATGATAATGTAGAGCTGTCAGCCTGACTCCCCAAGCACTTTGTTCTGAAACAGGACTACAGTGACTTAGAAAGGAGCCTTCAATGTTAGATAGATGTCAGGATTGTGGGACAAGCTTTTAGTAAAAGTCCACGTGCTCTGGCTACTCCCAGACCAGGAGATCCATGTCTCTTGGCCCAGGATCCAGGCAGCAGTGTGTTTTAGAGCTCTCCAGGTCATTTCAATGTTCAGCCAAGGTTTAGGACTACTAGGCTAAGAGCTTGGGCCTTAGAGCTAGACTGCCTGGGTTCAAAGACAGTTCAAATGCCATTTCTAAACTGAGTGACTTTGGGGAAGTCGCTGTTCTAAGCCTGTTTCCTCATTGATAAAGTAAGAACAATTTCAGACCTGAGTGGACTGGATTAAAAGATACTACTAGAAAAAGCACTTTGCACAATGTTGGGGACACCACCTGTACTGGATAAATATGAGCTGTGACTATGAAAACATCTCTGAATGGCAAACAATTACTTAAAATGTCTAGAGCCCAATAGAATATACAGGTGAAGGAGGCAAGCTGTGCAGTTTCCCTGCCTAACAAGACTAGGACTAGGATGAGGCTAACAAGACTCCTAGGTGCCCAATGAAGGTGGCTTTCATTCTCAGGAGCTTGCAAGCTACCAGGGTCCAAATCTTGGCTCAGCACAATGATAGTGATGTGGCCATGGGCTTTGCTGGTCCTCTGTGAAATGAAGCCTCCTCATGCATGTGGGGAGGATTGAGTTTCAGAAACCTCAGGATATTGGTGTGAGGCTTAAGTCAAGATAATTTGTGTAAAGAAGTTGTAGAGAACCTGATATGCATGGTAAGTGGCTAGCAGTCAATGTAACATTGAGGAAGACAGCGACCAGGGATGGTCCTGTTACTTAGAGCAAATGTCAAGCAGTAATAGTATTTATGATCCTTTGAGGGACTGTTTGAGACTTTGAAGACAACTGTGGGCTCACCTAACTTTGACTATGTCTACTGATAGTCCCTAGGAATCAGAGATGGAGGCAGGTGGATATGCAGGTACAGGACCGCTAGTCAGTTGTCTGTGATGACCACTGAGGGTAGTTCCTGGCTCCTAAGGACTCTGACTTCCCTGAGCCCTAGGAGGTGGCCAACTTTATAGAGATTACCTTTAAGCAAATGGAATCCCCTTGGTCCTGCTGCACCAAGATGGCAGGAATGGAAATGACCCTAGGATAACCCCAATCTCCAAACACTCAGGACTCATTCCCAGGTCCTTGGCTTAGGGAATCCAGAACTGAAGGGGAGTGGCCCCAATGCTTTGTTAGTTGGTGAATTTGTCTTTTCTCATGTTCTAGATCTGCACTGCCTGGCACACTCACCACTGGCCATGTGTGACTACTGGTAGGTAAATGAATTAAAATTAAACATTAATAATAATTAAATAAATACTAATAAAAATAAAATAAATATTAAATAAACAAGCAGTCAGCTCCTCAGTCACACTGGCCACATTTTACATCGTTGAGGAAGTGAGCTACTGCATTAGTCCATGCAGGTATAGAACATTTCTGTCTAATAGAACATTTTATTGGAAAATCTTGCTTCAGAACAGGAATCAAGAAATTGTGACCTCTTAAGCTGTGACCTATTTAGATCCAACCTGTGAGCTAATGTGTTTTAGCTTTTTAAAGGGCAAAATAAAGAACTCTATGCAAGAGGGACATAAGTGGCTTGGGGACTGAAAATATATATTCAGTGTTTCTTTATAGAAAGGTATGGGATCTCTGCATACCCTAAGGATGAAGCTCCTGTGAGGTGTATTTATCCCACCTCACAGCTTGGGCCCCTTACTTTATGCTTGACTACTATCATCATAGATACTGCTCAAAAAGGACTCACCCACGCCAGAGGGATCGTGACAGCAGATGCTGCCTTCTGATCACAGCACCATGCAAACATTTTAAGCTGGATGGCTAAGAAAAGCTGGCCACCCTTGTCTTCAAGGACATGGGAGGATGGAGTACAGGTTGAGAAGATTTAAGAGAGCAACAAATTCAATAAGGAGAGTTATGTCCTTTTGGTTTTTTTTTTTCTTTTTTTGGTGGTACTGGGGTTTGAACTCAGGACCTTGTGCTTGATAGGCAGACACACTACTACCTGAGCCACTCCACCAGCCTATAAGGATGGTTATGGATTCAAACCACAGAATAAAATAAATATTTAGGGGCCCATATCGATACAAATGAGTTACTTGACTAAATAATTTGAGGAGAAGGGACAATTCATCCTTACAGAAAAATTCCAAGCAATTAATCTAGAAAGAATGATGGAAATAGCAAATGACAATTAGACAAACACTAGAGCAGTGATTCTTACTTGTAAGAATCATCACCAATGGCTATTAGGAAATGCTGGCATTATGTAGATAGCTACATAATCTTAAAGTATCTTCCCAAAGACACTTTTTAATTACCAAAGGAAAAATACCTTCTTTGCACAGGAGGAAGCTGGCAGCCTCTACCTTCACCATGTTCAAAGTTAACATCACCAGTAATAAGACAAATTGACATCCTGTCCCCTTGACAGGGTACACTGAGAAATCTGTAGCATCATCTCTACAGAATTCTTGCCGAAAATGCACACCTCATTTTGATCATGAGGAAACAAGAGGCAATCTCAATCTGAGGAATATTTTATAGAAAAAACTGGTCAGTACCCTTTGAAAGTGTCAAGGTCATGGGAGTCAAGGAAAAACCAAAGAACTCTCATAGACTAGAGGAGACTAAGGAGATGTGACAACTAAATACCAAAATATGACATTAGCAGGGAAACTGGTGAAATTCACATGAGGTCTGTAGTAGATCAGCTAATATGATATGCATGTTTATCTTCTGGTTTCCATAAGTGTGCATTGGTGAGGTACAATATTAGCAGAGTTGGGTATCAGGTACAACTTTTCCACATATAAAATCATTCCAACATAAAAGTCTCCTTAAAAACACAATGCTCTGTCATCTATCACCAGCCAGTGCGTCTCATGTGTACATGGTCCAAATAACCTCTGAGCTGCATGTCTCTGGCCTGCTTCCCACTCTTTGATTTTGCTCACAAGCTCCAACTACTTCCTCCACATTGTAGGTCAGATGATAACTTCAGAATCATATCGACCTGAGTTCCAACTGCAGCCTCTAGATGTTGCCTTGCCTGACATCAGCTCCTATGTTGCCTCCTCACTGAA
Organism: Castor canadensis; assembly: GCF_047511655.1. Lineage (NCBI taxonomy): Eukaryota > Metazoa > Chordata > Mammalia > Rodentia > Castoridae > Castor > Castor canadensis. Next base: position 30,006,654 of record NC_133400.1, read on the forward strand.
GCCTTTCTGCCAACCCCACCACTACCATCTAGCTAAAGCTCCTTTTGTCTCATGGTCAATTTCTCCTGTATATCTGATTTTAGTTCCTTAAGGGTAACGACCTTCTCCAAAGCATCCTGTTCCCTAAAGGGCATGCATCCTTTCATACCTTCTAGCTTCCTGCCCATTTGCTGGTGCATGGGTTTGCACTCCACTCTCCTCCCCTGGAGCAGAGGCTCCTGCAGCTGCTGTGTGCTGTGTATGGCTCTATCTTCAGCTACCAGTTTGGCATCGGGCTCTTACATTACAAATACTGACTGGTGCATTCCTTCTTCTTTTTTGGGAGGTGGGAGGAAGTACTGTGGTTTGAACTCAGAGCCTTGAGCTTGCTAGGCAGACACTCTGTCACTTGAGCTACATTCCCAGCCTTTTTTGCTTTAGTTTGTTTTGCAGATAAGAGTTTTGTGCTTTTGTTCAGGCCAGCCTCAGACCACAATCCCCCACCTCAGCATCTTTTTCGTTTTAACAGTAGTTCTGGGGTTTGAACACAGGGCCTTGTGCTTGGTAGAGAGGCTCTCTACTATTTGAGCCGTATACCTCTGCCTCTTGAGTAGCTGGGATTACAGGTATGTACCACTATGTTTTGTTTTTGTTGTTGTTTTGGTAGTACTGGAGTGCATTTTGCTGTACCACTTCAGCCATGGCCCTAGTTTTTTGCTCTGGTTATTTTGAAGATAGGGTCTCACATTTATGCCTAGTCTGGCCTGGACCACTACCCTTCTATTTATGCTTTTGACAGTAGCTGGGATAACAGCATGTGCCACCATGCCAAGCTTTTTTCCATTGATCTAGGGTTTCAAACTTTTTTGCCAGGACTGGCTTGGAATCACAATGCCAGATCTCAGCATCCCATGCTGCTTGGAATGACAGGTGCATGCCACCATATCCAGCTATTTGTTGAGATGGGTCTAGCTAACTTTTTGCCTAGGTTGGCCTCAAACCGTGATGTCAGCCCCCCAAGTAGTTAGGACATAGGTGTGAGCCACTGACACCTGGCTGGAACCATATCCTCTTATCTCTGCCTCCTGAGTGTCTGAGACTACATATGGTCACCAACACACAGGCCAGCATCCCCTTCTCTTTTGTTTCTTAGTGTTTGGCTCAGACATGCCAGACCTCAATATGCCCGGAATGAAGCATTCATGACTTACTCATAAAACTCTGCTGCTGGTGTGAACTTGTACTTGGAGTACTTGGTGTGGTTGCCCAACACAGAGGCATTGAGGAGTTTGGGGTCGGTGCAGTTGGGGCTGTTCCAGGCATGACCACAGTCAGTCCAGGGCAGATTTAAGGTGAAGGAGGCGAAGAGGTAGTAGAGTGACCAGGCGATGATGACATTGTAGTAGAAGCCAACATACAGGGCGATGAGGATCACAGCATAGCCAACTCCTAGGTGGGGACAAAGGGCTCAGCTTTCCCCAGGCCCAGCCCTCGAGCCAACAACTGTGGCGAGCTGGCTCTACCACTGCCCTTCCAACCCAGACACTTCTCTTTTTCTATAGCAGATTGTTGGAACTCCACCCATATTCATATTGCCACTACCATCCTCTGCCTGGTCACTGGGCAGTCACTACCTTAGCAGAGCCTTAATGTCACATTGGTAGTTGGAGTACAAGCATCTCGGCTCCCTTGCCTCTTGGGAAGGATGACCCGGAGATGTGTTTCACATTCTCTTTCCTCCTTGTGGTGGAACTGGCATGATGACATGCCCTTTGTGGGCATCTTCCCCCTTTCCAACCGATGCTCTTAGGTCCACCTCCCCGAACAATTTCTTAGCTTAAACCTTACCTCAGGATCTGCTTCCAGGGGAGCCCCAACCAAGCCTTCCTGATCAGAACTCAGCCCAGTGTGTGCTCTGAGTCCTACCTTTGACCATCTGTTCTGTGTGCCAACATATCACCTTCCTAAATGTGTATCAGGAGCAAGTTTAAGGCTAGTTCTGTGGCTGTTGTCTAGAGTTGTTTTATTTATTTATTTTTTGCCTGCCCAGAATTGGTTTAAGAGATTAGCCCTAAGCACATCTTGGCTTATGAAGTTTAGATGAGGGAATGCCCTGCTTTCTTTGTCTAGCCATGGGCATAGGATACAGGCCTGGCCAATGGGAAGAGCACTTCTTCCCTATAGCCACAGTGATCCATCAATAGATAGTCATATAGCTCAAATCAAACCATTGAGAGTCTTCTCTGGGACCCTTAATAAAGCCATGACTATATAAAGGATTTTTTTATGTACTTTGTTACTTAGCTCTTAGTCATTGTTAATCTTGGTAGGATTTAAGCCTGTAGTTGCTGAACACCATCTTTGTTAGCAATCAACAAAACTTTATCTGGGAATGATGCTAACATGGAAGAAAATAGACACATGGAGAGAGATTCCAGACATTATTTGAGCACCTGAATCAAGCTATACTTGTGCAGATTTGAACTTTACGGTAAGATAAACCAATACATTCCCTTTGATATTTCAAGCCAGTTTGAGTTGGATTTCTGGCAATGAACAGAAAAGATGCTAATATACATGTCATGCAAGACTACTGTAGTAGCATCTACCACAGGACTGAATAAACAGAAGGTACAAAGAGACACTTGCCAGCTGAGCAGAGGCTAATGGAGTCATACTTGTCCTCATTGACAACGGTTCTCCAATGGTACTTGAGAAATACTAAGCCTTATTTCTCCCCTTCTCCTAGCTGACTAGGGGCAAAGAATGGCAGTTGTCATGCCTACTTCTGGCAGATGTGTTCTAAGTTTGAGGAAAAGTGTGTTCATCTTATATCCTAGCTGCAATTGATCCATTGTGGCTGTTGTATTAAGGGATGTAATGTCTGAGCTGGAAAAGTTCCATGCTCAATGTATCACGTCTGCCACTGGTGCAAGACAAGAGAGTAGAGGTATATCTGCTGAGTATTTCTGACATCTCTGAAAATATTTCCCATTACACTCCCTCTGGTCACTCAGCTGGTAGAGCCTGGACTGGAACCCAGGTTTAAAGCTGTGTCTGACACTCCAGTGCTCTCTGTATAACTTCCAGTGGTGGACACACTTGACCTTGTCACTGCCTGTGAATACCAGGATTGTTCTACCTCAGAGCTCATCTTCAGGTCAGATTCCCCAGGCATTAAGAAGTTTAGGAAAAAAAGTTTAACTTCCCCCAGTCCTCTTTGCTTACCTTTGAAGAAAGGGCAGATCTTCCACACTGTGGCCGCCCCTTCTCGGTTGTACTGCCCCAGAGCCAGTTCCATGTAAAACAGAGGCATCCCAGCGATAATGAGGAACAGTGTGTATGGGATCAGAAAGGCACCTGGAGGTCACAGGAAAAGTGAGGCCCATTAGACTCCTGCCCCTGAAAGTGCTTGGGTCAGAGAGAACAAGAGCTCCAAGGATCCCTATTCATCTGCTCACCTTGCCATTTCTCATGAGTGTTGTGTAAGAGGTACATAGAGTTATGCAGAGCAATTAATACAAATAACAGCAGGCGTAAAATATGGGCTAAGCAAAGCTAAGCAGCTTTGTTTCTGACAGGCTTCTCCTACAGTATATGCCATGGCAGGGGTGGAGGGCGGTCACAGGAAGACTCTAGGTGCGGTCTTTACTAAGTTCATTTAAACACAGAACATTTTATGAGCCATCACTCTGGGAACGCCAATGTAACCTGAACCCCTCCTTTTATAGGCAAGATGATTGAGACGAGAGAGGGAGAGACAGTGTCTAAAGTCACACATAGTCGACTGGCTTCTGATTCTGCCTCTAATTCTATAGCTTTCCCAAACATAATCTCACTGGATTCTCAGTCTCACAACAGCCACAGACATAGGTGCAGTCAGAGTCATTTTGTCACCTACAGGCACACAGCTAAGCAGAGAAGGGAGTCAACTGTTCCTGAATGAGCTCCAAAGTGACAGAAGCAGAATTTGCACTCAGGCTTTCCAATCCATGGGGCTCACTCTGTTACAAGTGGCTGAAGGCAAAGCCCAGAGCAAGAGGCCAAAGGACCAAGTCTCTGACCAGGGAAAAATGCCCATCCATAGCGTGGCAGAATCTTGAGGAGTCCTAGGTAACCAGCAGCATGGAATCCATAGGAGAAACACTGGTGGACTTAGACACGTCTGAGTGCCAGAACCAATTCTCCACATGCCCCAGCAGACTTGGGGTGAGCTTGGTGGGCTCTGGTACTGCAAGGTGACTCACTAGGGTATAGGCCATGTCAGTCTAAGCTGCCAAGTGAGGCCAAAGCAAAATGCTAGCTCCTTTCTTACTGTAGCCAGAATAGAAAGAAACTCTTCCTGCCATTGGCTTTTACCTAATATTTTGTAACCTTGGAAACGAAACACTCTGACCCACCCACACCAGAAAATTGGGGAAAGTGGAAACTACATAAGGGAGGTAAACAACCAATCCCAGTAGCTCACACTTGCTGAGCCTCTGTGCATTCCAGGCACTTTACATACAATGCCTCATTAGATCTTCTCAATGGATCTACAAAGCCAAGATCATCACTACCTCCATTTTACAGAAGAGAAAACTGAAGGTCCAACCTAGAAAAGAACTGTGATAAGGCATATGGTGCCCAAGGTCAAGTTTACTCAGTGATTCAGTCAGTCTCCACCTTCTCCTTAGGAAGCGTATGGCTCTCAAGAATAAAGCATGAATTGTTCTCTCCAATGCTGCCAGCCCCAGTCCCACTAAGCAGGAGTTAGCCTATGGTAGGAAATGAGGAAAACTACTAGGAATGCACACCTCCTATGTGTCAGGCAGGGATGGGTCACTGGGAACTTCCAGAAACCCTCTGAAGAAAGAACTCTGTGCCATGTTCTAAAAGAGAAATCTGAAGCTCAGAGAACTAATGGCTTGACCAAGCCCATCCATCTGGTAGGTGGTAGATCTGGGATTTGGACCCAGGCCCACCTGGTTCCAGAATTCCAGAGCTCTTCCCAATATACCCTACAGATTCCAGAGCTAGATGAAATGAAGGATATGAAGGTAAATAAGGTGTGGGAGAGGCAGGTATTCTGGGGTCTGGGACCAGCCTGAGCTGCATGGTCTTTTGGTCATAGCCTGGTCCAGCATTCCAAACCCTGCTCCAGGCTGGACTCTTTGAAATGCTGCACACAAAGGTCTTGTTTCTTCCATTTAGTCACCCTTCCCCCACTCTTACTCAGAAGGCTGGTCTAGCACCTGTCTACACATGGCCAACAGTGGTGGTGGTGACGATGGTACTGATGGAGAAGACAGTGGGGTTGCTGAAAGTCTAAAGTAACACATAATGGTATAAGCCAAGGCTTTTATATAAGTATCCTTTTCAAACCACCCTTGAGAGATAATTATCACTAAACCCATTTTATAGTGAGGAAACTGAGGCTTAGAAATGATTGTTTATACAACCTGCTATACAGTTTGTCTTCAAACCTCGATCTGTCTGAGCCCCCCTCTATCCTGTGGTCACTCGTTTCTCCCCTTTGAGGCTAGAGCTTGGGGCAGGGAGTGGGGATGAAAAATAAAGTATTAAGTGGTTCAGTAGGCCTGAAAAACTGAAGTCACTGACCAGGAACAGGGGGAAGGAAAAAGCCAAACATCACGGATATGATCTTGGCTCTAAGGTTTGCCACTGGCAACTCAATGTTCTCTTACACCACCAAGGAAGGGAAAGAACAGCATTGGCCAATTAACGGCATCTTGCTTTGGCCTATGCTCTCAACTCTAAGCCTCCAGGTGGCACTGCCAACAAACAGGTAAATTGCCCAGCTTGAGATCTATCTTCTTTCCTGCTGGTTGAGAGTCATAGAAAAGAGAGAGAGAGAGGACAGCGACAAATCTGTATGAGCCCACATCCCTCTGCAAGGAGTGGGTTTGATGTGGACCAGTTACAGCTTCACTCCATGAAAGCAGATAAAGAAAACTCAAGAGCTGAGTGTGGTGCCTCATGCTTATAATCCCAGGTATTGGGAGGCAGAGATGGGTAAATTGTGGTCAGCCTGGGCAAAAGTGCAAAATCATACCTAAAAAATAAACTAAAGCAAAAAAGGACTGGGGCATGACTCAAGTGGTAGAGTGCTTGCCTGGCAATCAAGCATGAAACCCTGACTTCAAACCCCAGTACTGCCAAAAAGAAAAAAGAATGATAAAATGTTTGAGTATGAATGAAAATTAGAAAGCTGTCCAATCAGTGCCTTATGCTAAAAGAGAATGTCATGCAGCTCGCTGGCTCCATCAACCTGCAGAAAGAAAGTGGGGCTTGGCTGAAGAGTTAGGAGGGGGCTCAGGGGTGGCCAAGATCAGCTGAGGACCCCTCTTCCTTAACAGCCCTGCAGCAGATCCTTGAAACCCAAGGTTGCAAAACTCTTGGACATCACTGTCCTGCAAGGCTCATAACTGCCACATTCTGATGGCCTTGCTGCATCTCATATGGCAATGCCAGCTGCAACCAGCCTCACAAAGGACCTGAGAATCTAAAGGCCACAACCCCAGAATCCTGTGCTGACTCTGGAATGCTCTGACTGTGTAAGTCCAGGACTCACAGAGGCAGACCTAGAAAAACACAACAGTGCATGCTTTGTGAGGGGCTTAGCTCTTGGGTGTGTCCTAAAACATGTATGCACACAAATGCATACCTGTGCATATTCATGCAATGGTAAGCCTAGACTTTTGCACATCAACACACTCAACCTCATGAGGAAAAGAACAGTGTACAGTGAAAGGAACTCTGAATGAATTTAGTAAAAACAAAAAAGCATTTGTCTTGTCAGTGTAACTCACCCTGCCAGACATCTCACCATCAGAGGGGAGCATACTGACCACAGGGGACTTTTAGAATCTGCTATACAAGTGCCAAGTCCTCAGGAAGGGGAGTCAAGTGGTCACTAAGATTACTAAGTGGTCAGTTAGGCAGGTGGGGATGACCTCAAGAAATGAAAAGGGTGAGAACAGGCTGAGAGAAGAGTGGGGTGGTCCAGGTCTGGTGAACTGTGATGAGATTAGGGGAGTGTGATCAAGGAAGGGCTGCAGGAAGGACAGGACAGTCCTCTGATAGCAGTCTACTGAGGACAAGATTCCTCATACTGTGAATTCTGGCCACACTCTAATATATCCAAGGAGTGGAAATGCACAGAGCTGCTCTTTGTATGCCCACAGTTCAGCTAGAGGCTGTCACTGCTTGGGCTTTCACCAGAGTCCAAGAAAATCTGAGTTAATGCCTAGGCTATCCAGGTTTGTCCCTGCTCCTCTGATACCCTAGGGATAGTACATAGAATGCAAGAGAGGGTGATATGTTACTCAGGAGACAGGACTGCCTGAAACAGTCCCACCCAACACTTGTAGGGTTGGGGTATAGGCACACAGGGAGGTCCACAGTCCTCCAGCGAGCATAGCTCAAAATATCAACTTAATCCACAACTATTAATCAAAACATGTCCTAGCTTCCTAATTAGACAAAGAGACGTTGTAATGGTTCTAAGGTGAAGTTTAAGTTTGGAATTCTGAGCTCTCAGAGCTCTAAGCTAGAACCTGGAGGCCCAGAGGAAGCCCCATTGGCTTTGACTGTCCTCATTCTCTTTAGACCTCATCCCTATCTCACGGCAGTTGGCATCCAGTGACTGATCACACCAGGACACAAAGTCCCAGGGCCCTCAGCCCTGGACAAGTCTGAGGGGCGACTCGTGGGTCAACTGAGACTTGACTGAGACTACCCAGCTGTCCAGCCTCCTCTCCTGGCCCGTGTTGCTTACTCCTCTTCCCTAAGTGGGTCTCTCTGCAGCCTCCACCCACTGCGTTCTTTGTGTCCTCTTTCTGTTCTTCTGTCTATGAGAATGAAACAAAAGAGTCTTTCCTAAAGCAATTCTTTGCACCCTTGGTGTCACATGTAGGCTCCCTCTTAGAGTCTTTGCCAGTTAAACAGCTGGCTCCCTGTGGCCATTTCTGCAGGGAAACACTCCTTCTTATAATAAACCAAGCCCAAAGCATTCAACTTTGGCAACACAAAGACTCTCTACTGGGGGTACAGCAACTATGCCAGGTGATGCTCACTCTAGCCTCCTCCTTCCCCAGACTGACAGCCTTGGGACTCTCACGGACCACTGGGGGTCCTGCCCAGTGGCTTTGAGGCTCCTGTAATTTAAGCTCATGTGAGTGGGGTATTACATCTTTGCTTCTTTCCCTGGGCTTCACTGACCAGCTAAGAGCATCTACATTACACAAATTCCTGAGGCTACAAGAGAGAATTCTGTACAAAATGATGAGAACTGGCTTTTGGGGCCCCATAAGGAATCACTCACTAACCTTCCCCTTGGGTCCCTCCAGCTGACCTCTGGCCTTCAATTCTGAGACCAGAGAGCAGCCCCAGTGGGGAAACACACCTTCTATCAGACAGATTAAACCCAGCTCCTCTATAAGGGCATTGAGGGTGGGGCTTGGGAAAATCCAGGCTGGGGCTACTTCTTCTTATGTAGCAATTCTCTCTCTGTTGTCACATCTGGACTTAATTTACTAATAGAGCTGTGTCTTTAGTAAAAGGTCCTTGGAGATTCTGGTTTCCCATCTCCTCCTCCCGGGTCTCTTTAAGAGGAACAAATTAGAAGGTGTTTGGGTGCTCAGAACTACATTATAGAGAGAAATATGACCTACATAGAACCTTCCTCATCTGGAATACAATGTCCTCAATAATAAAATCTAAAATGGCATTAACTTTTAGATTATCTGCAGTAGACTAGGAGCTCCTTAAGGCAGGGATTGTCCTTTGTTCATCTCTGTATTCCTGGCATTTAGTAAATGATTTCTGGTTAAATAAACCTATCTCAGCAGTGAGTCGCATGGAGGATGCAGCTAACAAGAGCCCCAGGGCCTTTCTCCACTTGTCCTGTGGCTTAATCCTTACTTAGACCATTGGATTTGGGACCATAAGGCAGGATGCAACATTTACCCCTATTAAATCCCATCTGTCTGGAAACAACGCCTTCAGGTCTTTTGGCCGGCTTAGAATAGCAGTCCAAATCATCCTGGTGACCCCAGGTCAGGGTGCCAGATGAGTACCTCATTCCTGCAAATGAGTATGCAAACTTCACAAGCTGGGACACCATACCAGCTGGCTGGCTCGTGTGCATCTGAGCTGAACAATCAGTGTCGGCTCGGCAAACTCTGAGCGCAGATGCCCCTGCAGCCATGCTAAAAGTGAAGGTACTGAGTGGGAAACCCCAGTCCTATGTACCAGCCACCACATCAAAGGGCCAAGGGGGTTCCCAAAGGCCCTTGGGTGCCTGACACCTTGAGCTTACTTGGAGGATCAGGGAAGTCACTGGGGACTCAGAATCAAAGAAGGTCATGGGACTCTTGTGGTATCCCATGCAGGAATCAATCCCGATTATGCAGGTGAGAAGTCTACGGGAGACAGGTGAAGGTGGCAGGATATAGAACAAAGTCCAACTCCTGTTTCCTAGAGCTCTCTGCCACTCTCGGGACCCTGGCCTAAGTGGAGCTTCTTTTGGGCCTTATCTCCCTTCATCAATTTCTTCTCTTCCTTCACAGTCAGAACCTCATCCCACTCTTGGAGTCCAGCATGTAGTCATGTCATTGAACGTAACAAAACAGTAGCATCTACATTTATTGAACCCCCACAATGTGACACTAGTTTCAGATACTGTTTGATGTCATCCACCTTGTAGGAATGTGCTATGGTTATTCCTCTCTTTAGCACAAAGAAGCCGAGTCTCAGATCAGAGACAGTATGTGACTTGTCCAAGGCCACAGTCCTAGCAAATGTCAGACTTGGATTCAAACCTAGGTCTTTCCAAACCTAAAAGCTATAGATTCGCCACAAGGAACAGTGCAGAACAGTCAGCATGGTGCATACCAAACATAAGCAGCCATGTGCAGAGAGTAATTCACAGTAGCCTCTGCCCTGGCAGAAGGCAGACATGGGCATCCAGTCCATCTGCCCACTCCTCCCCAGGGACCGGTACTGACCAGGATCACAAATTCAGAGGAAAAATCTAGAACTCTAGAAATAGCTCCCACTGCCTGGTATTGCCTCACCATTGAGAATAGATGTTTATGAACATTCTGAAAAAAATCTCTGAAATTTCTGAGAGTAGCTTTCCTATCTGAAAGCCACCACAGCCTGTCATCCCACCAGCTGGTCTTCAGAAAGGTGTTCAGAGAGGCTGATCTTTCTCAGTAATTCATTCAGAAAATATTAGCCAGAGGCCTAAACTATTGGCACCTTCATCATTTCAAAACACTATCCAGTCTGGGCCAATGCAAACAGTCAGATTTGGAGAGTTTCTATGTTAATACTGGCACTAGAAGTGCACAGAGACCCAGGGCTGTTAAAGAACAGGGAATTGGAATGGAATGAATCTTGAGAGTTATCTAAGTTCCAATTACTTTATACCAGCAATTTTGAGGCTCAGAAAGGGGCTGTGTGATGACTGAGGTCACAGAGTGCATGGCAGAGATGAGATTTGAACTTGGGTCTTTGGGCTGCTTTGAAATACCCATCCTCCTGCCTTCTTGCCCACCTGGGGTTGAGTTCAGAATACCAGATGAGAATTGACACAGAAGGAACAGCCAGGAGGTCTCAGCAAAGATCAAGCCCAAAGGGAGCCAGCTGCTCATCCCTTGGAGGGGTGAGTTGTAAGATGCTGCCATTTATTCTGAGAGAGGGGTGGCTGCATGAGTTCCCATGCAAACTGTGAACAAACTAACCGGAAATGGAACTCACTGGTATGACATCCCCAACCCTGAAGGACTTCTTGGTCCAGTCCTAACTTGTCTTTTCACCCCTATCCCTCCTGGCTTGCCCCTCAGTCAGCCTTGCTCCTTTCCTGAGATGATTGCACTCCCACACCTGCCCCAGGTGCATACTAGAATACTGTTGTCCATACCCTCCCTGTCCACTGTCACTGAGCTCCAAGACAGTCCACTGCCCCTGACTTTTTCCTAAGCAGCCCCTGTCACTTTTCCCATGCACTTCATACATCATCCTAATGATGTCGATAAATGACAGCAGCCACCTCTATTAAGCCATATTCCATGTCAGGTGCTCTACTTTTAGTGCATGTAGTCTTTCACCACCCTCTAAGATGAACACCATTATTCGCACTTCATTTGAAGATGAGGGAACTGAGGCTTAGAGAGTTGCCCAAAAGCACATAGCAGAAGATGGAATCCAGGACTTCACAGCCAAGACTTCTCCTGAAGTCTAGGCTACCAGCCCCCATGCTTGGCACCTGTTGCTTTGCTTTTTCAGTTACTACTGTGTTTCTCTCATGGTTTGGGATATGGCAGTAGGTCTCTGACAGCTTGGACCATTTCATTGCTTTATTTATTCAATGCAAGTTTTGGGGGCACCTTTCTACCCTATTCCTAGATCTAGGCCGTATCTTTGTCATTAGAAATTCAGAGGTTGAAAAGGTATAGCCTCTGCCCTCAATGTACTCCAGGCAGTTTGGGAGACAGACTCATAAAAGACAAATAACTGAACAACTCAGAATGGGCCACTACTAGGTAAGCACCTAGGAGAGCGAACTTCCAGTCCACTTCACCTAAAAATTGGAGCCTGTGACAAATTTGCTCTATTTGACCCCACCCAGCAGGTGTTCTGTCTGCATTAGCAGCAATGACCCAGTGAAGGCAGTGTCAATGAAAGCCTGAGAACATCAATCTAGTTCACGTGTCAAATTGGCCATCTGGGACACTTATAGTTTCAACAAACATACAGAACAATGGAAAGGACTGATCATAGCATGACAATGAGAATCTTTGGTGATGCAACTCCCGGCAAGCAAAAGTGGCAGTTCATACATCTAGGTGACCCTACAGAGCTGAGCACTGTGCCTCACACTGAGCAGACCCACATAGACATTGCTGATTAATGAAAGAGCCTCCACTGTCTAGGGACAAGCAGTCTCGGATGGTCACTGAGGACATGCTGAATGACATGTCCTAAGGTCCCCCAATCTGTCTTTCATTCATCATCTCCCTGACTGCTAAAAATATAAAGAATCTGCGCATGTCCCTCCTCTAGTTCCAAGGGCCAGAATGTTCAAACTTCTCCAGAATCCCCTTAGAAGAGCTGCAGCTGCCAGATATGGAAAAGATTCATCTCTGGATTCTACCTGCCTTTCTACCCTTCCCCTCTCTGCCCACCACCATTATAGGGCCAGACACAGAGCTGAGGCCGCAAAGTAGCAAGGGCTCCAGTGAGCAGGCCTCAGACCCCAGCCTCTCCTGAAGCTCAGGACTACTGTCCCAGCTACCTTGTCTGGGAGCATCTGGTAGTGACAGACTTGTCTCAGAACAGATCATGGACACAAACCCTCATGGGTCAGTTCAAACCTTGGTTAGTTTTCTCAGAGAGAAAGCTAAATGCTCCTTTGCCAGCATCCTCTGTATATGGAAGAACTCAGAGCCACCTGTTCACCTCATCTTTGCAAATACCAAGCATTGCCCACCCCAAAGCAAGTGTTCAGAGAATACACGGCAACAAAGAGCTGTGAGTCCTAGACCTTGTGGGGCAAAGCCATGAACTTTTTTTTTCCTTCCACACCAAACCCTCACCCTCCCTCCTACTGACCTTCCTCCAGTCCCGAGCCAGAGCCACTGCTGGGCAGGGTGGCCCAGTGGGTAAAGAGCTTTCCTGAGCTGAGCCAATGTCTTCCTCTTAAGGTAATGACTTTTTAATGTTCCTGGCTCTCTGCAGGGCACCCCTAAACTTATCTCAGCAAAAGTATTGGAAGTGGGACAGTTGGCACCCCAGGAACGAAGACCATCAGGAAGAAGCTAAGTCCTTAGGGTGCAGCATCCTGACTCTTGAGCAGCTTCCCCAGGGCTCTATCTTGTCCTTCCCATTGGGCTCTAGGTGAACTTGATACTCTCGTCCAGGGCAGGTGGGTAATGTGGCTCCCCAGCAGGGAAGAAAGCTTGGCATCTCCACTGTCTTCTGCAGGCTACTCTACCACTCCACCCTGCCATCTGGCCAGGACCTGTGGATCTGGAAGCTTCAGTACAATCATCCAGGCCTCCTGACACAGGCCCTGGCCAGCTCTTGGCACCTAGTGCCCCCATCCCATAAAGGCTGCATGCACTAAGCCCTGAAGCAAACAACTAGCAACTTGACCATGGTGTTCTCTCTGACACTGGCTTTTCTTACTGTGTCTCTGTTCCAGAGTTTTTGTCCTCAGCAGGTCAGGCTCTCTCTAGGTGCCCTCTGGGACACCAAGTCTTCTATTCCTTCTTTCCTGGCTCAGGGTCGCTGACCCACTACTTAGAGAGCTGGATTTAGGGTCACCTTACGTCTGTCATCACATCCCAAACACATTTGGGGCCCCTTCAAGAGCTCTCAGATCTCTACCTCCCTTCCTGCAGACCAGTTCCTCACCCAAATAGGTACTCCAAATTCAGGCTTTCCACCCACGCCCCTATCACTGTCCAAGGTCCTGCCTTGATTTCCCTCTTCTACAGGTGACTACAGTCTTTCTTTCTCCGTGAGCCCTGCCTGGTCCCTTCCTGCCCATGTGGCTCCTAGTTGTCCTCTCATGTGTATCTCTGCACCCCCACCCCCACCCCACCACCGCTGTGGAACAGGTAACCTCCCAAGTCCAAAGCCTCAGCCCCACCAGGCGCTCACCGCCACCGTTCTTGTAGCAGAGGTAAGGGAAGCGCCACACGTTGGCTAGGTCCACAGCGAAACCGACCACAGACAGCAGGAAGTCGATCTTCTTGCCCCAGGTTTCCCGGGGTTGGGCGGCTCGGCCCTGGGACGCCAGGAGACACTGGACGCCGTTGCGCTGCTTCACCACCAGCAGGTCTGCAGTTTTGCACGCCCGCAGGGGCTGCTCTGGCTCCAGGTCCGCCCCGCTGAGCTCAGGCTGCACCTGCGGGTTCATTCGCGCCAGAAGCATGGGTGCGGTTGACGAGAGGGACTTCAGAGGTACTGGGGACAAGCCGAAGCTCTGCTTGTGTAAAAGGAAAAGAGATGGTCACCAGGGTTTCCTTCCTCCTTTTACCAATTGAGACCACCCGGCGCACCGGGGACATTAGGATCAGCGCGCGCTGAGAAGACTCAGCGTTTCCAGAAAAGGGAGCGCGTCTGTTGGAAAAATTTGGAAACCGAGGTTGTGACGCGCTCACTGGGACAGAACTTAGAGGTGGAGACCTCCTCTGACAGCCCTGTGGGTCTGGCTGAAGACCCCGCCGCGCTCTCCCTCTTCCGCCCGCTCTTCCCCGCCCCTAAACCGCTGGGTTTGGACACACAGAGGCAGAAGTTTCCCCTGGGCGGTGACAGGGCCGGGTGCAGTTTGCTGCCCCCTCCCCAGCTCAGGGGGGTCTGCGCCATCTCCAACAGTCCCAGGATTCTTCCTGGACACTTAAATGCCTGGTACTCTAGCTCCTGAGGCTCAGCGTGGACCTCCAGGCGCATTTGCCGGGTCCAGCGCGCAGGGCGTACTCACGTGTGGGCAGCCAGGAGATCCCAGGTGCCGTGCGCTCTGCCAGTTCTGAAGAGCGGGCCGGGCCTCTCCGCCGCGTGGCACTTGGGTGCGGCCAGAGGAGCGCTGGAGGTGCGGGGCGGCCTGCGAGACGCGGGCTGGCTGATTCTGGTTGCGCCGGGCGGGGGCCAGGCTGGTAATGTAGCTGCGCCCCAGGTAACGCGCCGATTGCATTAACCCAGCGCCCAGTCTGCTCGGTCTGGAGCCTGTTAGCGCTAATGGAGACTGACAGCGCGGCCGAGGATGGACAGGGGCGGGGGCGAGGCGCGGGCTCCGAGCCGCTGGAGCCAGGTACTCGGGGGGATCCGGGTTCACACTCTCACTTAGGCTGAAGTAGCGCTCGCAGCTCCCAAGGACACCAGACTCTAACTTCTCACCACGGGAAGAAAGAGACAGACTCCCAGAACTGGGATCTGAGTCCATTGGAGAGGGCCTGGGAAAGGACTAGGAGAGCAGCGACCCACGCAGTACCAGAGCTGTCATCCACTGAAGGTCACTGAAACCACCTGATCCAGAGTTTCTCCATCAACAAAATGGGAACGTGCCCAAGACTGCAAACTGGTGACCTGCGGGCCATTGAGCAGTTTCCTTTGGCTGGGTAGCTCGCTGAAAGGTTACAGCCCAGCATTTTATGTACATCTCTGTCTATCACTAGCAGACTGGCAGGGCATTTGAGATTGTGACTTCTGTTTTAAGGGGCAGAAAACTGGTTTTTATTTCCTTGTGCATTCATTCTTTAATAAATTCGTTCTTACAATGGTCTCCTATGTGCCAGGGAGGCATCAGTGTTATTAGGAGGCAACACATTCAAAGATTCCTGAGTAGTTTACATCCGGTCAGGGAAGACAGGGGAAAACAGGAAACATAAGGAATAAACACATTATATGGTGGGTGAGAAGGTGGTGTGTACTATGGGGGGGTGTAGTAAAATTGGTAAGGAAATGGGGGTGGAGTTGCAATTTGAATAAAGGGTCAGAGAATTTGAGGTGACATTAAAAAGGATGAGCCCGGCTTAGACCTGGTAGTCAATGGTTCACTTAGGCATTGATTAGTTTATTCCTGCATCAGATAGAAGCTGATCCCACTGCATGCCTCAACAGAGCTAGGGGAGCCCTAGGAAGGACCATGGTGACAGGCCTGTGAGGAGAGGACACACAGAGTCAGCTTTGCATGTGTTAAGTCAGGACATTGTGGGGACTGAGGTCTTACAGGCTGGAAGTGACAGTGTTGAAGTGAGAACATAGGTGTCCTGGCTTCCAGCCTCTGCCCCTTCACAAGTTCTGGATGGAGTCTCAAAACCTGTGTTGTGGCCATGTTCCCCTTCCCCTTTACCCCACAACCTGTACAACTGGTTGTCAAGCCGTGAGATCCCACCTCGTAAACACACCTTGAAACCCTACCTTTCCCACTGTAGACTCCAGAGGATCCCTAGACACATATCATCACCAGCTGTCACCAGCTGCCAGAACTCTTTCTAAAACTCAAGTCTGACACCATCAGTCCTCTGACTAAAACTCCAGAGACACACCAACACATCAATATGGTTTACGTTACCCTAGATTTAGGGTAATTATATCTTCTTCTTTATGCTTTGTATCTGCCAGCTCTTTTACAATGACCATTGGATATTTATGCAATCAGAAAAAGATATACCACGATTTAAAAAAAAATCCTCCTGTCTTTCCAAGACAATATCAAAACACTGTCAGCAGAGCAGACAAGATTCTGCCTGTCTACTTAACGAGATCTGCTATTTTAATTCTGTGCTCATCTTCCCTATTCCCTTTACCACCTCCAAAATATGTTTTATTCTCTAGCGACATGGGAGGTACTCAACAAGGTTCCCTGAACCTAATACTGACACTTTTGTACTCCACTGAATTTTAAATATGCTGCCTTTTTGTCTGCTTGAAGAACTCCTATTCGTCTTCCAAAACCTCTAATATCATTTCCCCAATGAAGCCTTCCCTGATAACCACCTCATACAATAGAGGCAAATCTTCTTTTATGCAGTTTTGTATAATTTTCTAGTACAGTTTTACATACATAACTTTCCTGGCCAGGCAGCTGTGTCATCATGCTTGCACTTTGGAGGCACAGAGCGTGCTTGAGTTGACAGAGAAGCAGAGTGCCTATCTAATCAGACTTGCCCGATGAAGGTAACTAGGCTCCCCCAGCAGAAAAAAGCTTTCAGCAGAACTCCAGGTACTGCAGCAGGAAATTGCCCGGTGGAGTGGGGTCTGCACTGACAGGCACAGGGGATGATGAGGAGTGGGCAGGGGCTGCAGAGCTGAAGGGAGGCATTTTCCCCATTACACGTACATCATTAGAGGGACAGTTAGCAATGAACATTCCCCTGTGGCTTTCCAGACATCTGAGGGACACAGTGAGGACATCAGGCTGGGGCTGGGCTGAAGGAGAAGGCGTCTTCTCCATTTCCGGCCCAGACTCTCTGCTCACAACTCCAAGATCCATGGGCCATGTGGCTTCTCTCGGTGCCCTGCATCCTTCCTCTCCAGGTGGCCTGAGGGCAGTGGTAGGCAGGAGGCTGCAGCATTATCAGAACTTGCATGGTCTCTGGGGAGGCGTCGCTTCCACTTACCAAGGCACTTGGTGATATAGGCCATGGGATGCAAAGAGATAGCTGGTGCTGTTAGTCCAGCTCCAGCCATCTCCCTGAAGACATCAAGACACACAGAGTCTGGACCAGGATGCACTTTGAATCAAAGGGGCTGGGTCCTGAGGACACTATCAGAACCATCACCTCCATGGCCCAAGTAAAACTAAGGAAAGCGGGGAGAGAAGCCTACCTATTTTCTTTCTCTTTCTTTCTTTCTTTCATTCTCTTTTTTCCTTCTTTCCTTCCTTCCTCTGTCTGTCTTCCTCCCTCTCTCCCTCACTCTCTTTCTCCTTCCCTGCCTCCTTTCCTTCCTTCCTTCCTTCCTCTCAATACAAGACCCCCACAAGCTGAAATCTGTCTCCCTCAGGGCACGTCTCATTTATACCCCTTCCCCAGGAGGTTTTTTTTTTGTAATACTAGGGTTTGAAACTCAGGGCCTTCACTTTGAGCCACTCCACCAGTCCTATTTTTGTGAAGGTTTTTTCGAGATAGGGTCTCATGAACTATTTGCCCAGGCTGGCTTTGAACCGTGATCCTCCTATCTGCCTCCTGAGTAGCTAGAATTACAGATGTGAGCCACCAGTGCTTGGCTCCCAGGAGTTCTTGAAGTTTCTGACCTATAAACATGTGACTTGGAGTTTTCTCTATTAAGTTCCACACCCAAATGAACCTATCTGGGCACTGGCCTTAAAGAGTTTCTATCCATTGTTGATTTTCACATTTGCATCCTCTCACTAGACTGCCCCTCTGAATTCCATGCACCTATATCCAGCTACAGGTTGGACATCTCTTCTTGGATAATAAAAGGTGTGCCAGGAATGCTGTCCCCTTCTTGCCTTACACGTGAGACAACTCCTCCAGTCAGATGTCAGGTGACATCTTCCTTGTGCTTCCACAGGTCACAAACATTGGAGTCAGCTTTGACTCCTCTTTCTCTTACTCCTAAATCCAACCCTAAAGCAACCTCTTTGTTCTGAGACTTTTTTGGCTCAGTATAATATTTTTAGCCATGATTATGGGGTTGGCCATAGTTCACTGATTTTCACTGTTGTAGATGTTCATTCTATTATTCGAATGATCACAACTTACTTACCCAATGTGAAGGACATTTGGAATTTTGCATTGTTTACAGGGTTTTTTTCTTTGTTTGTTTACTTTGTATTCCAAATAATGTTGTTTATAAACTTGCTAAGATATCTCCTATCTACATGTGTGAGAGTTTCTCTGGGGTTTATTCTTAAGAGTGTATTGCTAGCTTGTAGGATATGTTTGTTTAGGGTCATCAAGTAATGTCAAGCTGTTTTCTAAAATGGTTCTACCAATGCAAGTCCCTCTAGCCGAGTCAGTTCTTCACTTTTAATTTCTTCACATCCTCACTAACCTTTAGTATTATCTAGGTTTTCAACTTTTGACAATCTTTTGAATGTAAAATGACTTTTTCTGTGGTTACAATTTCCATTTCCCTGCTTTGTAATGACACTGAACACTTTCTCACATGCCTTTGGGTCATTTGTGTTTCTTTTCCTTCTGTGAAATGCAGACACATGTTGTTTGCACAATTTTTTGTCTCTATTTTTCTAATTCACAGAACTTCACAAAATATTCTAGTCTTTGTCTGTTTTGTTGATCCATCTTGGTTTTGTTGTCAGGCTCTTTTGCTCTACAGTGATTTTGATAGAAGTTATTAGGTTACTCTAATTTAATGTAGCAGTCTTTCAGCTTATATATTAATGTCTAGCTTAAGAAATCCTTTTCTATCTGATATTTTCCTAAATTATATTTAAGAGTTTTATGCTTTCCACCTTTATATTTATGTCTTTGATTCACATGGAATTCTTTTTCGTATAGGGTGTGAGGTAGAGATTCCACACTGCTATTTTTCCTGTGACTGACAGATAACAAATTATCCTGATCCAGTCATTAAGCAGTTCATGTCAGCAAAGAATTCCCTGTCTCAGGTCTCCTTTTATGGTTACTTTGTTCTGGACTTCCTCTTCTGTTCTATTGGTCTAGTTATCTTTGCTGCAGCAATACCACATTGGCTTAGTCAACATTGCTTTATCATAAGATTTCCTATCTGTTGAGCAAGATTCCCCAGTTCTTTTTTCCTTGGGGATGTCTTGGCAATACTCCCTAAAAAAATTCAGAATTACAAAGTTCCATGAAAATTCACATTGGAATGTCAGTTGTGTTTGCATTGAATCTGCAGCTCAATTTGAGCAGAATTGATGTCTTTACAGTAGTCTGTCTTCTCATCCAGGAACAAGTACATCTTTCCATATATTTGTCTTATTTGATGTATAGAACATTATAAATACAATTTGGGGATTAGTAGACTCCCTCATAAAATCCATCTAAGAATCCCTTTAAATTGCCACCCATGAGGGTCCATACTCTCTCTTCTTTCAGGAAGCACTTCCCAAATGGCTTCACCAGTTATGTATTTGGACCACTTGATTCATACAACTACTTTCCTGCCTCTTTCCTACCTGTGTCACTAACTCTCTGAATGTCTTTTCCTGGTGAACTTACAAATAAGCTTTTTCTGAAGCCTTGAAAGCCAGAATGGTACAGAGACTAAAAACTTGGACTTGGGCACTACCCTGCCTGAATTTTAATCCCGGCTCCACCACTATCTGTGAACAGTTGGGCAAGTTCCCCTATTTCTTTGTGCCTCCGTTTCCTCATTTGCAAAATGGATAAAATGATGATGACGATAATGACAGTACTCACCTCATAGAATTGCTGAGAGGATTGAATGAGTTATTGTGTTGTTATCAAAAGTTTTAATTATTCCATCTATTGGACCCTGTCCAGGATTTTAAGTTAGATTTATCTAACTTCAAATTTCAAGCCCAGGATGAAATATCAAGTGTGGATTGATATGACAATTATGAGTGTGGCCTTTGGAGTTAAAAATAAAAAGATGGGTCAGAGCCTAGCATCTCTACTTGCCTGCTGGGTGACCTTTGGCTCTGAGCCTCAGTTTCCCCAAAAGTAAAATAGAGATCACAACACTAATTAAGATAATCTGAGGGTCACATATATAAATGCTTGGGGACATGCCAGCAGCAATCTTGTCTCCAAGGGTTACAGCTTTTTCCTAGAGGTATTTTGTCTGTTTGCCACTTTAGCTCACTTAGTGTAGTAATTATTAAAAGTACAGAATCATGGGCCTCATTCAAGAAACTTGGATTCAGTGAGCCAGCAGTTAAGGCCAGGAATCTGCATATTTGTAGTACATTTATTCCTGTTAAAAATAATTTCAGTATCAGTGACAAACATTTCATTAACCACTGTCTCAGTGGCCTTTGCAATTTTCACACCTGGAATTCCATCTCTCAATATCCCTGGTTTGTTCTCTTTTTGGTCTGACCACACTGAGAGGAAAACCCAAAGGCATTTCCTGGCTGAGCTGTCTTTTCCCAGGAAGGTTTGTCCCCTTTGGGACAAGGAAGGGAGAAAAACCACTTCATGTTCTCTGCCTAAGCGAGCATTCTGGAGGAACCAGTAACATCCATAAAAGCCCCAGTGCAGGTGCATGGGATGATCATGGGATTAGAGGTGAGAGCTGCACCCTTCTCAAGGTGATGGACATAAGGTCTCAGCACAATGAAGCCAAAGTCGGGGACTGCTGTGCTTGGTCTGAGCTGTTCCTGATCTGCTGTCAGGCCTAAGACCCTGAACTAAAAAGCCACTTATAGATGGTGGTACAGACCATAGGAGCCACTCTGTGGACCTCACACAGAGATCACCTGTGAGAGGCATGTTCTACAGAAGTCTGTCTCCTCTCCTTTGTATTTGCAGTCCCCAACATGAAAGACCCATAATCTTAGGGTAACAAGTGAGTAGGGCTTGGACAATGACTTCCTGAGTCTTTTAGTAGGCACAGAGGCTCTCAGCTTTCAAACTAACTACATGGGGGTTAAATGTTGACTCTTATCAACTGCATCACCTTGAGCTGATGTGTGCCTCAGTTTCTCATTTATAAAATGGGGTTCATAATAGAGTCAATCTCATAGGATAGCCATGAGGCTTAAATGCATCAGTGACTGCAAAGTGCATTCATGAGGAGTGTTTGGCACATACTAAATACACAGTTATGTGGGAGTCCTTTATTCATTGGGCAAACTGGCTCTAGTATATTTCAAATAATACTATTGTTATCCCCATTTTGTAGGTTAAATCATGGTTTCTGAAAGTGGCCAAATGTCCTGGCTTAGAACAGGGCTAGATGGGTGGGATTTGAACCCAGATCCAGGCTGGCTCCATGGCATGCACTCTTCACCACTGTTTTATCCTGGTGGCTCAGTGGTTCACTGTTTGATCCCCACCCTCCTTCCTGCCCCCTTTCTTCCTGAGCCCCCATTCCCAGCAACCTGCAGTCCTTTATGGCTGGTACCTTAAGGTGTGGCTACTGCATTTGTGGACTCTAGCAGAATTTCTCTGTCAGCCACCACCTTCTCTGGCCCTCTCTCCTGGAGAAGCTGGAATCAGTCTTTCCCTCTCCAAGGTTCACCTCCTGCTCCCCAAGCACTGAAAGCCACCCCTCCTGTGACTTCTGGGATCTGCCCCAAATATTATCATGTCTCTCCCTTCTGCTCCTTCCTTTGGCCCTCCTACTCACCTAGGCTTCAGCATCTGCTGATATTCCCTTCCCTATTGCCCTGTCCTGCTCCACCCCCTCCTCCCAGGGAGCTGGGAAGAAGAGCCCTGCACTTCACTCACTCTATATCATACCTCCACCCAGAGGTCTCACGGGATAGCTGTGACCCTAAGAACTCAGACTCTGCCCCAACACTTGATTTGATGTTCTTCTCATACCTCTTGTCCTCTTCTGGGGCCATTTATCAGACTAGGTGGTCAGGCCATACCCAGAAGGTATGAGGCCTTGACAGGTAAGTTTTGAGATAGAGGATGTGAGGGTCCAGGTGGTAGTCCAGATGGAGTCTTTATAGTGGTCAGCAGGGCCAGGCTCAGGGAGGGGCCAGGCCTGACAGGCCCTTAGTGATGGCCATCAGGGAGAGCTCATCAAAAGCCATCCCTGCCTGTATTGAAGAACCAAAGTACACACACCAACCCGTCAAAGCACATCTTCTCTGAGAGAAGGCCAGTAGCTGGTTTCCACCTCCATGGGTACAAGGGGCAATGAGTTGAAGTCAGCTCTGACACTCACTTCCATTACACTAGAGCACACATTTCCATGAGGAAAGCAGGATGAGGCAGAAGGTAAAGGGCTAGGGGTCTTAGGAGACTGAGGGACAGGTCTGCTGTGTTCAAGAGTGAACATGCAATCACCAAAGACACGTGGTCACTCCAAACAGACGTTGTGTGGCCCAGACAATGAGAACAATGGCCATGAATGCACCCACAGAGCACCGGACCTCAACTCACTGTGGCACAGGAAGGAGTTTAAAGGCTGAGTCAGGTTCCATCACATAGGTGTCCCTCCAGGGTGTGAGTTCTGGAAGCTTCCAGAAGCTTTCACACTGAGCCTCAGAGTGAGAACAAAAGGATCTGTCTTCATGTGTACCCTCCCAGGCAGGCAAGGAGCTGGCCCCAATGACCCTACAGGAGGAGATGGAGAAAGGGTCCTCAGAAAGAGGATTTTCTTCTAAAATTCTCTGAAGTTTGCTACTAATGTCCCTCCTACTTTTTCTCCCTGTCCTCCACCCCGCCCCCAACAAGACCCTTCCTAATCCCCCATCCACTTACAGATAAAGACAGTCAAAGCTTAGAGGGACCTCCTGTCTCTTTCCGGAGTCCTGTGGTTTAGGGCTGGACCCTGCCTAAAATTTCTCAGAATCACTTAAAAAATTTGACCGTTTCCATCTTCTTTTCAATATGGAAGGAGTAAGGCTCAGTCTGCTCTTAACATGTCTGTGAAGACAACTTTTCTCTTATTGGTCCTCATTTCAACAGAGGGAAGCCTGGCTTGGGGTCAGGGTCTTCTGGCCCAAACAGTGTCAAACTCGAATTTCCTGACCATTTTCCTTTCTTTGCATTTATTTCATCTATCACTTATTTATAGCATGGGAAATTTATTTTTAATTTATGATGACAAGATAAAGTTTTTTTCATTATTTGTTACTTTTAACCTAAATTTTAAAAAATATTGCAGACTTACATAAAATATAGAAAATGAGGTAATTAACAACAACCAGTTAAATAAATGAAAACATTGGAAATTTGGTTGAAGCTCCAGTTACCCATTCCCAGTCACTATCCTTATAGTGGTTAAGTATTCCCAATCAAGTTCTTTGCCTGGAAACAGTCAACCCTATATCTATCTCTGTCTCTCTCTTTATACATAAGTGTATATATATAGAGAAAGACAGAGATAGATATATGTCTAATAGCACATACTAGATATGTGATATAAATAGATGATAGATTATTCATAGGAATAATCAACACTATATGCACTATATATATATTTAATAACAAACAATAAATATATAGTATATATGCATATATGTATGCTACTTACATATGTAATAATGTATATATATATGTGTGTATACATAGATACATACAATATACTGAATTTGTATTATATATATAAATATCACCAAAATTACTTTTACCCCTAAAGTTTTATATTATATATGTGTATGTGTGTATAAAGCTTAACACACAAAAAAAGTGAACCAATTATAGGTTCAAGGTAAATACATCCAGATATCCACACTGAGGTCATTCAAAATATTGAATAGCCCCAAGAAAGTCTCCCTTGTGCCCTCTTCTGGTCAGCATCTCCTTTCTTCTCCCCAAAGATAGCCACTGTCTTGACCTCTAATAGCAGACATTCATTTTGACTGTCTAAACAGTTGAAAGCACCATTTTACAAATGTTTAAAGTTTACATAATTGCTTTCATTTTCTTGTGAATCCTTCTGCAAATGTTCTTGAGATTTTTCCATGCTGATACTTTTGTTTCCTTTCTAGAACAAATGGGTTTAATTAAGAAGAGTGACTTGATTGAAAAATAAACATTAAGTGCACTCTAGGACAAGTTGAGTGTGGCGTGCCACAATTTAGGAATCACTGGACCTAACCCATGATTGATATTCCCCTCTTACAAGTGTGCAAACTGAGGTCAGAAAGTAAGAACCATAGCCCAGGTCACCTGGTGTGTTCCTGTCACAACTGGGAAGAAGCTCCCGCAATTGCCTGAGGCCAGAGGTCTTTTCTGTTATGTCATGTTGGCAAGGAACATCTCCATCAACCTTATCCCACCCCACGGTCACAGATATCAACTCTGGTTCCTAGCCAAGGTTAGTTCTCAACCTTGACCTACACAAAGTAAACTGTTTTTGTTAAATCAATTGTTTGAGAATTAAGCCTGGAGTTGGGGTGGGTCTGTACTGGAGGGCACCCAGTCCCACCAAGGTAGCTGTCCAGTCTTCAAAGTTATGACAAGTCTTCCACTCAGCAGCCCACCTCAGTGACCTATATTTTAATGTGTGCTATTAGATTATTGCTAATGAGACATCTTAGGGATAAAAGAATTATGTTCGCTGCCCAGGCCATGGTAGAAGTACAATTGAATTAAAGGCTGAAATCGTTTAGGACTCTGCTAGACAACCTGTCCCCCAGGCTGGGCCTGAATGCAGATATTAAGCTTTGAAATTACACAGGAAAAATAAGTATAATTGATCTAAGGTAACTTCACTCTTCTAAATTAAATAATGTGATTGTTACAGGCAGAAGGGCTTGGGATGAAGAGCCGGACGGAAAAGGCTTGCTATCTGCAAACAAAGTTATAAGTAAAAGCCTTAGGGAATTGACTTTCCCTGGTGACACCAACACCCTGCTGGTGACTTCTGACAGTTCACTGGGCATCAATAGGAAATGGACCTACTCTGTGAGCTCTAGAACCTCAGGTTTGCCAACGCCCTGACTACCATCCTCACCGCCCTCTTCCCAATATCTGAGCTCGTTCTCCCCTACCTCCTAGGTGTCCTGGCTGGTGTCCTCACAGTTCCCTGGTTAGCAGAGATTTCTCTCTGTGGCTGGCCAGCTGCATTTCCGTAGTGTCCACCTACCCAAGACCTCCCTTCTGGCCTGCCAAAGGTTAGTGCCATCCCACTTCCGTGGTGTCAGCCTTCCTTTCCCTCATGCCATCATTTGTTATTGAACAACTGTGTGCAGAGATTGTGCCAATCTCAGGCCAGCTCTGCATTTGCAGAGCTGCAGAAGAAGACCAAACTGTCTCTGATGAGCTCCTTCCTCTGGGCCAATGTGCACACCAACACTTTCACTAAGTCTGGGTTATTTGAGGACAGTGCTACTCCTGATGCAGTTCATGAAATGGTAGGTGCTGGCATCAGAAGTCTCCAAGGCAGGAGGGATCCTGCACACCTGAGAGGGCAACTATGTCTCACCTTCTCCATGCATTCCATTTTACCCCCACTAGCTGCCCGCTTGGTCTCTCCTGGCCTTTGTTCTGCCCCTAGGCAACTCAGCTGCCTGCCTATAGGTGACATGAGAGACTCCCCAACTATTCTTCCTGCCTCCAACTGTTGCTGTTAAATGTTTCCATAAAACCATAGTTAAACCTTTCAAGTGTCACTCTCTTGTGGCTAAAAGCCAATTAGAATATGTAGATACAAAAAACTTCCTCTCTCCCCACTCTTTCCCTCCTTTCCTTCCTTCTTTCCTTCCTTCCTTTCTTTCTTCCTTCTTCCCTCCCTCCATCCCTCCATCCTTTCCTCCCTCCTTTCTTTCCTTCCTTCCTTCCCACAAATATTTCTTGAGCTACGACTTTGTGAGAAGAACAAGTCTATGAGACATGACTAAAGTGTAAACAAGACAGCTTAGGTCCCTCCTTAAACTCAGGTAGGGAGAAAAGCCTGGAAACAAATAAGCAAATAAATAAGATACTGAGAGACATTGAAGAAAACACCAGTGTTAGATGTAGAAAGCCTTGGAAGGGCCCTTGGCCAGGTGCTTTGGGGTGTCTTCTCCAAAGTTGACAGATGAAGAGATAAGGCAGCCTCAGCTCTGCAGGGAGCCAGGAAGGACTGACTTAAGTAGAAGGAACAGCAACTCCACCACTGTGGATTAGATGGAGGTGGAACACCAAGAACTGGTATGAACAAGGGGAGAAGAATGTGCAGAAGGCAGTGCTCTGGTTTTCAGGCTCCTTTTGGTCACTGAGAACTAGGGCTTTTACTCTCAACATTCTGAGAAAGTCATTTAGGTCTTTATAGCTGAGTGACCTGATGGTCACTGTTGAAAAGGTTTGACTGGCTGCTGTGTGCAGGAAGGATGGAGTAGGGGCCTGATCAGGAGGCTCTAAGTGACCTGTAAGGAAGAGGAAGAAGAGATGAAGCTTCATCCAAGCCAGGAGGAGAGAGATTGGCAGGGAAATGAAGGGTGGTCATAATGACATTCTAAGCCTACCACACAAGGGCAGTCTGGGGACATTTTCTGACTCAGAAAATACATAAATAAATACCCCCATGATGTGCTGTCTCTAGATCTTCACGGAGACGATGCCCTGGAGCAGAAAATTGCCTCCCTTGTCCAGTTCTGCTTGGAAACCACCTTGGGCCTCTCTCTGCCTTTCAAATGTGGACAAACAGGGCATGTTCAAAGGTTGCTGGACTCTTAACCAGTCAGTGAACAGAACACAGATTTTGATTGTTCTTAACCAGGTCCTCAAACTCACCCTGTGAATAAAAAGTCGACTCCGAATGTGCGACAGGAGAAATCTCTTTTCCTCAAAAGCTAGTTTCCATATTAATTTCCACAGATGTTTTTTAAAACAGAAGTACAAACTACCTTTCTCAGTATGAACCTCTTTTTCTGTTATTTAGGAGAGAAAAATTGACTTTTGTACATCTCAATCTTCCCCATTGTTCTTTGGGTAGGCCACAATTTGGTCCCCAACTTTCCCTTCTGTGTAATGATGAGAGGGTTTCCAGCATTCACTTCTTTTCTGATATCAGTCATTACCATAGGGAGTGACTGAATGATGGATGTGTTGGCGCTATAACTGGGGTAGCTGAGAGCACTTCGCAGGCCCCTGTCCTGGCAGGAATTAAGTGAGAGAGGACAGCCAAGGGAAGGCTAGCCTGGCTGCCACATAGGACCGACATATTAGTGTGCAAGTACATTTTCCTGGCTTCCCCTGTTATTTTGGTCACCTGGGGTCTTTGCGAAGCCTTCGTTGCTTTCCAATTGTCTAATTTTCTTTTCTTTTCTTTTTAAAAATAGTTCCTGTTACCTTCAGACTTTGAAATTAGTTCAGTGACTCAGCTGTTTGACTTCTTATTAATTCTAGGCTCCCATGTCCTAGCTGCCCGTCCCCCTGCCTGCTTCTCAGAGGTCTGGCTTGTGCTGTAACTTTTCCCAGGCAGCCACAAGTAAGCCACGGACAGTTACCAACCTGATACCTGGCCCTCTGAAGTACCATGCTTCTGGATCCTTCTACCCATCCTGTTTCCTATGCTGAAAGCTCTGGAGTCCCATTTCCAGAGAAGAAAAGAGAAATCTAAAGTTTTCCACACAGTTTCTTTTAAAGAAATCATGACCTCCCCCACCCAAAACAAAATAAAGCAGTTCAGTTGAACATCACAAGCTGTTCAGAGCTTGTACAAAGCAGGTCTTTTGTCTACCATATCAGCCCCAAACCATGGTTATTTAACACATGCTGAATGCCTCCATGACGGAGAACTTGCTTCTTCCAAAGGCAACTAATTCCACCTTTACACATCTCTGATTGTTAGCAAGCTCTTCACGTCTTCTACTACCTGCGGATCCTGGTTTTAACCCTTGGATCCACACAAAAGAAGGTGATACCCAGCAATCCTGCAGATATTTGAGGATTGGGGTGATAGTCCCTGTCCCCACCCCTATCCCCATTACCCCCCTACCCCCCACCAGGTTTTCCCTTCTCTGGGTCCTTCTGCTTCTAAGACACCGGTTCCAAATCAAAACTCCTGGAATAGCCTTAGGAATTCAGAAGCTGCTAGGGACATCAAAGGTAATTGCTGAAGAGGCCACAAGGACACATTTCAAGCCCGCTTCAGCTATTGACTTTCTCAGGTTTTCTTTATCTGGTTTGCATCGATTGCATCCTGCCAAACACAAACACCTGTCCTGTTGTGCTACCCAAGAGCTCTGCCCCTCTTCTCATAACCACTTGTGCTCCCTTGGGAAGGGGCCCCACGGTCACTAACCAGCGGTAGCATCACACAGCCAATGTTCAGAGTGGATGGTAAAAGGGTGGATTCCCCCATAGTAAAGGAATCACCAGCCAGCGCCTGTGGGCCAACTAGAGCTCCCAGTCATGTTTTATTTGGTCCACCCAATGTTTTGCAAGTCAGGGAGTCTTGCAGAAAATATCCAAGTTTCTGGTTTCTCATAAAGCTTCAGGAGCTCTGTCTGACCACCCTGACTTTTGGAGATGGCACAAGTTCTTTGCGTTGACTCCACATTCCTTACTTCCTGACTGCCTTGCCTTTCTGACTAGCCTCTGAGATGTCTGAGAGTTTGCAATCCCTGTTCTTGGCCTTTCTCCCTCTTTGAACCAGTGCTGCCTAGTGGAGGCGGTACTGACTGGGAAGAGCTATCACTTCACCCTTACTGGAGCATCCAGGGTTTTCCTTAACCATAGCTGGCCATCCATCTGAGCTCCTACCTACCTGAGTATTAGCAGCTGTTTTATGATTGAGCCAAGCTCCTTTGACTCTGCTCGTCTTTGCACGTTACTTCCTCTCCTGGGGTACTTCTGTCCTCCCTTGTCTGCTAAACATATGTCCATGCTGCATGGTCAGCTTCCAAGTCCTCAGCATTTCTTTTTACTTTTGCATCTTTTTTACAAAAATAAGAAAAACCAAATCCCCAATCATCAGTAGAGCTTACTATCTACTTAGTGACCTCAGATCTGCACATGGGAAATGGAAGAACATATAATCTGATCTTCGAGGACTTTTCAATGTGTGTTCCCATTCACGGTGTCATTTAACATCATCCAGATGTAAAGTCAAGCGGGAAATGACAAAAGTGAAGACAGGCAGGACAAAACAGAACCAGACCAGTGTGATGCCACCCACGGAGAGACAATGCTCATCTCACAGCTGGGCCTGATGTTGGGAGGTTGTGAAGCCAGACCAGGGCTGGCCAAGTTCTGCACACCCTGAATCCTTAACATCCTGGCCCCAATGAGCCAGCACACATGGTAAGCTATCTCTGGAATTTAGCCCAGGACCTGGGACTGCTATACTTCCACTGTGACCCAGAATGATCTTAGAAATATAGGCTCCTCAGGGTATCCAGAGCAGGCGCTGGAGTCCTTAGTAATAGGCAGTTTCTCCACTTTTACAGCCTAAGCATGGGCCAGGGATGGGGACAAACTTAAGTCAAGCGGTAGTTTCTTTGTGTTGCCATGAAATCATAGCCGCTGCCATTTGGGGATAGCAGCCATTTCTATGAGCCAGGGATGGAGTTGGCATGGTTTCCTGGGCCTGAGCCAGTCTTTGCTCTAAGAGAAAGTGCTTTGCTTGTCTTTCTAGATTTTACAAATGTAAAGAAAGTCACCACCCATTGTTCTCTGGGTGAATCAATGAATAATGAAGAGCCCCAAATGCAGGACATACAAATATGTGTGTCCTGACAACATCTTGCCTGAGTAGACTGTTTTCCCTTTGAATATGAAAGATCTTGATTGCTTTTGGAACATGTTTTCTGTTTTGGTTGTAAGTATTTGCCTGCCACAGATTACACAATCAGAAAGTTTTCCCACCCAGCAGCCCCTCTCCTAACACACATTGTATTAGTTCATTTACTGTTGCTACAACAAAATACCAGAGGTTGGAACATACAAAATGACATTTATTTAGCTCACAGTTCTGGAGGCAAAGAGTTCAACATCAGGAGATTGCATCCTTCTACTTCTAGTGAGAGGCTCATGGTGGGTGACTTCATGCCAGGAGTTCATGCAAGAGGGAAAGGTAACATAGTGAGACAGGAAAACAGATTAAAGGCTGGGTTTGATCTTTTTATGACCACTGGCTAAGAGAAAATTAATCCTTTCCAAGAGTGGATCCTCCAGTGGCCTCATTACCCCTCAACAGGCCTCACTTCTTAAAGGTTCAACTACCCGTCAGCATCACCACACAGGGAACCAGGCTTGTAGCATTTAAATCTTTGGGGGACACACTCAAACTATATCCAAGCCATAGTGCACACACACATACAAAGGCATGCCAGTCCCTCTTCTCTACCACATGCGGAAACAGACTGGAAAAGGGAATTGAGCACAGCAAATGTTCTCCAGCTTTATCTAAACAGGAAGAACCAGGTTTATGTAAATTGACCTGTGGGATTGTCATTTTCAGACCCTGGTGCTCAGTCTCACTGAGTAGAGGTGATAGGGAATGCATCCCTGAAGAAAACACGTATTCCCATCAACTTCCCCAAGAGAGGGGTGGTTGCTCCATCGGCCAGAGGAAGGTGCTCTTTGTTCTTTCTTGGCACAACAGTGTGTAGAACCCAGCTTCCAGGAAGCAGGGAGAAGCCCTCCAGCTGCAGCAACTACTCCAAGGAAGATGGAAGATGGTCGTTATGGTTGGAGGTGTGAGCAACAATGTCTGGTGGACAGTGTGGAGTTTATTCTCTGCATGTGATTCCCTCCTAATGGCTGCAAGTGTTAGGCACTATATCTTGGTGCGGCCAAAGAACAGGTGATCTCCACTTGAGCAGAGGCCCTGAGAGAGGGCAGTGGCCCCAAGGAATGAGGGCCCTAGGACAGTGAGTCAGAGAGAGAGAGAGAGACAGAGAGAGAGAGAGAGAGATGGGTGATAGGTGGTTAACAGGATAGACTTGCATGTCTTGGGAATTATCACAAACCTCATAAGAGACAGGTTTTTAGTAGTTTCAGAAGATGAAGTTCAAATTGATACCAGTTTGCGCTCCAGGCTTGTGTAAGGATTTGGGCACCATGAATTTTATGTGAGAAGTGACCTCAGGAAGCAGGAACAAAGGAACAGAACAAGCGACCCAAGGAAGTATCAAAGGCAAAGACCAAGTGGTGTTACAGGTTGTGCTGTTAGCAGCAGGCACACACTTCCCTCGGAGAACTCTGTGCACAGACGGCCCCCAGCTTTGTTCCTGGATGGAAAGAAGCACGCTTGCCCCTTGGTTGGGAGCTACTGATCATAGGGTCAGATTGTGCATGGTCCAGGATGGGCCCCCACATCACAAGAGGCCCTGAGCTGGAAGCAGAAAGGTACACTGTGCCCCCTTGAGGCTGTGTGCTGTCTGCAAATGGTGAGTCTGAACCTATCCAGAACTCTCCTTAGCAATTAAGAGGGAAATCAGAGGCAGATGGAGTGGTTATGAGAGGAGGGGAGAGCTAGAAATGGTGGTGGTAACCAGTCTGTCCTATCTCCTATCTCCCATCCCCAGGGCTGGGCTGAGTCACAGAGCTAGGATGGAATGACAGGATAGACCTGGAGCCAAGAGCAAGGTGACAGACTGAGGTTTTCCTGGAGTAGCTCATTCACCCTGAGGCATGTGTTCCTGTTCTTAAACTGAATCTGGTGACGCAATGACAAGTACAGGATGTGGGAAGCAGGTGACAATTAACAAGGGTTTTGCCTTTAATCAGAGCAGAAAGAGGCCTGAAGAGTAAAATCTTGGTTGTCAAGAAAAAGAGGGGCAGAACGTAGCATCTTCTTCCTGGTCAAAACCTTTGCTAGAGGTCAAAGTCATGAGCAGTCAGTTCTGCTGGGGGTCTGCATTGCTCACCAGGGAGAGTCTGAAAGCACTTGACGCCTAGGATAAAATCTAGAATCCTCAACCTGACCCACAAGGCTCCTTCAGGTCAAAGTCCTGCCTGTCTTTCCAGATGCTTCTCTCAACTTCCTTTTAACATCCTCCATTCCAGACGCACTCTCTTCCTTATTCCTCCACCATATACAGGCTGAGCCCTCTTGGAGGGCAAATGTCTGTTAGCAAATGTCTTTTTCCTTCTCTTTGCTTGGAGAATTCCACTTCTTTAGATCTTAGTCCTATAACTACATGCAGCTGGTTCACTTTAGGGGTGGGCACATTCCTGAGCATGCTCAGTTTAAGGTCAAAGAAGAAAAGATGACAAATATATTTTTGTGCATGCTTAGCTTAAGGTCATGGAGCAGATGTTTGAAAGGTTAAAATGGTGGACAGGAATACTATTGGACATGCTTAGCTTATGTCCTAAAGATGGCGGACAGGAATGCCTCTGGGCATGCTCAGTTTTTAATCATAAAGCTTTTGCTCAAAAAAAGGAAAGGACACTTTGGAGGTATGTTAATATGGGAGTTTGTCCCTAAAAACCTCTGCCTCACTTAGCAGCTAACAGTTCCAGTGACTCTGACCCAACAGACTGGGAAAGAACCTCTGGTGCATGTCACAGTTGCACCCAGGGATTTTAGTCACAGGTCTCATCCCATGTGTCATTAGATATCTGTGTTCCTTGTTAAACTAGGAGCTTCTAAAGGTGAACTAGATATGTTCACCACATACTCCCAGCTGCTAGCACCAACCACTTGGCTAAACTGGCATGGCATTCAGGGTCTGACCAGATGTTGGGCTCAGCAGTCAGAAGGGAGAGGGTTACCTAATCTAACTTGCTTGTTGCTCAGTTGCCCTGAGAATGAGGACAACACTCCAGTGGAGGCCTGAGGATCTGGAAGGCTGCTATTGCTGCTGTTGCTCTATGTTTGGAAACAATACATTTACCAGAGGTACTGTATGAGTTTCCTCAGGCTGCTATAACAAAGCTACACAAATAAGAGGCTTGAAATAACAGAAAGGATTCTTCCACAGTCCTGGAGGCTAAAAGTCTCACATCAAGGTGTTGTCAAGATATAGACTCCCTCGGAGTCCTATGAAGGAGTCCTTCCAGTTTCTAGTTTTGAGAACAATCTTTGATGCTCCTTGGCTCATAACTGCATGGCTCCAAGCTCTGTTCCCATCATCAAATTGATCTTTTCTTGTAAGGAAACCAGTCATATTGGATTAAGGCCATCCTAATGACCTCATCTTGAATGAACTAATTATGTCAGCAAGACCCTTCTTTCCAAATAAGTTTACATTCCTAAAGTGGTAGGGATTAGGACTTCAACATACCTTTTGGGAGGGACCTAATTCAACCCATAACAGATACCAAGATCTCTTTTACTTCCAGCCCTCGCTCCTCCAAACTGATGGCCAAAGAATGACCCCAATGACGAAATCAATTGAGATGCTGCTGTGAGCCACCAGGACCCCTCAGATGAAGCAGGACACTGGCCGGCTATCTGCAACATTTCATAATCCTGATTAGTCTGCATATTGCTCCTCTGAACTAGATGGTCAAGTATGTCAGACACATCAGTTTCACCTGGCCATAAGCAGCTGGTGGTGTCCCTTCAGGGCCGTGAGCGCTGTCATGCTCTTTTACTTTCCTGGGGTAAATGTTCTGAGTTGTTCCAAATGTGAGCCAGAGGCTTTTTGGTGGCATTCAGTTGAAGGACAACTGAACTCTGCTGACGGTTAATTGGGTGTGGGCTTGTGATACACCTTAGCTTCAGACCAAATTCACTTGGTGCAGATATTATAATGACATTTAAGTGTTTTCTAGCACTCTAGTTATAGGGAGTAAAAGAAAAAATTTGGTTTCTATTGAAATAGATTTAGTAGTGGGTACTGGGGATAAGAAAAAACTTCAATTTATCTTTCCTTTGTAACTCAAGGGGAGCAAAATAACTGGCTTGCTTCAAGCTTTAGAAAATAAGTTTGATTTTTTTTCTCCCCAGTTTGGAATTCTAGCTTGCTTCATTGAAGTATCCATTGGACAAGACTAAGAAGCATGCTTGTTCTGAAGGCCATTTAAGCTCCTCAGGAGTCGTCAGTAGGATGGTAAAGCACCCAGTTCACAGTTAGTACTTGGTCCAGCATCCCACCTGCCACCATCCACGCTGCACCAAGAGTTATCCTTTGACTAGCCCCAGAATCAATCCTAGAGCATTCCTCTGTTCCATTGCTCCTGGGTTGTCCTTGGAGGTGGTCACCCATCATTCCCAATCTCCTGGTCTTACCTCTGGTCTTCTCTGTAAAATAGGTATCTCAGGATATCAGAAGGATAACCCAGGCAAGACCTCTACTGAACTCAGAGTTCCTTGAGGGAAAACTGTCACATTATACCCACCAGAGTCTCTGAATGGATTTTCCAAAGCTCGGATGATAAGTCAGCTTTAAAGAGTATGGTTTACATTGGCATAGGATGTCACACTTTCTGGTGTTTTCTCTCACCTCATTCTCTCAGTCTCTCTGTCACTGCCTTTCAGTAACACTATGTAGAAAAAGTAATGTCCCCATTTTAAAGATGAGGAAACTGAGTCCCAGAAAGGGTGAGAGATGTGACAATAAATCACTAGGTGAGCCCAGGGACTAGCCCCTCAGTATCCTAACACTCTTGCACTAGAGGCTGCATTCAGGAAGGGGGGAAAGGATTCTTTCCTGACCTTCTGTGCTGTGCAGCCTCTTCAGGGTACAGCCCCCACTGCCCAATGCACTCAGACGTCCTGGCCCCAAGCCTGGCGACCAAGCTGTCTGGGGATAAACAAAGCTTTTCCTCTGGCTCCCAGAACACTTGCTCTTCCTTTCCAGCTCTTGGTGTGGGCGCCACCGTGGGGGGCCATGCATCACAATTGTCAGGGCACTGGGGACTGCTCAACCTCCTCAGGAACTCATCCATAAACACACAAACAATGGCTCAGGAAGCACAGGCCTTTGATGTGCCTGATAGGGGAGTGGCAGTCAAGGTCACATGGCCCCTTCTCCCTCAAGGATGGCTTCAGAGCCTCTCCTGTCTCATCTCATCGCTCCAGGGTCCTGTGTTGTGGACAAAGCCAGGATTATTGCTTCCTTTAATGATGTGGAACCGGAAGCTCAGACAGACTGACCTCCTAGTGGGGATATATGAATGACCTAGGAGTTAGGGAACTTGAACTCCTAGGGAACTTGCTCTGCTCCCAGAGCCGTGTAACCAAGTAGTCACTTTACTCCCCAGGGCCGGGCCTCAGTTTCCCTTCTTTGGAGACACTGCTGGAGTCCAAAATAAGGGAGTTTCTTTTTATTGTACTTTGAGAAATAGTAAAACCAAATAAAACCTTTTGAATCTTTGAATGGAAGAAGAGAAAGCTTAGGGACATTTATGGCTACTGTGAGTGAGCTCAAGACAGAAAACAAAGTCATTCTCCGGAATCCCTCCCAACCCCCCCACCCGGGGAATAGGGAATCATAGAACATCATCGCACAGGCTGATCATCTGATTTTTTCTCTTGGCCATTCATGGATCATGTGTAAATGTCCCCACAAACATCCATTAGCCAAACTGGTTAGTGATGTAAATAGCGCAAGCATTGCAGGGCGATGACAGGAAAGGGGCAGCCTTGATGGGTTTTGTGGTTTGATTTTTGTTTTGTTTTTTGGCAGTACTGGGGTTTGAACTCAGGGCCTTGTACTTGCTAGGCAGGCGCTTACAACTTGAGCCACACACCTAACCCTTTTTTGCTTTAGTTAATTTTCAGATAGGGACTCCCATTTTTTTTCCCAAGGGCCAGCATCAGACTGCACTCCTTCTACTTATATCTCCCACATGGCTTGGATTACAGGCATTATTGAAATGGGGTCTTTCTAACTTTTTCCTTGGCTGGCCTCAAACCTCACTCCTTCTGATCTCTGACTCCTGAGTAGCTTGGATTACAGATGTGTACCATCACACCTGGCTAGCTTTCATAGTTTTAAAGGCAGCCTACCCTCAGGTTGATTTTTGGTTTATGTATCACTTAAACAAAGAGCCAAATTCCCAGTGGGAAAACAGATAGTACTTTTTTTTCATGCTTTTCTATGTTTTGTTTTCTCACCAGGCAGTTTCCAGGTTGCAAGTATTTGGTTAATAATTTGAAATGTTAACTAGGCACCAGTGGCTCACTCCTGTAATCCTAGCAGAGATCAGGAAAATCAAGGTTCAAGGCCAGCCTGTGAAAATAGTTCATGAGATCCTATTGCAAAAATACTCAATACAAAAACAAGGTTGGCAGAGTGGCTTGATGACCGAGCACCTGCCTAGCAAGTGTGAGGCCCTGAGTTCACACTCCAGTACCACCAAAATATATATATATATATGTATACATATACATATAATAATTTGAAATATTATAGCAGGGTGGCTATGTAAAGTGAAATGTACAAATGTGTCAGAATTTGGGTGAAAAGACAAAACCAAGATAGCATGGTAGGATTGAGGGATTTTTGAACAAATGTTGCATTTTATCAAAGTGTGTTAGTCAGCTTTCTCTTGCTATGACAAAGTACCTGAGAA
Organism: Castor canadensis; assembly: GCF_047511655.1. Lineage (NCBI taxonomy): Eukaryota > Metazoa > Chordata > Mammalia > Rodentia > Castoridae > Castor > Castor canadensis. The sequence goes on from NC_133400.1 coordinate 30,043,145, forward strand.
AATCAACTTGTAAAGAGGAGAAATTCACTTTCACTCATAATTTCAGAATGTTTCAGCCAATAGTCAGTTGGTCCTGCTGCTTTTGAGCCTGTGGTGAGGCAGTACATCATGGTGAAAGCACATGGCAGAGAAAACCTATTCATCTCATTGCAGCTGGGAAGCAGAGAGAGAGAGGAGAAGGGGCCAGGTCCCAATATCCCCTTCAAGGGCATGCTCCTTCCGATGACCTAACTTCTTCCCAGTAGGTGCCACCTCCTAAGGGTTCCACCATCTCCCAATAGTACCAAGTTGAAGACCAAACCTCTAACACATGAGTGTTTTGGGGACACTCTAGATCCAAGATAATGCAGTTTGAATCTATTTTCTGGGAAAATACCCTTTTACTTTATCTATTGATAACTGGGAGTGCCTTGTAGCTTAAAATACTGACAAAGCAAATGATTGAGTCCAAGAAATCAAGAAAATTTGCAAATTTATATTATGACTGCTTTTCTTTTGAAGAAAACTGTTTGTATGTGTAGAAAACAAATTGAGGAGACATTTCTATAAAGGATTGGTGGATTATAATACAGCTGCACTAATTTAAACAGCCATCCTGTAAAGGGTTCTGTCCTTTCCCAACTCAGGCTCTCCAAATTATTACTCAGTTCATCCACTTGATTTTTTTTTCATCAAACACATATACTTTGTTTCTACATGGCCAAAATATATGCAATAATTTATGAAGCTACCTAAAAGGAAAGTAGATCTGAGAAACAGAGTCTTAGGGATACAAGGAACTATAGATGTTTAATCTTCTTCATTGATGGAGGGGCTTTCTCCTTACTCCACACTCTCACTTTTGGCCATAAGGAAAAGGAAGAGATCTGCCCTTCTTTATTCACTTGATGGCCTGATAACATGACAGGCTAAGGTTTGATATTCTTTGGACTACCTTTTACTGGTGTCTTGAGCTACAAGATCTTCCAGGTGGGATGGGCACGGGAACGTGAGAGGCACCATTTTCTCTCACTCCCACTCTGAGCTGCTTGGGACTGAGTGCAAAGCTGCCCTGTGATTTTTCTTCAACTTCTGAAATGAGTGAACAGAGGCACAGGTTTTATAGTAAATGGAAGGAATATCAAGAAACTAATCTAAGTATCAATTTAGGTTGTTTAGGTTGTGTCCTCTTATACTGATGTAGAAAGAGTTTGGTAGCCCAAACATTAAGAGACCAGGCATATAGCAAGAATAGGGGAAAAGGATTTCACCCACAAATCTTAAAAAGAAAGCTCAGTGGTGGGTCTCGTGTCTAATAAGCCTTGTCTGACAATAGGATCAAAATACGCAGAGGTTGGGCTGTATCTTAGGGCATTAGTTACTTTAGGACATCTCATTGATGTCTTATTACACAGAGTCAATTATTAATCCTTAAGATTTCCCTGGAAGGTAGGATTTGTATAAATATAAGAAATGCAAAAAGATGCAGATACAAATCTAATAGATGAATTAAAGCAGAATCCTAAAAATATTCATTCAGTCTAAAAGAAGACAGAATACGTAATACAGAAAAGATGGTAACCTGATAGACCTAAATCTAACTAATCAACAATTATACTTGTGTAAATGTATTAAGCACTCAAAAAGTACAGAATGTTAGATAAGAAAGCAAGACCCCACATGAAGTCTCCAGGAGATATTCTTTAAAACAAAAACACAAATAATTTAAAGTAAATGACAAAAAATAACTATCCACCCAGTAAGCATTAGAAACCCAAAGTTACCCTGGTAGCATCAGAAAAGGCATAGGCTTTAAGAGAAAAAGAAGTGCTATAGACAAAGAAGGGCATTTCTTAATAATGATAGGTTAATTAACTAGACATATATAATAATTGTAGTGTACATTCACCAAATAATAGAACTTCTAAGGACATGAAGTATCAACTAATAAAATTAAAAGAATACATAAATCCATAATCATTGTTGAAGATTTCAATAACCCTTTTTTTTTTTGTAATATTTGAGACAAAAAAAAAAGTGAGAATACAGAGAGCTTGAAAAACACTGTCACTTCCTAAACCTAACATAGTCAGTTAGGCTTAGGAGGTTGATAGTGTTGATACCCAATAATTAGGAAATATATATTATTTTCAAGTGGAAATGGGAACCATTCACCAAGATAAACCATTTGAACTATAAAAATATAAATAAATTTGAAATATTGACATGTTATGTGTGATCACCTGAAATTAAATTAGAAATCATTAAAAATAAGAACTCTAGAAAAAAATCCCAAATATTTTAAAATTAAATACTTCTCTCTTTTGCCATTTGCCAAGGAAGGAGTTATAAGAGAAATTAGAAAGTATCTGAGACTGAATGATAATACAAATTTTGTGGGAAGCAGTTAAAATAGTTCTTAGAGAGAAATTTATAAATTTAATTGCCTGTTTAGGAAATATTAAATAAAATTTATGGGAGGTCACCTTTTGAGACTGAGATCATGCACTCAACCCCAACAGACTAAACTAAAATGGAGGCACTCATGCTAAATGCTACATAATCAAACTAAGACTTAAAGGAAGTGGAAAAGTCTTCCAACAGACCATTTTCTCCATAAAAACAGGAGATTCACAGCAATCAATCAGCAGATTATGATGCTATGATACTGAAGTTCTCTCTGCTTTAACCCTTACAAGGAAAGATACCCAAAGTAACCTTTTGTTTTTGTATTATTCTGTTTCCTTTTTCTGTATAAGATAGCTTAAAAAAACAAAACAAAACCCTGCTGTGTTCAAAAGATGGCCTTTCTATTTGTTTTTAGGACAGTATTTGTTAGTTTATGTCTCATTAACAAAAGCTAATTAGAGCTAAGCT